>NW_020229570.1:1200000-1690291 GCF_003227725.1 Camponotus floridanus
CAATACATTTTTCATTTCTGTATGGTTGCCACGAGTATGATGAGAATAATTAATATGCGAACGAATAGCTTATTATTCACCCGATATATTAAAAATCAGTATAACATAATTTATCTATTTAATGAGGAATTTTGATAATTTACTTTGCGCATTCGGAAGTTGGTGAACGTTAGGGAGATCGAGATAACTGCATCACTCTCGGCGCTATCATACAGACAAATGGCATCTGTATGTATAAGTGTGCATCTGACATAGTAAACAGGTAAAGTACTGTAATGAAGAGAAGGGAGAAAGTAGTGCCGGTATATAAAGAGTTGGCCGTGACTTTGAGAGCATCATAGAATCTGTTGTTCATTCCACGGATAAAGATTGTAGGATATTGTCGGCAGTGTTTTCGTCGCGCAAATTCGCCGATCATGAGATTAATTGTGAGTATCTTTAAAAAAATTTAATATTAGATTGTCCGAACAATATGCATTTATGATAATTGTTATCCATAAACTAGATTTTTGTAGAAATAATCACATATATTATATGTAAAATTAAATTATTTACTTGTTCATTAGAACATTAGAATTGCATATATTACATGTACAATTAAATTTACTTTTTCATTAGAACATTATAAAACTAGTATAAACACTAATATAAAATCATATAAATTTTACGTTAATTTAGTGGAGTTGTATTTTTAAAAAATACACACATTTAAATCTTTATAATCTTATAACCACAAGTATAAAATATAATCATCTCTTTTAAAACTATAAACTATCTCTTTTAAAAATAATTATTTGTTTAAATTTAATATATGCATTAATTTTATTAAAATCTATTTTGAATCTATTTTGAATCTACGTATATTGATCATTAACTTTCTATGTTAAAAAAAAATGAGAAAGATCTTATTTTTCTCACGAAAAGCAATTAAGGCTGCAAACGAGACAAGGTTGCAATTAGTTATTTATTACGAAATTGCTGCGCTTTGCGTGACACCATTCCGAATATGGTTTGTTCAAACGATTAGAAAGAGCGAATTATCTGCGTGAAGTGTTCGACCGAGTTTTCTCGTGAAACTACTGTCAAAAGAAAAGCTTAGAATCGCATTTAGAAAGCGGCTAAAATTTTCGCAACATTCGAAACAATAATTTTAATAATTCATTTATAGATCTTTATTACTATGGTGGCCACAGTATGGGGCTCTTATGAGGAAGGATACGGTGGTACAACTTATCACGAAACATCTAAACCAGTGGAGATACCGATCTACAAGAAGTATGCGATACCAATTCCTCATCCGGTCCCCGTTCCAGTGCCCCAACAAATTAAAGTTCCAATACCTCAACCCTATCAAGTTCAAGTCGCAGTTCCACATCCGGTTCCTGTAGAAGTTGTCAAACATGTCGAAATACCTATTGAAAAGCCAGAACCGTATGTCGTGGAAAAAAAGGTTTCTTTATTATAATTATGTAATATTAAGAACTTGCGAGAAACTCGGATTTTTAACTATTTTTCATTATTATTACAATATAAAAAAACCATCTTCTAGCATAAATAACGTAAATGCGAGCGTATAGAAAAAAATATCATATATTTAAATTTAAATTATATCTATTGAATTTAAAATAGTAAGATCATATAATATAGAAATATTAAAATACTAAAATATTAAAATATTAAAATACATCATAAATATATATAATATTTTATTTCTATAATATTAATCGGCACACATTTGTCATACATCTTTTATGTGATATTACACATAAATCTAAATTTATATTTTGATAATTTAATTTGTAACTTGGTCATTGTCTGATTTAAAAAAAAATAACAGTACTTTAAATATAGAAAACAATGATGAATTTAATAATAACAGCGAATTTTTTATCAAATAATATATTAGTAAATCAAAAATCATCTTTAAAAATATATATTTAAGATATGTCTCGAAATTTTAGATTATTAATTTGCATGAGATATAGATTAGTTAATGTATTATGAAATTTTAAATATTTAAAACTTCGTTATGTTACAGGTTCCATACGTTGTCGAGAAACCATATCCAGTGACTGTAGAGAAACATTTTCCAGTGCCAATACCTAAGCCATATCCAGTTCATGTGCCGGTGTATAAGCACGTTTTCCATCATAAGATCTCAGGACATGGCTGGAAGCATTAATTCGCAAATCCGGACGATTTTCTTTATCTTTATGCCAAAATTATTGACAAGAGTGTTACACATGCAACAATAGATCGTAAGCATTATGTTGTGATGTTGTATATAGTTTGTTATTATATATGTAATATTATATATAAGTTGTTTAAATAAATTGTTTTCTTTCATATATA
The DNA here is from genome assembly GCF_003227725.1 of Camponotus floridanus. Lineage (NCBI taxonomy): Eukaryota > Metazoa > Arthropoda > Insecta > Hymenoptera > Formicidae > Camponotus > Camponotus floridanus. The sequence goes on from NW_020229570.1 coordinate 1,202,353, forward strand.
CAAATCATTATTATTCTTTAAATAGAGTGACTAATTCAGATCAACAACATGTTAGGAATAATTAAAATTTAAGATATTTAAAAGAAAGATTAGAAAAAGATTATGAAAAAGAAAGTTTACATATTTAGTTTGCTTAATTATTAATCTATAATTGTAAAGATTTCACGAGAAAAAATAATTAAATAATATAATAATTATATAAAACGTTTGATAAACAATTTTCAAAAAAAATTATTTTTGTAATCAATACACGTCAGATAAATATACATGTGTAATTTAAATGTCTAATTTAATAAAAATATATTTTCTTAACACTTCCTTGTGTATTATTTTCTTAATAACTTATATTCTGCAGTTTTAATGCCCCTGGCTGTATGTAGGCTTGTACAGGCAATAAATAACTTCAGGCGTATTTGGTTTTTTGCCAAAACCGAGAGGGAAAATGCATTCACACAATTAGCATAAGTTATATGTGTTTTTATTCCCACAGGCGATACCTCAGGCTGTATGTCGCGATATCGTTCAAGTTGTCGTAGCAAACTAACATGTCTACGGCGCGGAAAATGACGGCGAATAATGTCAACGACGCAATGTGTCGTTGTACCCGACAGGGGCATTCTCTTATGCCGTCGTAGAATTTATTCAGGAAATACCGAGGCACGTGCGATTGCATCACGTAAACCTGGTGACCGCTTTTTATGCCGCTTAAGGGAATCACATTCGACTTGGGCTCGGCAAGAAATTTGCCCTCTCTAAGTGGAGCAAAAGTTTATAAAACCAAGGACTGCAAGCAACGCGTCTCTAGTTTGGTCCAGAACTTCTCATCTATTAGTCCTCTGCACAATTCGACGAAAAGAAAATCATGTTCAGATTATTGGTAAGCGTACTGATGAAATGCTGCTTTATAGTAAATTTAAGGCTGCTTAACACGCGTTTATTTTGCAATTTATTTCATAAAAAATAAATATTGTAACATATTTTGACATATTGTGAAATTAAAATTGTATTAATTTATTTTATAAATACCATATTTATTATATACTAGACAACGCAAAGCGCGCGCCATTTATTCGCTTTTATTGTTTCTTTTTAATTCATAAAATAATATATTAAATTTAAAATCCTTTAATGTACTTGACATTACGCATATAAATTCAATGAATTATTATATATTGAAAAACTGTATATATCTGACAGATAGTATTGTGTTTGTGAATTTAGCTTATTTTTTAAAAATGGAGTAGGTAAATTTTTGTACAGTATTTTCATTATTAATTAATATTATTTCTAAAAAATTTTTTATGTCTTTAGAATAAAAATCATGAATAAAAATCATGAAATATAAAAATATTTAAATATTTCATATAACATTCTACAATTTATATTTAAAATTATATTTATATTTTATATTTAAAAAATAATGACATTATACACATATTATTTTAAATGCATTAAAATAATTTAAACACATTAAATATATTTTTCTAAATATTTATAATTCTTCTTAGACGATTAGACAATTTAAATAAATTTCTTATTATAAACCTTAATTTAATTTTTAGAGAATTATTTATAATAATACCTGGCAATTAATGATCGATCTATTTTAATTTCCAGATACCATGCTTAATATGGCTGTCAACGGTGCGCTCGGAGGCTGGAATGCAGATGAACATGCCGGATGAGCCGCTGATGGACAGAACATCAGATACTTCGATGCTAAAGGCAAAGAGAGAATCCATTCATCAGCCCTGCGGACCAATTTACTCGCACATTCCCGCTTATTCACCTCCATCCGTTTACGTTAAACCCTTGATTCAGCAGACTTATCTGAAAAAGGAGCTAGGACTAGCTCAACCCTTAGCTCATTTGCAGTATATTCAGCAACCACCCGTCTATTCCAGCGTAGTACCAAAACCGGCCATCACATATGTGAAGCCGGTGACACCTGCGATAGACTATCACCCAGTGCATCAACCCGTGCAGTACATCAAGCCTGTGATGCCCGAGCCTCAAAAGCTGTCGTACACGCCAATTTATCAGAAACCATTGTACGCTTACGCACCTATGTATCATGACGCGATGCCGAAAATCTTTCTGAAGAAGTATGAAACGCCCGTCACTCACATCGCCTATCAAAAGCCACTGATCCATGATCCCGTTCCGTACGCGGCGCCGAAGGTGGTGCAGGTACAAACGCCGGAGTTATCCTACGCAAAACCCGTTGTTCATGTTCCGTCTCCCTTATACGCCCCACAACCTGTTCATAATTCTGTCATAGTTAAACCGCATTGTGTATAGACGACTCGATCGCGCGCAACGTAGATTAGAGCTTTACAGAATGTGAAAACTTCCAAGTTCCAGCGCGGGCAATTTTTTCATCGATTGACATTTAAACCTAAAAGTAACGCTAGACAGATTTCAATAAATAAAAAAGCGTAAAATTTTGATTTAATGATATAATGCGTTTGTATACATTATCCATCTCTCGTCAAATATCAGAATTTGTAAGCTGTCAAACATAATAGATTTAATCTGAAAATATACAATAAAATTATTTTCCTTTTACAATCGAGTGTTTTAATTCCTAATTAGAGTGCAGAAAACATCAAGCATAAATATAGATATAAAATGTACGATATATCTGAAATAAAAGAATCACATAATTGTACGTATGCTATAAATAGAAAAAATATGATTTTCAAAAATTAGTTATAAAATTTGCCATAAGCATGAATTTTCACTACATGTTCAAATTTTTATCCAGAGAACAATTATATGGATATAAATTTCATAAGCATAGATGTAGTGTACAATATTACGTTACGAAGTTACGAACATCTTCCACTTATCTATTGTAGTTTGCGTCCTGAGATTTTAATTCTACGAGCCATGAAATCTCACTACTATATTAAAATGATTGCATAAAAATGCATGTTCTTAATGCAAATTGACGTAAGAGCTTCTTTCCCTTTTGTCGCATCAAAAGCAAATTGATTGCATGAAACCGATATCTACTGAGACCGGATGAATTAATGATGGAACGTCGGTGAGTTTTCCACTTATTCCCAAGGATTCCGAAGAATCACATATGGTTTCCTCACGTACTCGCAACACCTTGAGTTACGTAATTCGGCAATGAAACGATCTCGCGGTTTTGAAACGATATATACGCTTATGGGCGTAACTGGCCGATTTTCCCATACGCACATATAAGCGCGCCACGCGAACTTACACCATGAAACACGAATTGTAAACATCCGCTCTTAGCATATAATATTCACATGAATTTGCGTAACACAGTTGCAGCGATCGTTGTATAAAATAGACTTCCATGGGAAGATGTCTTCAGTACAAAGGAGCGAAGCATTTGAAGTAAATTCATTATGAGATACTATGTGAGTGAGTGTTTGAAAAATTTAAAAACAGTGAATCTGTAAATTCTGTGAAAAAAAGTCAATTACATAAAATATCTTCACTTGCAATTCAATTAATTTGGCTGCTAAAAAATAATCGTATGAATTAAAAATTATCAATTAAAAAATTATTAAAATTAGCAAAGTCAACATAAAAAATTAAAATAGGTCACAAGATGATTCTTCATAGTGTTTAGAGAAATTTATATTTATATTTTAGTTGTTGCTATTGATAGTCGCTATTTGTGAGGCGAATATAATAACAAGAGATGTAGATTACACAAATCTTCAGGCAGTTTATCATGGTCATGGAGCTACGAGTTATCAAAATGTGCAGATTGATAATCATGATAATATAATAGTACCTGCAAACTATAGAGATCAAGCAGAGATTGTGAATTTAGGGCACGATGCATACCATGCTGATTACCAGCCAATTATTGAAATTGCGGAGTCTCACGATGATATAGATGACATCAATATATCCCATTTAGGTAAATCAAAATGTAAATTCATACATAGTAAATTGTATCCAATCCTTGAATATAAAAATATTAATTAAAATGTCAATTTACAACATACAGAAATTACTATAATATGTATCGTCTCAGTTAAGATTATATTAAAAATTAATCAAGAACAAAAATATATAACATTAACGATTTGAATTAGAAATATTAATATTATTCGGTACAGCTTAGAAATAGCATACTTAAAGAAATATTATTTAATGTTATTTTAAAAGAATTAGTGAAATATATGATATGTTCTTTTTGTTGTTTGACAAATATAAAGAATTCATTATGTTATTTGTTTCAGCCCCATACGAAGAATTTACTATTGCCGACATTAAGTCAGATGTATTCGAACATTATTTTAATCATGACGACGAGACACACGATTATGATCTCTCCTTCTACGAAAATAATTAAGAAAATATGTATTTAAAGAATTAATATTAAAATATTATTTTTTCGAAGTGATTAATTAGATATCAATTTGAGATTTAATTCTAAACAATAAAATACCTCAAATATTTAAGTGGTTTACTCTATTGTTTATAACGATGAAATAAAATAAATTATATACTTTTCGTGTATGTGTGTATATATATATATATATATATATATATATATATCTTACACAACAAAACATATAATATATGTTGTTGTAATATAATTTTTACTACTTCATAGTTTTTATCGGTTTACAAGCACGTGCTCTCGCAATCGCCCATAATGCAGCCAAAATGAAATGATCGCGAACGTTATTTGTAATATTTTTTTTATTTTATTCTTTATATCTAATATATAGATATATATGTAGAATGATATAATAATTTATGTAAATAACATTATATTATATAATGAAAACAACAATGTGTGATAATAATTATACTAGGCTCCCGTTTGAAATTTATTTACAAACCTGTGTGACTATTCGTGTAAGAGCATTGGCTGAAAATTACACGATCTCTCGAGATTCTATTGTATTAATACTCTAGTCATTATCAGCAATCACGAAAACTATTGGCTAAGATCCGTGAAAGCGTCTCTCAATTTAAGGTATGTATGGTCTAGAAATTCGTCACGGCAACAGCAAGAGTCCCTCTCGGTATTAGGCATCGACTCATGAATACAATCTCATGCACGCATACACTCATACACATGTTTCACTCTGATAGACTTCGATAATAGCGTTAACAATCAAAAAATATTTACTTCGACGTAGTAGATCACACCATTTGATCAGTATCCCGATCATGTGATATATTCTTTTTATATACCTAATACTTGACTAGATCACTTTAGTTTTATTGACTCCCTCATTAGTTCATAGGTACTCAAAGATTATGGAGACACGAGATGTTTGTTTATAAAAAAATACTTGCCTGAATGAATTAAAAACTGTAGTTGCTCGTTTACATCTGATTTCTCAATGTGCGACATTCATCGCTAGATACGATAGTGATAGCTAACAAAGTTTGATCCCAATTTCAAGTATAATTAACGATAATAGTAAACAGTCCTCACTTATAGCGCACTATCGCTGGAGGTGAATTGCGAAGAAACTCGATTGGCACTCATCACACGTAGAATTCAGCCAGCATCTTAGCCAGCTCGTAGTCCATGTCCTCATTCTTGTACATATCCATGATCTGAAAAAATGTGTATAGTTAGACTAAATTATATTAAAAAATGAGTTTGTCATCATTAAATTCCAATTTTATATATGTTAAAGAATATTCTTTTGATTTTCAGATTTTTCAATGAATTACGAAAACTCCTTGTTCTAAATTTTAGTTCTGATTGATAATAATGAAATGATTAATTTATTTGTTTAAGATTCATTTAATTCAATCTTAAATGCTGATTTTATTATCTTTGGAATATACATATATATGTATGTTGATGTGATAAACAGATCAGTTTTGATAATTAATTTAATATACTTCTTTATATATCTGATAAAACAACCAAAAAATTTTTACAAGCTACTTAAATAACGAAACATAACATTAATAAAATACAAAATCTTTAATTTTTATTATGTCAAATATTTAGTTATAGATATTTATAATTCTTGATTAATTTATTTTCTTGATAACTTGTTATAATATCATTTCTCCTAATTAATATAATCTTACTTATAATTCGCAATTCACTTTGACATATAACATTGTAAAAAAATATCGGAGGAAAATAAAATATGAAATAATTTTTAAGAAAAAAAGTTTATTAAGAAAATATTCAGTAAAGCATAAACGTATAACAAACTAAGAGAAACATAGACAATAGAGAAATAAATAAAACTAATTTTAATATACATAAAATTAATATAAATAAAATCCAGCTTAATTACAACATAAAAATTCATAATTGCGAAACAAAAATATACAATCAATTAAATTCAACTTTTTAACAAATTAGATCTTTTATCACAAATCTGTTAATTAATACATCTATTTGGAAGGAATATCCAATGTCACATAATTAAAATAAATAAAATAAATCTAAAAACATCTAGATTTTCCGCAATTTTTTAAGTACATAATCGATTAAAATAAATGTTAAATTTGATGTCAAAATACGTAAATTGCTTATAATTATAAATTACATTAAATGTACTATCTCTACATACAAAATACAATAAACTACACTACCGGGAAAATTCCTAACCTAGCAAGAATTTGTTGCCTTACCGCGTTCATATCCTTCTGCAATTCCTCCAGTTGTTTCTCGTGAATCACTTTAAGCTTCTCTTTCTCCCTGTTTTGAATCATCTGCGCGATCTTACGCTCCTCCATGAATTTTTTCGTATTGTTCTGCTGTTTCTCCCTGAGTCTGCCCTCTTTGATCCCTCGCGTCTTCAAAGTCTTATCATTCATAACCTCTCTCGCACTTTCTACCGAAAGTCTCGCTTGTCGCGCAGTTATATCTTTCATCTCCCGATCATGCCGTGCAGTCAGCTGTTTCTGTTGCGTGAGCTGCGCGGCCATGCACAATTTGCATAACTGCGTTCGTCGCTCCTCCAGATGACCGCGCACCAGATCGCGTTCTTCTCGGCGCTGCCTGTCAGCGAAACGCGACCACTGCGCCGTCTGTTCGGAAACAGCGCGACGAACGATAGGATCTCTTGAAAGCTCCGCTTTGCTACAACAGATTTTTAATTTTTAAATTCCTATAAATTATTTTATTTAATAAATTATAAATTATTACTTATTATTTTAATCATTAATTATTGTGTTTAGTCAATTTAATTTTAAATTCGATTAATCTTTAATTCTGCTCGTGGACTATTTATTTTACGTGTACTTTTTTTAAAAATTTTCACTCTTTAAAAAAGAATACGTTTTCAAACTCATCTTACTGTCATCAAATTATTTTTTTGATCAAACATAAGCGCCATTTAAATATAATTAGATGAACATAATAATTTCGATTTAAATTGCGCAAAAATAACTAACTTTTTTCCCTTAAAAATCTTCTCTATAGCAACGCAATGTTGCTTCTGGACAGTCAACTTCTCCTTGTGATGCCTCTTTCTCAAAGACTCTAATTCTTTTTGCTGTTTCCGTAATACTTTTTGATAACCCTTTTCTTGTCTTAAAGTCTCCAGAGTAATTGGATCAAACTTCATTTCCTCTGTAAAAATAAAATAAAGTATATTCAATTAACACGATTCCTGCATCTTGCGATTTACCTCTTGGTTTAGTTGCTTCGTAATGTACGTTGTTTTTGCTGTCCATATTGTTTTTGCTGTCGCTCTCTTCAATTCCCAAGCCTCGTATTTTATTTTGCGACATACTTTCTGTCTTTCTAAATGCTCGTGGCGCTGTTAAAGCGTCCATAAATTCTAAAGAAAGTCATAAACATTGAAACAATCAATTTATAGAGTTAATGTATATTTTTGATTAAAATTATACGAACAAAAAGTAAAAATTATATAAAAATGTGTGTATTCACATAATAGATAAATGCATATATTTTTTCACATAATTATGTAGTTAAGACGTAGCATGAGATATCTATTGATCGTACCTTCAAAACCATCTGGCACATAGATTTTGATGTCAATGTTGCAAAACAACATAGGCAGAGACATGGGAAAATTGGCTTCAGTTCGCAAAGCAATGTGCCGATAACCGGCTTGTAAACCGTCTAAAGGAACGATTCTTTGTCCTAACAGCTTGCCGTTCGATTCATCGTATACTGCGAATCTCAAAGCAGCTAAATCTGGTAGGACAACTTTTCTGAAGAGAAAGGGCTCTTCGTTATAAACGGGGTTCAGACCATTAGCGGGGACTACTCTGGTGCGAAATTCTTTACGTATCGTGTCGGTTGGTAGGCCGTACATTTCGACCTCCACGTACGTTCCGACTTTCTTGTCGGATAAGAACTGGCCTGCTATTACCTGTTACAATGTTAGAATAATAAATATAATTTTAATCTTGAATACATTATATATATATATATATATATATATATATATATATAATGTATATAATATTATTGTGAAGATAACGAATTAATGAATATTCAAACGTATAAAGTATCTTGAAAGAAGTCAATTGTATTTCAAAGAATCTTATGTAATATATACGTAATGTATTCATACAAGAAAATTTATTAAACATTATATAATATGATAAAAGAATTGAATTTAAATAGTACCAAACTTATAAGATATGAAAAAATCGGATAAATATATCAATATATAATTTTATATAGTAAAAACAGAAATAATATATAAAAGTCATATTAATTTTGTGAATTATCTGGAAAAAGAGAAAAGAAAAATCAAATAAATTATATTATTTAATAGAGAAAAACATACTTGAACACTACACTGTGTGGCAATCACTCCATCCACAGGACTCTCAGCGAAAGGATCGAAACTCCTGTCGGCTCGTCTCATGAAATCCGGCTTCAACAAATATCCCGAAGAACCGTTGTACTCGAACTTGCCTTGATTCAGTTGCATGGGCAGATCCGGAGTTTGAAAGTTCAGCGACACCATTTGGCAGCCAGCGTTCCAGAAGACCTGTTTCGCAACGATCGATCATTGAGAGACTTTTCTTCGTGTTCTTTGTAGAGCAAATTGCATTCTGCAAACATATATTTACCTGTGGCATATAATTGGAAGAGTCAGCTCGTGTGCCTTTCGGATAAATTCGACTCATCTGCCGTTTGTTATAATTTACGAACTCAATAGCCGATGTTTTCAAATAATTCAAACCAGCCGTTTCCGCAAAGGAAGACATATTGTGATGAATATTTTTTTCTGAAAATGTAATTTGCTTTCAATTATAATTTCAATCAATTAAAATTATTAATAGCAATTTTAATCTCATTATTGGAAAGAATATAAAACGTATTTATATGCATAACTTTAAGTGAAAATTATATCCAAATTTTATTTTGCATTTTGTATAGAAAGCATTAATTATATATTCAAAGTTGTCTTGATAGAAATATTAATGCAATGTATAATGTATAAAATCAATGTATAAAATTAATGTATAATGTATTATTATAATGTATTATTATAATTAATGTATTAATTCAATATATATATTGTTACATATATCTCTTTTATATATTTATAAAAAATAAAATTCGGAAAATAGTAAAAAATTCTGATAGATACATTTAATTAATTTTATTTAACAATGCAAAAATAAAAATTTCACTTACGTTCGGCAACATCGAAGCCAGCGAACTTTATGGGTTGTGCATAGTTAACCATGGAGGATAGCCATGGATGTACATTTGTTGTACTTCCGGTATAAGGTTGAGCTGCCACCAGCTCTATACTATCGCCAAGACCGGTTGGACCACTGCCAGATTGCTGCTGTTGAATGCTTGACGATGTTACAGATTCAGAAATTTCTTCCTAAGAATTAAAAGATATATCACCGTTTCACCATAGGAACTGTGGCCATTTAACTCCAATAAATGAAGGGGTACTACCAACTCCAAAAGGATTATAATGAAGGTTACCTTTACCGGTTGCTGTTCCACGACGGCGGCAATGGTCAGCGGCGCACTGGCATCTTCCTTGACCTCGTCCTCGATCACAAATTGACCTTGTTTGAAGAGTTCCAATTCCTGCTTCTCGACCTCGGGCTTTAAGCGCTTATTCTTAATGAGAATCTTACGTTTCAGCATGCTGGGCGGCGGCAACGGTACTCCTGGCTCCAGCTATTTTAAGTGCATTTAAGATAATTCACATGTTTTTTTATAAACTGATTATAAAAGATATTTTATAATATGTTTTCGATATTAATCAACTTACAGGATATTCTTTTAAAGGTTCCCTCAATAATAAATCACCCAGAATTTCATCACAATATTTGGCCAATTTGTATTGTTGCTTTTTGCTACAATGATTTTCAAAACTGAGAATCACTGGGTATTCCGACGTAACAAAGGCCGTGTCTCTGACCGCGTATATAACGTCTTTGAATAGAATGTCGGTGCACATAGCTTTGCCGTGAGTAATTATCGGCTCTTCGTCTTCCCCTTTGCCGTCCCAACAATCCAATTCAACGCATCTTTAAATTTGAAATAAATAAATGCTGAGCGAGAGAGAGAGAACTCTCACGATATTGATAATTATTTCTCTTATATACTACAAAATAATCGTCCGTTTATTTATGTAAATTATGTTTATGTAAATTAATAAAAATTAAACGAAATATTACGATATGTAAATTAATAAAAATTAAACGAAATATTACGGATAGAGGGGGAGAGAGAGAAAGAGAGAGAAATTTATTGTGTATTTATATTCATAATTATTTATTACTTAATATTACTAATTTTTTTAATTTTATTATAATTTTATTATAAAATTAAAACAAATAAACTTTTATCTACGTGTCATTATGAAACATGAGTATATTATGAAAATGGATCAATATTCATTAAATATCAGGTATATCAATTTTATGTCAAGATATAATATCACATATTCAAATAAATGCTTTGATTAAATTAGCGCAATTCATGCAGCTATAAATATGTACTAGTTATTGAGAACTGCCAGAATATGTACGTCATAAATAAGGTGTGATCGTCGTTTCTATTCTCTATTGCACAATAGTATACTTTACCTGCATCCGGCAAGTAGAACTTGTCTATACATTTCGACGCTGCTTCTTCCGCCAAATTGTCGTCCGCTTAAGTATGTATTGTGACTCGAATTGATATAATAATGCGCCAATGATTGATCCATATCCATATAAACGTCAAGCCTATCGAGGAAAACCGGAGCGTTCTCATCGGACATCAGGTACCTTATGAAGCCATCCTTCGTCATTGTTTCTGAAAATACGCAGTTATTATTTCGGGACTACTTAGGTCGATACCTTTATGAATTTTTCATTCATAGATAAGATAAATAATTGATCGAGCTGATTCAATATTTTACATAGTCATGTTGAACTTCTTCTCTTATTTATTTTTTATATCTTTAAAATATCACATTATTCCAATACATTTTATATGTGAAGACAAATAAAATATCTATAAAAAAATTCAATATTTCTTACAAGAGAACTGAATTAGACCTTGGTCTTAGGAAAGTCGAGAAAAACGCTAAAGCTTCTGCTAAAGTTACATGATTTATTTATCAAGCTCTTACTTTCATTACGAGCAACTTCGTTCTGTTCGTAATCATTGATAATTTCCAGTGCTCGTTTTTCGTCATAAAGTGGATAGAGAATTTCGTTCAGGGTCGGATCTCTTTGCTTTTCGTTGAGAAAGGTAATCAGTTGCTCCAGATTAATCGTATCAGCTTTACCCTGTGTTCTGGAATTTTTAGAATAAATAATCGTGTTAAATTCGTATAAAATTTTTTTTCTATATGTCTGTCTCATTTTAAAACAGATATAAACTATAAAGTACTATTAAGAATAAAATGTATTTGTGTGCAAAATGTAAAAAATAAATATACATAAATATGTATAAGATTTCTTTCTATATATATTTCTTTATTAAATGCGTTTTTTAATACGTTTTACATTTTTAAATTCCTTATTTTTATAAATAGAAAAACTTTTATATTTATAGTATTATTTATATTCGATATTGAGATAATTCAAATTTATAATTAATAACCTTTGAAAAAATATATCTAGATTTTTAAAAAATATTTTAAATATTTCTAAACTGAGTACTCACATTGATTGAAATAATTCTTCTATGTCGTTTCTCGGGCATATTTTGTGATAAAGCGCGTAAAATGCGTCGAAAGTAAAGTCATCAGGTTCTATTACGTCATTCTAAAAGTAAAAAAAATTTTTGCAATATTTTCGCGAGAGACAGAAATAATATCGATGGCTTATCTTAGTAATTATCAAGTAGTACTTTTCCGCTAGGTAGGCCTAATTCAGAAAGACACTGATAAACGAGTTTTTCTGTCTTGCCAGACGCGAATGTTCTCGCGACTACCTTCACTGGAACTTTTCCATTAGGATCCACCAACATTCTCAGTCGCATCCAACTAAAAATAGCATAAAGATTGTCTTATCCATCTACTCTATTATATATTTAAAAGAAAAATCATGCAAAAACAAAACAAAATTATACAGAATAAAGCATAAAGTTCTGTCAATTTTAATTTTCAGTACACTTTAGTTAAGTTTTTGATATCATAAAATCTACATGCTAATAAGAAGAGACAAACAATTCAATAAAACTTAAAAAGGGAATCCGAAAACGATGATACGATATAAGAATTATATCGAATTCAGCAATCAAATATTTTTTTACTTCAGAAAGAAAATAGAAAAATTACGTTTATGTGTGTAAAATTTATGATTAATTATTTCATAAAGATAAACAATGCTATTGTTCATAATGCAAGTGTATATAAATGTATTGGCAAACTCACTGTTTCTTCAGACAAGTAAGCGGACAAACGTTATTCGCTTTGACGTTGTGCGTAATCGATCGAACGCCATCCAACCATACCTGTGACGACATATATAAATGACATAATATAGATTGTTCTTTTTATTAAAATGAAAAAAGCTGTTATTTGTAAAAACTAAATATAGATACGAACTATAAATTTAAGTCACCCAAGTCATTAAGCTTATCAGTCTTTTCATCCGCAACACATTATACGTTACAGCTAAATGTAAATGTTATTTATAAAAATACAGAAAAATAGAATTCCACTGTCGCAAAATCATTACTGCATATTTAATATAAAAGCAACCAAATTTTGCTATCATAATAGGTTATTATTTAATGCATTATAATCTGTTGATAATGAAATAGAAAAATGTTGCTGAATAAATTTTTCTAGAAATACGAATTTATGTTTTTATTGTTAATATTAAAGTAAATTTAATTGTTTAGTTACAAGAAATATATAAGGCAGAAAGGTCACAATACGATAAGAAATCAATTGTAGCATGTATGAAATTACGTGTAATATATTCGTGCTATTTGCGTATTAACTGCCCCAGTATAGCGGTAATTTCTAATAAAGTTTCTTGAAAACGAAAGGTAAACACAAACGAGCGATATGCTAATAACTTTTAAAATCAGATAAAAAGCTTCGTGATCGTTTACATTCATTATGTTGTACAACATTATTTCACTTAATCTATTATAAGACTATCATGATGAATAAAAATCATGTGTTGCAATTACAATTATTATATTAATCCAATTACATGATATTTATTATTAAATGAGAAATATTACTATCGAAAATTTGTTTTATTAAAGATAATAATAATGATAAATGCTACATTGCGGTATCATATCAGTCAGTCAATAATAATTTGCTTGACTGATAGGCTTAATGTGGATGTCCTATTTCTGTTGCTATTATGATTGGCGTTTACCTTGGCTGTGGCAAGATCCGGACATACAACATGTTGATAATTAATGTTGGTGTAATCAGCACCAGAACAGATGGTTAGGCTTTTTTCGTCCAACTGTTCACCGTGCTTACTCAGTAGCTTATCATATAGCTTTGGGTCCTATTTGAAACATGTCAGCCTATTAATTATTGTCTTTTTTCTTCTTTTTTTTATTGTTTTTTGTGTATTTTTTTGGTGATTTTTATATTTCGCATGTATAATTAATTTTTCTTTAAATAGGATAGAGAATTATATATCAATATCTTATTTAATTAAGAAAGTGTATAATATTCATTTAAATTTACTATTAGAAAGTCGAAATATATACTGAATGATTTGTTAATGTAATTAAAAGATAATAATAAATACATTGACATAATAGAAATATTTTCTCTCATATTATTTTAACATAGTTAAAAGGAACATTATTCGTAAAGAACATCGAAAATTACGTAATGCTCGTATTTTCACACAATTAAAATACAAAAATTAATGATTTATAAGATCTTAAATTAATTTCTGAATAAGTGTGAAAGTAGTTTTAACAGATTAAATGCTATCATTATTTCGAAGCGGTAAAACAATTCCTTTACCTTTGGAACGCCACCGGCTCTAATGTCGCTCACTTGACACAATTCTATAACATCGCCGTCCTGCGGAGGAGAGAGAGAGAGAGAGATAAGATAAGAATGAAAGTCTATTCAGAAATCGTAGATCGCTAAAGATTTTAGAAACTCTCCTCGTTCCTTTAAAAGCAAACAAAAGGACGCAGACGATGGCAGAAAAGCTCACCTTCCCCTCACTCTGCCAATAAATAAAGAAAGCATATTCGTCAACTTTAAACAGGCAATTCAGCTCGATTTCAGTATTATCTTTCTCCTCCGTCCAACGATCGAAGACGCAGCCGGTACGGAGTGCTTCCGGCACGTCGATCTGCCAGTTGAACTCGAACTTCTTCGTCATCTCCGCGATGTTCCACCGACTTCCGGCAAAGTCAGCCTAGATACGGCGTTTTCCGGTTCTGTCAACAAGGATCAATGTCGCCATTAAAGGTATCGGAGTTTCTCATCAGATCTATCTTTTCTATTGGTTGCTATCAAATTTTTTTTCGACATAAATCGCAAACAGTTTCTGTTTAATTCTGTTTGCGTCGAGGCTTTAAAGATAGATATTTACACCTTACATATATCTTTAGTATTCCTGCTACGTAAATTGTTTGCTAATGACTTACGATTATAACTCGATTGTATTTGAGCGAGATACTATGCGTTTATACTGCACGATGTTATAAATTTCTAAAGTTAAGCGTCGATGTTTATTCAGTGCAGTTTATGCAATGCACAGTTTGCAGTCTTTATAAACATACCAGTCGAATTTTTATAAACATAATTGCTCGATATAAAGGCATACGTGATGGATATAATTAAACCTCGAAGAATTATCATTAGTTGAAAAAAGTCTAATTGCAAGCAAGTAACATTTTTTTCTAATAATCAAACGATCTTTGCACTGACACGTAATTCTCTTATTTAGAACTCGTTTGACGCCGTATTTAGTTAGATAGTTATTAGCTGACCTGTGGCCCCAATAAGTAATATATACGTAATACTTCAATAGAATCATTTGAACCTTAATCGAGCGTTAACCCCTCTGGAAAATGAAACACTAACGTTCTTTGACCTTTAATTTAAAAATCATTTTTTTAAATTAGAAACAATAAAAAGAAATTAAAAAGAATAAATTAAAAAAATAATAATTAATATTAAAAGTTATTTCTAGTACTAATTATACTCTTTATCATTAATGTAATTTATGTTGTATTTGTTTATGTTATTTTTTTTAATCAGCGTATATTCTTCTGAAGATAAATGTAGATATATTTTTACAGAAGATATTTTAATATTTAAAACTAATAATGAACATAATTATTTTCTATAAAATTATCTTTAACTTTGATTTTTCGAATGCATTTTGCCGAGATCTTTCCTTTTTCTTGGAAAATAGAAATAGAAATGCATTCATGCATTTCCATAACGAGGCCTTGCATAATTATTTATGTTTATTACTACATATCTATTTACATATCTATTTACATCTATTATTTATTCCATCTTTTATATAATTATGGAATTACCACCACTAGAGATCTCGTTCATATATTTTATATTTTTCCATCATATATAATTTATATATAATATTAATACGTATATTTTTATTTTAGAATAGATGTTTCTTTCCTATTTTATATAAAAAATTTTAAAAAAGCATTCTTTGTAGCTTCTTTCTTCTCTGACCTATTATTACTTTTGAGTCTTATAAACTAATTTTGTCTACGGAAGTTAAAAAAATAGACTCTGTAATGTGAATAGCTTTAGTACTAGCATAAAAAACTGAAAAAAGATAAAGGAAAAAAACGTCATTGCACACTTTGTATACTGAAAATATAGTCTGACTAAAATAGTTAAGTCTTCTTTTTACATACAACGTAGCGTTATGAAACGCTTTTTGATGATATAAATAAATATCTCTTGCATATTTTTTTATGTATTGTATTCAACTATAATTACAATAATGTAAGAAATTTTGGATATTATATGAATATCACAACAATATAATCGAATTTATTTTTATTTGTTTCATGTTGCACGTATTATTAAAAGGAGAATCGAATATTCGTATTATAGTTTCTTTTCCTTGAAACATCGGCTTTTGGATTTTGGATAATCGATAGTTTATCACGGTACAGAGAGCTTTCTAGCGTCGTTGCACCGATTAACCTTTATAGCAAATCTGCATCATGTGAGACAAGATATGTACATGTAAATGTTGTCAAATGAAAATAGTCATATATAAGAAAGTTTTGTTAAATATCCGCACATATAATAATCACACTGTAACGATTAGAAATATTAACAATATTATTAACAATAGCATATGATCGTGAAAGTACTTACAATGTTAAGAGCGTCTCTTCCGAGTTGACTTGCTCATTTTAACTAATGGCTGCACCTGCAACGAAACAAATTAATTTTTTTTAATTGGTTTATAATATAAATTATTTATTTCGTGCAAATAAAATTTATCTGTTTTATATTTAAATGTTTTGGAAAGAAATGCCGAAGTTAAAAAGATATCCAATTGTTTCCAATTAATTATGCCAGACAGAATTCATTTTTCTGCATAATTATTCCTCTCTTACGCCACTCTATCCTATTAAGCAACGTGTTAATTATATCTACGGGCAAACACGTGCTTTTATGAAGTAAGTTTCGATTAAATGACTTAATCAATATCTTCATATAATTACGATAAGTTTACGTAACAATTTACGTAATATTTACGTAATTTGAAAAATCTAAATAATAACTTCTTGTCATTAAGTCTATTCACTCAGTAACTTTGAAATTGTAAAATTATGAAACGCTTATTATCATTGTAAATTAAAGAAAGATAATATTAATAATGTATATTGCAATAATAGTGTTTTATTGTAAATTTATGTAATTTAAAAAAATTTTTCTTCATTATTATAAAAAAATAGATATTTAATAAATACGAAAATATGTAAAGTAGTTATTATATTTAAAATTATATCATTAAAAAAGCATTAATAAATAAACGTAACTTAAACAATTTCAGACATAAATATATAATTATAATTTTTAAAAATATAATTATTATTTTTTATTGTTTTCATTAATATCACTGATACAATATTTCTTTAATCAATTTTTATTAAATTATTAAATTGATTAAAATAATTATTGATAAGATCATTTCAACAATAATATATTAAACTGTGCTCTTCTTATTTATCTAGATTTTTCCTTATTTATCTAGATTAAAAATACATTAAAGTAATTGTGAAGGGTAGAAAACAACAACGAGTGACGTATTACTTTCAAGATTTTTATTAATAGATGACATAGCGTTTACTTTACATATACATAAAGGCCATTTTAATATATTTTTTAATAACTTCAATCATCTATTAAGATACTACGTTATACTTTTATTAAAAGTAAATCGAAATGTGAAAGTTTTCTTTAAGATATTAAAATAGTTATAAATATGTAAAAAATATATTATTTAATTTCTTTAATATTTTTAACTATTTTTTAATAGTTTCTATTAATATCATTAATGCGATTACTTAATAATTCTTTAAACAATTTTTATTAAAATGATTAAAATAATGTTATTTTATTTTTGAATTTTTATTATCTATTCTATTAACATTAATATAAATATCATCAACGGAAATCCTAAATTTTATCGCATTTTATCTTAATTGGTGCATCAGGAAATGGAAGCTGCCGATAGAAACCGCCATATTCCGTATCTACTATGGGCTAACACGAGAAGGCACTCATGATTAAATACACGTTTTTTATAACGGGCGTAAAAATATTTGCCACTAATAATTTTTATCTGCCTAACGAAAATAAATAATTGTTAAAAAAATCTATTATAACTATTATAATTATTCTTATATATATTTCTTTTATATATATATATATATATATATATATATATATATATGTAATTAATACAATTTATATTAGAAAAAATAAACACACACTCGGATATTCTAAAAGCGAATGCAAAATCTTGCCAAATCATCAATTGCACATTAACCACAGCTTCCGAGAATTAACCACATCTTCCCGGATGTTTTTTGCTTGTGGCAATATATTTATTGTTATTATCGCGCTTCTACGAAGAAAGAATTCAATTGCTGTCAGAGAGTTGCCAAGCGATTAATTGACATCGTAGTTTCGCCGTTAATGTTCACGTACAAAATGTCAACCGCGAGCAAATTTAGCAATAACAATTTTCACATAAAATGTAAAATGTATACAAACAAATATACTAATAATGAGTCATAGCGCATTGATATTGGGTGAAAAATATCGACTCACCGAATGCAACCATTAATGTAGGCATCTGTAAAATGCATATAATCGACATGTATCACGAATATGCGTGGGCATATAGCACGTGTCTACATAAACATCGTATGTATACCGATCGTATAAACAGACAAATGTTACGAAAATATATGCGATTTTCTTATTGATGTGCGCTTCTTTTCATCTGTAAAATTAAACTTATATTTTTAAGATATGACATAAATTATTAGAGTTTCAAATACCTCCCAAGAGAGTTCAACTTCTAAAGTTGAATCGATTTTAGAAACAGCTATTTAAACCAATGAAAAAATGATTTAAAAAGTCGGAAGGTAATTTCGTAATGGCTGTCAAAATATAAAAATTGCAACTTGTTTTGTAAAAATCTATTAGAGCTATAGAAGTACATTTTTACAAAATTGTGGAAAATTCCTTAAAAAATTAAAATTTTTATTGTTAGATAAGACATAAAGATGCAAAGTTAGCCTTCAGATTTCTCAAATTGTGTTTTAAAAATGATAGAACTCTTCCAAAATTTGAGAAACTTTTCGAGAACATATTTGCAAGGACACATTTCAAAATTCTAATCATTGCTTTCATATTTTGAAAATGTAAAGCTAACTTTACAATTATCTTCCCTTCAGTATAACAACATTTCTGGAGTCTAATAAATTAATAAATCTAATAAATTAGCACAAATTTTATCATACCATATTGCGTAACTTATAATTATCACAATCTTTATTATACCATACTGCGTAACTTATGATTATCACAATTCTTATCATACCATATTGCGACTTGTTAAAAGCACCATTGATAGCATTAAGATAATGCGTCACAGTAAAACTGAAGATAAGGAATCAGTTATTTAAGATCATCCGTATTATTGTAATTAGGTATTTCTACGAGATATCCTGATATTAAATATTTTTGAATATTTATTATTATTATTATATATAGTTATTATTTAATACATTTAATTTAAAATAATATTAAAAAATAATATCTGTAATACTTAAAGAGCGCACGATACGACTTTATAATAGAATATTTTTTTGTATACTATATATTTTCAAATGTATATAATATATTTAAAAAATATAATTGTGTAATTCGTTTATTTTTATACAAAAGAGCGATTATTAATACTGTAGCAGCGAAATTATGCGTCTAGTCTTATAATAGAAAATATAAATATATTAATATAGATACTTTATCTCTATATTTAACTTATTTTCCTGTAAATTTAATTTATATTATGATGTTATTCTCTTCCATAATTCTCTTTCTTTCATATATGACAGAAAAACGATTAAAAATTAAATATGATATTGTAAGCATCTCATATTGTTCATACTGCTACTTTATACATCCTGCGCATGTTTGTGACCTTTGTATCCATAATTCCTGGAAATTTTCATTAAAATATAATGCATCATTACATACAATTATCTGATATTAGCATAAAAGCTCTAATTTCCAGGAATATAATTGCAATAGCAATTATAATTGCAAATTTGCAAAAATTTTAATAGCTTTAACAAGTATTACTAAAACTATATTATATTTTTATTCTTTGTTTTCTTAGTATTCTAAATAAATAATTTTGTTTATTTCCCACGTCTATAATATTATCATTAATTGCAATTATATAAGCATCATGTATCCCGCGTAATTACTTCTAAATCTAAATTTATTCTTTATGATCTAATACATACATTTAAGTAATCTAAATCTCTTTTATTATTGATAAAAAATTATAATAACAAATACCATATTTTTAGTGATAATACTGTATCCTTAATTAAAATAATAATAAAATTAATTTTGATTATAATTTTTAAAGAGTTCCAAAAATATTATATTAATAATTTCATTTAATGAAACGTAAAAAGCATCGATACGAAATTGAGATCTGTCTAAGACTTGGATAATCAGCAAAAAACTATAAGAATATTAAACTACATTTATTATAAGAATATCAGTTGCTAAATGGCTAATTAGAATAAATGATTGAATTATCTAATGCGAATCAATAATTATATAATTGATGAGTAATTTCTGGAACTTCGGAGGTTGAAGTATATCGTGACATTGACCGCTGAATCGCTCAATACACCTAATGGCCACTTTAAGCAGAATGAAAGCAAATAAGGCTTATGATCTGACAATGTCCATTTTTAGAGTAGGCATATTTGTATTATATGTTTATATAAATATATGTCAGATTTCTTAGTTTTAATAAAATAAGTGATAAAATTTATAAAAGGAAATATCAATATTAAAATTAAATTCAATCACGTGTTCATTTGACAGACAAGTTAATTTTTGTTTATTCTATATATTTATTTTTTAAACATTTTTTTTATACATATCTCTTATATGTTACGCATTTTAGAAATTTAAAATTAAAAAAATGTCTATTCCAATTTTTATTTTATCTTCTTATTTATTAACTTTCTGTAATTATTTTAATATTTGTGTTTATGATATTAAAAATTAAATATGATATTAAAAATATTAAATTAATTTCAAATTCAGATATTTTATTCATAATTAGACGATAACTAAATGTGAATTGTTTCTTATTTACAACAAATAAATATGCATATTTTTGAAACACTTAAATTATTTTAGTTTCAACTAGATTTAAAATATATATTATGTATAATAATAATAAAACTAAATAATGTTATCTGTAATGTTTTCTTCACAGTCATATCTGTCAAATATTTTATCATATATTTCGCAAATTACATTACACTTTCTGAGAAAAAATATTTATTTTTATATTGAAAGGCTATAATTCTCTCTTTTATTTTAATAATTTCAAGATATTTGATAAACTAAAATAAAATATCCTATCAAATTGTTAATGCTTTTCCAACAAAAAATACCACGTGACTTTGTTATTGTTAGAATGCAAAATTGTTATGTCTTTCATTGATATCAGCTAGTTTCGAAAATGAAATAGATAGCTTCTGATAAAAAAATGCATTATGCAATGTGTTTACGACCTTAATGCACCTAACGATGCGCTCACATCGTGTTTGTATTCCACGTGGCAAGAGAAAACTGATGATTCGCGCAATTCACATTATCGTCGAAATTTATGAACGCATTTTTCTTAGATGCATTTCGTCGAAAAACTACAAATATTTCAAGAAACAGATTTGTGTGAAACAAAAAGTATGCATTTTGCGACCGTAGTGCAAGAATCTCTTGCGCCATTATATAAACTAATAACTTCGCATTTTGTCTGAGAAGAATAAAATTTGTTTCGCAATGTAATATTTCGCGAATTTACTGCATAATTGAATGATTGCGTCAAAGTTTCCTTCAAGTTTATTACGTTTTTCTTGCAGAATTATTATGAAAAGTCTATCGCGTTTTTATCATCAAACAGATTAGAAGAAAAGGATAATTTTCGAGTAAAGATAATAAAAGAATATTTCTGATGTATGATTCATTAAACTGGACAAACAAGCGCTGAGTCTTCATGTATTATATCTTCAACGCAGTTTGCATGTATATATATAAAGATTGACTAAGATCAATACGATAATGCCAATTATTAATAAAAATAGAGATGTACTCATCATTGAATAAATGATCATTTTAATAAAACTATTGCTTTGTTTCTGCTCGTAGAAAAAAAACGCACCTGCAATTATGTCTATTATATGTATATTATAACGATCGGACTATTAGACTTCCACTTTAACAATCGCGTTGGGATTATGAGTTACGACAAATGCCAGTACCATGAGAAGGATATGAGAGATATTTGCAACATATTTCTTCTCGACGAATGATAAATCTAGGAAGTCGAGATCAGGTGTCAGCCCGTGATGATCAAAATCGACCTGACCACAACGAGTGTCGTAAGCGACACCTTTTCTCTCGTTTTCTCTCGTCTTCGTCTCTCTCTCCATATCTCATCAGCGCAAGCGGCGCCTTCAGATTCCCTTGACCTCGAAAATCCTTCGGGAAGTCTTGCAGTCAGGGTCGTGTTCCGTTGTTACCATTACCACTTCGCGGCTATCTTACGCCTTATTTGCAGCTTATCTCTTGCGGCGATAAGACGCTGTTAATTAGCAAGTCGTCGTCGTCGTCGTCGTTTGCGGATCCGCTCGCTCCGTCGAGCGAATGTGTAATCGGATGGCGCATAATGCGTGTATGTCACGCGTAGCGCAAAGCATACGTGAATGATACGCACACATGCGAGCGGTGACCATCAGAGAAGTGAGAGAAGGTGCAAAAATATAAAGTGGGAGAGAGAGAAGGAGAGAAAAGGAGAGAGAAAGAGAGAACGGAGGAGAACCGCGTGGTATTACGCGTACGCTGCGAGTGTGTGCGTGTACAGTGCGCTTGATAGATAGTCGCTAAACGATTCTTTTTTCATACAATATTTCTCTGTCCCTCGTGAGAATCACTTTAATAATTACTGATATCATAGATTACACAGCGGAACGCTTTAAGTTACTTAGAGAAAGTGAATTACAAGCGCGGTCATCTCCTATCGACCTTCGTAATAGTCTAAGTAATTAGTGCGCGTGGTTAATACCAATTAAGTAGGAAACGATAATGCATTTGATACATGGCGCCCGGCTCATTATTCTGGTACATATATGTCCTATATGTAACAAATTAGTTTTGCACACACAGCATTACAGCAAGGCATCATTTAGTTTAAAGCACTCGTCAGTCTGTGATAGATAAAAATATTGCTTCGTGCTTTTAATAAAATAATAACATTAATTATAATTTTTAAAAGAGCTTCGAAGGAAAAAAAAGTTTAAATATATATTTATATTGGACTGACTGTCGAATAAAATTTAAATGACAGCATAATTTGTGGACAGACGCGCGTAAAATGAAACATAAATAAATAAATAAAAATTATATATATATATATATATATATATATATATATAATATGATAACAATAAAATGCAAATGTCATTCGAAAATCGCAAAAGTCAAAGACGAAGATTAATCGATCGAATGTGCGTGTTGAACGCGACACGCGTGACACATCTCGTGACCGTGCTCAGGAGCAGCATCAGTGGACGTCAATTGTACACGCGCGCACGCTCTCGCACCTTGCCTCCTTCCTCCCCGTCTGTCTTATGATTCTCGCGAAATTGGCCTTACCGTTCAATCGGTTCTCCGTGCCTTTGCGTAATTATCCGTCGAACGTCAGCGACTCCTCGATCGACGATTTCATCCGCCGGCGAGGTTTCGCGTATACATCAAACGGGCACACGTGCATCGAACATTCCGTGAGGGAAAACGGAAACAACACCCGGACGCGGACGTTTGTGCGCGTAAAATGTCACGCTCCGGTACCGGACGTCTTCCAGGCGCAACGGAAGAAACTGACGCTGCCGTCTCTGTTGGCGGGCGCACCAGCCGCCTGGCTCGATACCGTCTCTTTTCCCTTACGCGCATGTGCCGTCTGTGACCGTCGTTCAGCCTCCACTGCGTCTCGTCGGTAAGAACGAGATCTGCTCGTGCCATTGCATCACGAGCGTGGAATGTATGTACACTCGCCGTCAATAATGTCCTCTCACCTGAAAATAGCTCTTTTGGATCGAATACCTGGACACGTCGCGTTTAATTATTTGTGCATTATGACTATTGGTTCGAGAAAAATTCCTGAGAAGCTGAGGGACAATATGGAGTAGATTTTATATCGTGATATCGAATCGAACAATATTTTAAACATAAAAAAACAATAACGAAAACAATGGAGAAGATAATTAACTAATGGAGAATATCTAATAGAGAAGAAATCTCTCTGTTAACACTTTACTATTAATATTTTTTTTTCTAAACATGATTGACATAATCCGACTCTTTGATATCACACGAGATCTTGGGAACCGAAATTCAAACAGTAACTAAAGCGATGTGTCTATTAATTATTCGATCCGAAAAACGCGAGAAGACTTTATTGATAGCGAGTGTACCATCGTAAATACTTCTCGGAATATTCCGGCGATCGAACAATTCAAACGAAGTTTTAATCTAAACTTTACAATTAGATTATTTAAATTGTTTGAGATTGTATTTAGATTAAACATTTATATATGCATACTAATACATATGTAGGTATGTATATGAGTAGATTTATTTAAATTATGTATATGAGTAGATTTATTTAAATTAATTATTTAATAATATTATTTACCAGACTTTTTCTGTCACATTTCGAAGAAAAAAAATAGATCACTTCTCTTTAATTACTAATAGAAATTACTTTAAAAATTGAAGTTTATGAAATGTTAAATAAAATTTTTAATGAAAATGTTTAAATTAAACTTTAATGTACATAAATACATAACTTACATATTCCATTTCGATTTATATTATAAATAAAATCGACTAATTGATGAGAACTGCCATTTTTATTTATTTTGTAAGCATATAATAAAAACAGTACTGAATAAAATTTGATGATAAGACAAACTGGTAAAAAAATTAGAGATTAGAGAACAAATGCAAATGTCGGATAGTCTTTGATCTAACATTAATTTTTGTGATAAACAAATTCGCATATCACATTTGATATATATAGACAAAAATATCTAAAAACATGTGTTTCAGAAAAACCATATCTCAATCACATTCCAACATAGAATGAACTCGTGAGTCATCGAATAGAAATATCTCACTTCGCATAGAGCAGACAAATCGTAATAAACGTAAATAAACAAGACATATCTACAAGTCATCTATAAATCATATAAAGAGCTTTATTAATGAAAATAACAGAAATGTAGTAAAATTATATTAAATAAAATTTGATAAATAATATAATATAATATAATTTTTATTAGATGAGTGTAAAAGCGTCTGTAATAATAATTAATATTATTGCAATTTACATCATTCATCTGTTATTTTACTATTATAATAAGTATTTAAAATAATCTCGATCTCGATTTTTAACTTGCATATTCGTATTTGAATATTTGTCTCAAAGTGTTTATATTTAAATGTATATCGATGTAATTATTTCTTTTATTTCTCGAGTAACTATACGTTTATTATTATATAACTACATTATTGTTATCAATCATGCTTATTACTTTTTTCTTTGGCCTTATTTTGGCGTTATATTTTCTAAGAGAACGTTAAGCTGGTTGATTTTAATAATATCTCGATGATAAAAAATATTCAAAGATATGTATTATCGGAGTACACAACTAAAACTCTGATGAAAAGATATATGTCAAGTGCGTGCGAGATATGGAATATATGATGTTATTTATTAAATAAAAATAAACTAGAATAAAAATTACAATATTTACATTATAATAATTATATGGCATTTAAGTGACTGATAAATTTTATATGCATTAGTTGATAATAAAATTAAAAATTAAAACGAATTTAATTTTATAAATTTTATAAATGTTACTAATATTATTAACTTTATAATTTTATATTTACAAATCATACTTTTTGTTTTAATCTAATGTTAAATATCAACCAATATTATGTTATCTTGAAATTTTTGGACAATGAAACATCTGTTATCATTCGAAGTTATATGGAAAGGAACAATATATTCGCGCTCTCTGTGAGACTCTTACATAAATCGATAGGTACAGTAGTCGGTAATATTTCATTTTCAGATACAATGTGCACATGATAATGTGTCTAAATTTTTATACAATTAAATATTTAGGCATTTGTTATACGTACAAAATTAATAAGAGTAAAAATAATTGTACTTTACATTTTAGCAAATCTATATAAAAAGTTATTTTATAAGTATATATATCTTTCTACTTATACAATAATAAGTTATAAAGATGAGCAAAGTTTATAATTGTTTTTCAAGAATACTAGAAAACTAGAAATATAAAATTATTTTCAGAATATTGAAATTTCTTAAGATTATATATATAATTTATATATAATATATCAAGAATAAGCTTTTATTCTTATATATTAATATTATAAATAATCATTTCTTTTAAATATAATATGTAAAATATCATACATACGTCTCTATAAAAGCTTTTATAAAATCTATTCTTTAGTAAAATTATTTTTTATAAGTATTTTAAATATTTTAAAAAAGAATTTTAAAATACATTTTATCTACATTAAATAACGATGTGAATAAATCACTGTGGCAAAAATAATAAGCAATTAATTTCAAAATACAATCGCGACAAAAACTAGAAAATGTTAAATGTAATTATTATCTACAAACGACGATAGAAATGACATTCTCTCAAATAAAAGAAATTTTCTTCAAATATTTGTATAAATAATTGTCTGATTCATACATGTCAAATTTGATAAAAAATGTGATCGCTGTTTTCTCTGTCATGAGTGCTTCCGTAAAGTTATGACTATAAACTCGTCGTCAGTTTGCACATAGTTTATAGCTAACCGGAACTTGGTAGAGATCGTATATCATCGATTTTGCACGATTCCTTGTTCCAATGCAGTTAGTTCAAGTTTTATCGGTAATATATAATATGATTTTGAAAACTTTGACAGCTTCTAGACATAATCTTTCCTCAAATTAAAGAAATTAATTTGTGGAACATTATTTGTATGAGTTTATTAAATACAAATACAAAAGTATTAAATATTTGTGTGCTTTACTATCATATAATTTTTATAATAATCTCTCTTATCTTTATTTGTTAAATAGCTCTTAATATTTTCTGAACACAGATGCCTTTAATATTAAATGTGAAAGAAAAAAAATATTAATTTTAAAAAGAGAAAAGATATTATCAAGGGACGCTACCGCGTCGCGATGCCAAGTACATATTTTATGTTATATTTGCACATATTATTTTGTGTATATTAGTACATTAGTTCTTTTTAATTGTTATTTTTGTTGAAATGGTTTTTATATACCTATATATTAATATAGAATTCCAATTTTCTTTTAAACAATATAAAATCAATAATCTAAGAGAGAGAGAGAGAGAGATTTTTATTAATATTGCCAGATTTTAATATTTTTAAATTTTTAAACTGTACTTAAACAGAATAACAGCTTACATTAAGCTGAATATAATAGCTTATATCATTGTTTAAGATAACTTCTGCTGAATTGAATGTAAAAATTCTATTCAGAAAGTCATATCGCGGGATACGTGTTTATGGATGAAATTTAAATTCAAATGCAGCTGAAAACATACTTGGTCTATTGAATTGCATTGTGCTCAACATTATGCCAAATGCTTACATGCTTTCTGCATAAGCATTTTATATCGAAAAGAGAATCTTGTCCCTGATCCGAGTATATCTTATTGTTAGCTAAATTGCTCAAGATTTAAATAAATGCATAGAATACACAATAAAAATTTCCAGAGTTTATTTACATAAAAGTATGTAATATAAAAAATATATTGTATGTAAATATATATATTCTCTTTAATTATCGAACTTCAAAGAAATGTTAGACATGCAATTAACTACTATTGCATTTCTCGTATTTTATAAATATTCTCATAAAATCTAGTATTCAATAAATTATACAGAATATTACGCAGATTGTTCAAAGATATAAATATTATTTCTTTCTTGATTGTAAAATTATATTTCTTGTTGATATGCATTGTATAACGAAATAATTTGCAATAAGTCTTTGTTGTATCTAATAAAATTTAAGTTGTAAAATTTAAATTTAAATTTTAAATGTTTGCATTTTTTGTATAATATACTTATTATAATTTAATTGCACAGTACATGAAACAAAGCTTTATCAATAAAAAAAAGTATATAAGTTATATAATTATTAATAAATAGTAACAAATATATAAAATAAAACATTACACAACTTGCATCATAAAAGTGTTAAATATTCTGGTAATGTTACTACTTCATTCATACAGTTATATTTTTGATAAAAGATATAATTTGGGAAACACGCTATTTGCACAGCTGCCTCAAAGCCTGCAATTAAAACTTCCAAAACTAAAAAATTAATCTACTACTTACTTGCTACATTTCTGCAAACACCTTTGTACTTAATTTTATTTAATTAATAAATTTTATTTAACACTTTATGCATAATCGTATTTAGAAATATATATAATTATAAAATACATATATATAGTTTGAAAAACACATTCGCACAACTGCCGCAAACTGCCTGTAATTCCGCCGAAAAGAGAAGTGAAACTAAAATTAAAACTTTCAAAGCTTCAGCCAAAGTGGGACGAATCTGTTTACATACCGTTGCATATGTATTAAATGAATCATATTGTGTTAGGTATAACATGACTGACATTATGGCACTTCACAGAGTGCCATTATATGTCTTATGTCCGTAGGATAGTATACTATTTTGAGAGGAATTTGAAGATCGTATTCTATTCATAGTTGCACCCCTACCCGCGTTTTCTCGTTGCAATAATATATCTTGCGTAATGAAAGAAACATGCATGATAGTCAACGTAATAAAGTCCAAAAGAAATAAATATATAATAAAGCTGCGTTATGTCATCATTTTGCATTCTACTCTTGACTCATTGCGTTACTTTTATATTCTAGTCCGCTAAACTGTAAATTTAACTTTTTTTATTTTGTTCATATTACTACAGTGTATTTTTTATTAAGTTTTAAACGTAATAATTTTATTATATCGCTTTTCTAACTTTTGAAAATTCTAACATTTCTAACATTTTAAACTTCCTCAACCTTTGATTTTTAAATAGCTTTTTACGCAGTACAGGAAAAAGATTATATTAGATCAAAGATATGTTAAAACATACAAACATATGTTTGAACTTGATCTACATATGTGTGCAAAGTATAAGAAAAAGGTCGGCAAAGTTAATTTAATACAGAATTTCAACAGAAACGGATGCCAAATATCTTTATGTAATACTCATATATCATATTTTAAATTGCATGTTACTTTTTTAAACTGTTGTAATTTTAAAAATTTATACGAATTTATATAAATTTCTGAAAAAAATGAGATTTAAATTTCTATAACCAATTGCAATAATTCTTATTATGTATATCTTTATTTTAGTAATAACCATAAAACCATGTAGTTTACATAAAAGTATATTTTATTTTCTTGTTTTTGTGATATCGATTATTTTCCATGATTTATTCCTATGTATCGTATGTGAATTTACAGAAATATAACTCTTCGTGTTTGCCGTTATTAATATGTACAATGATATATGTCCATTATTTAATTAAATGCCGATTTTCGATGTACAAATTCGTTCAAATTCATATTAACTAGTTATTTTACTTTTTAATGTCATTTCTATTAACTATATTTTAATTATACAATATCATTGATTATTTTTGATAAACTGTTGCAGCTCTTTTAGAACTTACTGCTACATCATTAAAACATTCAAACGTGAATAAAATGTTTAATACTTAATTTTTAAAACACTACAAATTACACTATATGAAATTCTTCTACCTGAATTATTATTATTAAGAAATTCTTTAACCTCTTTATATTTGCTGATTAAATTTAAATAATAATAAAAATTTCTAATAAAGAATCACGTTTTTTCTTCCACCTATTAAATACTTATATTTTATTAAATATTTATATTACTACCTTATATAGATAAAACATTCCTTAAAAAATGAAGAAAAAAAGATAAGATTGATTGAAAATTGAGATTATAAACTTTTTCGTTATATTACAACATGCGCGCTATGGATTGTCATCGTGCAAGTTTGAGATCGAACGACTTTCCAAAGCAGAAAGTAAGTGTCGCGCGGTTGTTCGTAAACTCGTTTATAATCCGATGATGCATTTATATGAATTGCTGACATTGTTGACTGAAGCTGATCTATTTTATTAAAATATTTGCATGCATATATATATATATATATATATATATATATATATATATATTTCATTTACATAAAATAACTTAATGTCGCTAGTCAAATAATCCAAGGATCGTTGAAAAAAGTGTAGTCGATTAAACTAGCCAGAAATTTATTAATACGATGTTTCGACCATATGGTTGTGGTCCTTATCAAGAAATTACAGTTTCTTGACGAAGTCTCACACGGACGCATCAGTTTCTCTCAAATTCGAATCTAGTTAAATAACGTTTTTTTGTTAATGTGACTTGTGCAAATTTGCAAGATTATCGTCTACGCCTGTCTCCTGATTATTATTACATCGTATATACTTGATAAGGACCACAACCATATGGTCGAAACGTCGTATTAATAAACTAAATTTCTGACTAGTTTGGTCGACTACACTTTTTTCAACGATCCTTTCATTTACATGTTATATACATATATATATATATATATATATATATATATATATATATGAACAATATTTTTGTCTTACACATATAAATCTTTTTTTTATTCATAATAATGCTAATAATAATAAGATAGATATATTTAATAGATTATACATATATGTATTTTTTTCTTATCAAATCGATTTTTTTCTTCCTCTCTCTCTTTCTCTCTCTCTCTCTCTCTCTCCTTCTTCTCTTCTTCTCTTCTTACAAATTATATTTTGAAAAAAAATTCTTGCTTTTTAAAGAATTGTTTTAAATATAATTTATTGTTTCTTTAATAAATATTTTGTTTAATTTTGTTTGTATTACCATTTATAATATTATTGTTCAAGTAAATTGCAAATGCTGCAAATACTAGTGGAATAAAAGATAAACGCAATGTCTTTGTCGCATTGAAAATGCATTCTTTGTTTGCTTCGTGCTCATATCGTTTTTCCGGCAACGACAGACGTCACATGCATGGCCCACGCGATTTCGCAGCATTAATTAGAAGATACGGCAGATTGCATTCGGTGAACAGAGGCTTACGGAATGGACAATGACGCAATCGGCCAATTTCGCTGGCAAAAACGTTCAATTAAATGGTTCGTAAATCACTATTGTCACATGTAGGTGCAGATCCGCGATAAAATTTGCAATTTCTAGCGTGTCACTAACGGGAGGAGAAACTTGCGCAAGCTTATTTGGCGTGAAAGTAAAAGAAGATTGACTGTGTTTTTGTTATGCTCTGAGATGCATTCGTTAGAAAACATCAAGCTATGTAGTATCATTGATTCCTTTTTCCTACATTGCATTAACACGAATATTCAAACGATTATAATCAATACAAAGCATGACGTTACATGACATTATAGAATTATCGTAAAATCATTACATTTGTGTCGATATGTATAATTAATTGGAATTTATGTTATTTTAGTTGCGTTATCGATATTATAATACTTCTAAAAATTTATTCTTTACATTTAAAAAAAATATAATCATAATTATTATGTAGTTTGTTGTACATAATATAGGGAACAATCAATATTTTTTTATAATTGATTATTTAATTCAATATGTTCAATATATAATATAATTTACATAATATTATAGGCTAATGTGTATACGTATATATTCGAAACACATGCTTTCGCTTGTATAAATTTTTTCTTGTGACATGATGAGATAAATTTTAATTGGGCAAATAAATCCTCGATAATTTATTTACTTTTCTGTCGCCAATTTTGGCCGCCAATTGATTCGATTCGGATGATGTCGATATCGAAATTAGATTAAATTCCGGTTACAAATATCGGAATACATTAAATCAAACATATACGTAATATCAGTGTTCGTTAAATACGTACTAACTGTATAATGGCATAAGTAGTAATTTAAACATTAATATTTTATATGTAATATTCATATATGTATATATGTATATATGTATATATGTATATAGTATGTTAATAACATAAATAATATGTTATAATATAAATTATAGTGATGAAGTACGCCATATATTTTGAAAATATTAAACATTAACACATTTTCTACAGAACTAATCATTATTGTGTTATAACAAAATATTCGTAGAAAGCTTCCTCCTTAAAAATAATTACATTAAAATATAATATCCAGTAATAATAGTTAATAAAATTTTGTTTTAAACGAGAGAGACATAATTACACAATATAATTTTCATTATAGATATTGCTTTTTTAATCTATGTACAAGTTAAAATCAGGAATACATTTTATAAAGACAATACATAAATTTTCTTGTTTAATATTGCGTAATACTAAGATTTTAATAAAATCATTAGATGTAATTATGTGTTGGGCTTTATTGTAAAAAAATTTATTTGATAATCTATATTATCATATTTTGGGAAAATATAAATAAATGCAAAAGAATAAATACTTATGAAAATTAAAAATTTTTATTATCTTGATTAAAATAAAAAATATTATGTTTAGCAGTATTATGCATATAATGTATGTATAAATAAGTAAAAATAAGAATGTAAATAAATAAAAAATGCAAATAAAATATAATTTTTTATGCTTTTTAATTGATAAATTCGTTAATATTCGAAACTTACTAGTGTTTATCTTCCGTTGTTCATTTTTTTTTCAAGGTAACATACATAATCATTAACATACATTGGAAAAACAATGCTTTTAATAATGTTTTCGATTAATAATGCTCTTGGGCTATACATATACAGCATGTCGGTAACAATCGTATCTCGTGTGCACATAAAGCGGATTAAATCGAGTAAAAAAATCCTCTATTGTTTTGCGATTTTGGTAATTTTAATAAGAAATTAATTTAAAAAAAATTAATCAATATTCGTGCGAATACAAGCATGCGCAAAAAAAGACTATTACGCAGTTGCTAAGGACAATACATAATTAACCTTATACTTGGATTGGGCGGATTTGTAAAAATAATTTTTTATTAATTATGATGAAAATCGCAATACAGTAGAGAACTTTCTTATTCGGTTTAATCTGCTCTATCTGCGCAGAAATGATACGATTATTATCAAACACCCTATATAAAAGCAATACTAGAAACCTACGACCTTATTTCATCTCACAGTCATATATTTTGTAACAATCCAGATGAATGGCGTGTAACATGCAATTTCAATTCACTTGAAAGCCTTCATAGTAAACTATTGTGTTGATTGCCAGTTCGATTGCGCACAAAATTCGCAAAACACCTGCCTATAGAAAATTGACAAGTTATAAAATGTAATTAATAACTGCATATACTTATCTGTAAATAATTATAATCTTTATTATGTGTTTTGTATTCGACAAATTCATATAAAAAAAAAGATATAAACTTAAGCAGGAAACGAGTCGATCGATCATGACTGATCACTCTGGAGAAAAGTAAATCATTTGAAATTTAAAACTGTGTCGATTCGTTTACTACATAATTAAATTCTACTATTTGCTGCTTCTTTTATGTATCGTAACTTTTAATGCAAATCTTTCAGGTTTCTCTGAAACGCTTGAGTGAAAACACGAGGAAAAACTTGCGACTACTCCGTATGGATGTATCAAGAGTGCTGCTGCTCACTTTTACGATTTAAAGCAAACATTTCGAGAGATACCCGTAATATTTTCCGTAGCGCACTCTTAACTCAGTCGACCTTCGATAAACGGTAATGTTTTAGTATCCCTGAGCAGCAGCCCTCATGAGCGCGTGAAATACGATCGTTTTAAAGTTTCCGCATGGCGAAGGGACGGCCATGGGGTTCTGCACATCTCCACTAAGTTTCAAAGAGGCAGCACAGTAAAAAAAGCAATAAAAATTATGCCGGTTTAGTTCTCAAGTTTGTATGTGAAAGCAAATTACAAAACGACATCTTTTAAATAAAATTAATGAGATCCATTAAAAAAGTTTGATAATTCGTTTCATGCTCTGTAACACTTTCAGCGCAACGTTCTAAAAACGATAGCACGAATAGCTTCTCCGGTTCTTCTAATTGAGAAACTTTATTTATTATCATTATTTTGTTTTTTTTTACAGGTTTTTAGTTTACGGTTTATTTTATATTTTTTGAAACAATAAAGAAATTGCTCTTCTTTAT
This sequence comes from Camponotus floridanus, assembly GCF_003227725.1. Taxonomy (NCBI): domain Eukaryota; kingdom Metazoa; phylum Arthropoda; class Insecta; order Hymenoptera; family Formicidae; genus Camponotus; species Camponotus floridanus. The sequence goes on from NW_020229570.1 coordinate 1,236,957, forward strand.
TTTTCCGATAATAGACTTGAAGATATGTGTGGCATATTTCATATACGTTTATTGCCACTTTTATGTAAAATAAAATGTGTAATAAAAAATTTGTCTATAATTGTATTTAAATTATAAATATACATATATGTTTATGCGCATATGTAGATATATAAAAACTTTTTTAATTAATAAAATTTTTTTAAAAAGAGAAAGAAAACAATAAAGCACACTATAATTTTAATCATAAGACTAATCAATTTTAAATATATTAACAGGAAACTTATTATTTAAAGAAAAACAAAAGAAACAAGAGATAATTTAACATCTTAAGTAATTTATAATTAACTTTATATTTTATATTTCATATTTTATGTAACTATTTATTTCTTTAATAAATGTTATTTTTATAAAATTTATTTTATAATAATAATTATTTTGCATAAAATTTTGAACTTAAATAATTAAAAGATGATAACATTAAAATAAATTCTAAAACATTATATCACATTTAATGTAACATATTCTTCTCTTTAAAATTATCATTTCGCAATAATAGTTATTTAAATAACAATCATTCAAATAATCAATCATTCATGCAATTCATTAATGCGATAAAAGCGAACATGTTTTATAGAACAAGGATGGCGTCGGAGAAAGCATAAACTAATTTTGTTTTTCTAATTCGATAGAGAATAATGTATAAATGTAAATGTGTCAATGAAAGGAAGGTTATTGCCTTGTCGGTTTACTGAAAGAAAGCAATAATCCGCAACTATAAAGCTGGGAGTAAACTTTGCATAAGCGTTGAAATGTAGATAACTTTTTTGCACTTGAAAAAAGGACATACACTTGATCTTTCTCTTTTGTCTATTTCTCATTTTCCAGTTCTGGAGTCTTGCAAAGTACATCGGATTTCTTTCGTCTCATCCGATTTGTCTTCAGGTGAAAGCTGAAAGAAGCTGTCTAGCGAGAAACGAATTCTTTTGAGATACTTCGTACTGTAATTCATTCATCTATGCATAAAGAGTAAGCTCTTCAATTGGTCGCCTCAATTGCAAGCAACTTTTATGGAAGGACCTCTAGATGGAATTTGCTTCTTTTTGCAAGTGCACTTGAAATAATGTAGAACATAATTCTTTTTTCGGTGTACTTTTGTTTTTCTTTTTAATGCATTTGTATAAAGAGAATAGAGAGGTCGCAACTATTTTATATTCTTATGTTATTAAAAGAATTCAAAACTATTTCAATAAAAAATAACAAAATATATATTAATATCATAGTTAGAAAATCATTTAAAATATTAAAACAATCTTTTATGAAAAAATTATAATAATTTTCAACTCATGTATAGAATGTGTCACACTGAAAGAGAAAGATATTGAGTACGTGTTTTACTAGACTAGTCTTGTACTGGCAATGGAAGGGCGAAAAAAAGTCTCATCAATCCTATATAAGACTGTTGATCTTCATCATCACTTGCTACAGTTACTATGATCGATCCTTAAACGTGAAGAAGTTCTTGAAAATTACATATATGTAATTTTTGTCAGCTAATTTTTTTTAAATAATAGGGAAGAAAAGAAATTTATAATAAAAAACGATTCATGATGTGCCATACGATAGTTCTGGTGAGCCTGTCATAAATATCTATGTGATTGTGATATTTCTAAACTTAAGTGTGTGTTCTTTCTTTAGATTATCTTCGTCGCAATGATGGTAGTTACTGATGCATACAAAAGCAAGAGAGATATTTCTTTTTTCAATGCGGATATCGCATCTCATCGCAAACCTCGTCCGCGAAATTTCTTTGATAATCAATCATTTATCAACAAGATGATCGAGCAGCAAACTTCACCTATTAGAGCAGTGAGAGATCCAAATATTAACCAGCAATCTTTTCACGATCTGCCCTTGAAAGATCACATTATCTATCCGTCTGAGTTTCCAATTCTTCGTCATCAACCGTTTCAAAAGAATTCTTTTACGGTAACATCATTTAAAGATAAACCGTTGTTCAGAGATGCAATATTAAAAAATCAAGAATTGCGAGGAGAACGAGAGGTTCTCAAAGATAATCCTTTCATTGAACAATCATTTACATCAGAGGAAATCTTTGAGAGACAAGCACCTACTTATGAAACACTGTTTGAAGAGCAGTTGTTTACGAATGAGAAACCATTTAAAAATTTACATTATGAACAGTTGCCTTCAAGTGAACTAACGTCTCAGAAGCAAACGACTCTTGTCGATTCTCCTTCCATCTCCAATTTGATCAAGTTTGATCAAGGTGAATCTTATAATAAACTCATTGATTTGTATGAACGACATAAGGATATACAAACTTCGTCCAATAAAGCAAGACTTTCGACGTACACTAAATATGGTAAATTTATGCATATTACACATACACACACATATACAATTATATATATTTACATATGCAGATATAATTTTGATATTAAAATCTTAATATATACATATTAGAATCTTAAATAATATTATGTTAGCAATTTTCATGACATACATAATCTTCTCTTCTACTCTTCAATCTTCTTTTTTCTAAACTTTTTAAATTTAAATGTAAATTATTTTATGAGAAACTCAATATTGAATTTTTTTACTAGAATATGAAACAATTTTTAACATAGCGATTGTTAATTGAAGCAGTAAATAGGTTTATTCTCTTGGTATTTTAATTTGATTGTATCATGTCAGTTATTTTTTAATACAGTAAAATTTAGCTTTGGAATTATTTATATTACGTATCTATTGAGAGGGATATAATACCTCAACATTTAACATGTGTGTGTGTATATAACATATATGTTCTCTCGTGCGAGTTTAAAACGGAATTATCTTTCTCTCTAGAGATCAAAATTTTGTTTTACGATACAAATGTTCATGTTCTTTTATCATAAATATATATTAAGGAATGCTTTTATAATGTATTATTTATTCAAACAATGCCGAAAATAATATGTTATAGATAATCGTGAATTGTCGATGCCAATGGGTTCGTCTTTCAAACATCTTTTTCCATTAAACATTGAAACATCTCCGTCACCATCAACGTCCATTCCTGGATCCAACTTTCCCATATCTTCTATTCCTTCAAGTATTGATGAAATTTATTCGTCAGACGCTGTCAAGATAAAACTCCGTTCAACGCTAATGCCGGAATCGACTACATCATTGCCGGGTAGTTGTACTGCGGTAAGCAAAATTTATGACAATTATTTCAGTTACAAACTGAAATGTTACATCTTGCTTATATTGAATTTAATTTTCAAAAAGCAAAACATATTTTGTGATAATTTTAACATATGCAATTTTACGAATAAGTACAATTCATAAATAAAAACCGTCAAATTTGACAACTCTTTATCAAGAGTTATCCATTATATATTTTTATTTATATTAATATAAAATAAACAAAATTTTTAGATGTTATTAAAATTTTACGTTACATTATATATAAAATTTTGTAATTTATGTCAATTATTAATTAATTTAAACTTATATTAATTGTATTAAAAAAAAAATATATATATATGTGTATATTATAATAATATATATTATAATATACATTAATATAATAATATATATTAATAAAACTTATATATATCAAAACTTAATATATATTATAATAATTTTTTGTTACAATAATAATTGCGTATAAATTTGCATCTTTCTTATTATTAGTTAAACAATATTAGCTTAACAATATTTTATTTACTATTAATTAAATAACACTTATGAAGTTCGTAAATTTATAATTTTACATTAATAATTATATAATATACAACTATAATATACAGTGGAATAATAAAAAATTGTAGAATGCACAAGAGAACGAGATAAATATATAAAAAAATATATGTGGCTTGAATTAACAACGGATCAATTAATAAAAGCTTGTTATTGTTTTTAGCCAATCGACAGCTCCTCAACAACCATTCCATCAATCTCAGTTAACACAAACCAATCTTCGATTGTAGGTCATATCTTAACGAGTTTAATAACCAAGCCCAGTTCGCCTATCATGGATACGACAACATCAATAACGTCGTTCGCCGGAAAGTACGTAATGGCTGTCCGGAACTCTAATATTTGTTTGATTAGTACAACAATGTAGATACACAGTGTAAACTCGTAAAATCACTCAATTTTTTATAACAAGAGTACCATTTAAATATCGTTAGAGTTTTATTCGATTATGTTACTGCAAATTGCTCTATATAAGAATTGATATAATTGATATTGATTAGCATTAATTTTAATAATTATTTTGTATTTAATAATTATTTTATAATTGATATTGTATTTTAAATAAAATTTCAAGGGTATAGATTTTTAAAGTAATTAATGTCATTAAATTTTTTATTGTTATATTTTTTAATTACATACTACATACATAAAGAAAATTCTTAAATATTTAATCATAAAATATCTTGAAAATTAATATACTTGTTATTAATTTTTATTTCTCAATAATTAATTTTATGATTGTAGAATTTTTATAATTATGTGAAAAAAGCATATCAACATATTTATCGTATTTTGAATAATTTACACAAAATAATATTTTAATTATTCCATACATTTAAATCTAGCTTTCGTTTGATTTAGCACCCTCAGACCAATTCAGTTTTACGCTACTAAACATGGAGTTATTGTGACACCTTCTCTTCCCACTCAAAATGAGTTAAAGAGCAACATACATGCTCACTTGTTCATAAACATACCGAAGAACAGTTTCACGGCCAATGAGCAGGATCTTAAATTCCTAGTCCCGGAAACGCTGAAGGATGACATGAAAATTAGTACCCATAATCCTATGTTAAACTACATTTTGTCTGAAGAGCAGAAGAGCGAGTTGAAGGATGTTCGGAACTCCTTCACAAACTATGCGTTGCCCAAGGGATTTAAATACGGTTGGCCTTTACAACAATTCTCACCAAAAACATCATTCGCTCTACTATCTCTGAACGAAAAGACAAATTTCGTTCTATCAAACGTATCTACCATACCCATTTCGATTACTTCTCGGCCGATTGAGACTAGCAACGATTTCGCTACAATGTTACCGCTGAAGTCCACAGTAGCATCAAACACGGCGACAAATAATAATTTACCATTAAGTATGATTATAGCTCATTATGATATCTCATTAGGCGATAACAAAAATTTATTGCTGTCCAAATAAATTCAATTTTTTTTTTAATTTTCTTTTTTCTATCTCTTCTCGTTTAACTTATGTTAATTACCACCGATATTTTTGCATCTCAATGATTTTTATGAATTTATTACATGTATAATAAAAGAAAAGATGATTTTTTTTAAATCACAATTTTTTATGGTTCAGATTTTGTTTTGTAATATTTTATATTTTTTTTTGCAGGCGCAAACTTACCTTTAGACTTTATGGGAAGCATACCAAATAATCTGACTCCAAATATATTTGAAAGCATAACTGGTGGCATATCAACAGGCATACCTAGTGCAATGATGGCTGACATGCCTGCGAGCATACCAACTTTGAATCTTGGGCAAAGTTTACATCACATAGAACAATTACAAACTCAAGAGGCAAGAAATCCCTGGTACCCCACAGGTATCTTAGCTATATGGTCTTATATCTCTCTTTGATTCTGGATGTAATGCTGTAACATTTAACGCAATATGATTTTCTCCGAAAATACATACATTCGGCGAGAACGCTTCAGAATTTATAATAGAATAATAATATAATTTAGCGCATATTTATATTTTGGTAAATATTTATCTGTAAAATTCTTCAAATTTTTTTATGAAATTTACGTATAAATTGAAAATTTTGCACGATATCAGTTCAGATTGAAACCAAACTTTATGAGATACTTGCAAATTCTACAAGACTTATAATTAAATTCTAAACAATGCAAAGAAGTTTGTATTATTCATTATTTATATAATTATTTATATATATCATTATTTTTTTATCAAATCTTATGACAAATATTTTGAAAATTTAAAATTAAAATATATACATTAGATCAATATTTTAAAGCAATAGTTTCGTACTCTCTTTTATTTTAAGATTATAATAAAAAGAGAGAGATTTTTTGGAGAAAAATCTAAAGAAGATAAACCTAGATCAAATATATGCATGTTTTTGTTTCTTTGCTTTTGCAATTTTTAATATAAATTCTCCTAACAATCTGCTGATTATACTTAAAGATTCATTTGTTGAATAACTGTTTTGCACAATCGACAGATGTAACGCTATTAATATACTTTGCAGGTTTGCAGCTGCAGCGGCTAGGCAGCTTTGGCGGAATAAATTACACGTTACATATGGGTAATCCGACCACAAAACCGTTGGAGCTTATGATCCCGGATACAGGCTTAACTCTGCCGAAATTATCATAACCGCATGCAAAAGTAAGTTCTTAATATATGATTGAGAGTTTCGTAATATGATACTTATGCCGTTCGAAAATCTTATTGATAACGAATATGTAAATATTTGATCGTTTGTAGTATTTTGTTAATTACAAGCATTATTTTTGTTTTGCTTTTCTTCTTTCTATCTTAGCCTACGTATTTTTAAAACATCTTTGGATATACCATTTTCTTTAGTATTTTATTCGCTTTATTAGATATTTTTTTTCGCATTCGTGGCGCCATATTTTACAATTTTATATTTCTAAGCAAATATATTGCAAATTATGCACTTTGAATAAACATATTTTAAGCAAATTATGTACTTTGAATAAACATATTTTCAATGTTATAAAGATACTTTCGAAATGCGAATGAAAAGCTAGCATTAAAAGAACAAAACCATATTGCTTCTCAGAAATTGTCATTAAATTCATACATTTATATTGCACTTTGCAATGTAGTTAAGAGCTCACTAAATTCATTATTTCTTTTATTAGACTGAATTAATTCAAATCCATTTAAAATATAAATGTCATTTTCTTAAATGAGACTAAATAATAAAATTAAATAAATATATAATATTATATAATTATATCAAATTGAAATAAATTTAATATTTTTAATATACTCAATTAATTAAATTAGTAAATAAGTTACTACAATTCAATTTATAATTATTTAATTACAGTAATTAAATTAGTAAATCATTTAATTTAGTTTAATTTAATTTAATTCAATTTAATTTAATCAATTTTCCACAGAAAAAGACTTAATACGAACATATTTTTAAAAATTAAAATTTTTTTTCATTTAATATTCTTTATACAATATTTTCTTCATGATTACACAAGATTTATTTTGCAAAAATATTTATATTATATTTATATTACGATTTATATGTAGAATCATATATATATCATCATATATTTTAAATAACTGAAACGAGAGGTAGAATAAAAAACTCTGTAATTTGTACATATAAAAATCTGATACATTTATATATTAGATTTAAAAAATAACGGAACAAAATAAATATTATGAAAAGATATTAAAATATTTTTTTATTAAATTTATTTTTATTTATAATATTTCTCATTTTTCTCTAATTACTAAAATAAAAAAGAAATATATTGAATATGTAAGCCTAATAAAGTAGTAATTAAAAAATCAATTAATTCAATATTTATCGTTACATATATTTTAAAGTGAAAATTTCAATATTCTACTCTATTATGTTTTAGAAGTACGTCTGTTCGCTTCAACAAATGCCATCGAACGTTGGAAGTTCGTTGGTAGAAGCTTATGAATATGGAACGCGTATTCACGAGATATTAATTAGTAAACCAATTTCGTTAATCATACACGTGCCTGACAATTCTGTTAATTCATCGGCATACGTAAACTTCAGTTGTTTGATCGAAACGCAAAATCAATTTATTGCAATATTACATTAGAATGAGTCAGATCTCGTATAAATTCTTTCTTCAATATTGTATTAATATAAAAATAAAATTGTCTAATACACACAAAAAAAATTTAATTATTTTTTAAACTTTTAAATATCCGATTATTATTGCAATGTTGAATGTATAGAAAAAGAATAGAAAGTCGCGCATTATAATAGGAAATATTTTATCACATATCATTTATTATATATTTTTAATTATTTATGAGATTATCATGAAAATGAAAAATATAAATAGCGTGATATACAATATAATAATTACAAAATTTATATAATTTATGAAACAGAAATTTTAAATATACATATATGTACAACTGCACTCGAGAAAAAATGAGTATAATATGGTCAGATGTAAATATTTTACATAATTATATGTAAGAAGATCTGGTGACATATATAATTTTATATAACTATATATATAATAATATCCGAAATTTGACGCGAGATGATCTTATTTTTATATAATCATTAAATCAGATTATATATGAAGACAGATCTGATCAAATATGATGATTATATAAGATCATTAATGTAAAATAATTATATAATTATATATAATAAAAATCATATATAATTATTATATGATCATATAATACTTATAATATGTGTATAATCTTACATTAATTATATAAATTTACGTATTTTTTTGAGGCAACATCAAAAAATTACATAGCAAAAAATGAATATTTAAATAGTATTCCACACTCTTACGGATATTTTTCCAAAAAAAGAGAAGAAAAGAAAATATTTTATTATATTTAATTACATTTTCTTTTAATAGCAAATATTGAAAAATAGATGCCTTTTTCGAGAATAAAAATTTTTTTGTCTAAAAACAGAAATGTTTCGCGTACTTTTCGTTTAGATACATGTCGCTCGTAAATCCTTCAAAAATTTACCATATAATACGATGTTGCAATTCCGTATACCGAGTACCAGGTGTTGGTTCTTCTCTTACAAAGCTATAAGATAGAAAGGATGAAAATAGGAAAGAAATAAAGCGTCTCGTCCGTAATTGCACCTCAGTTTCTTATTTTACATTAATTACAGCAGAGAAATTTCTCGACTGGAAAGAGAAGAAGATGTATGTAGCACAGATCGTTGTGTTTGCTTTGCAGCGGTAGTAATTATTTTTGCATTTAATAAATTATGATTAATTGTGACAGATTGTGTGTATGTATGTATTATATATACGATATATATAATTATAACGAAATAGATATATATATATATATATACATATATATATATACACATATATTTCGTCATAATTAATCATATTTATATTAAATAAAAAATAATTACTGCTGCTACAAAACAAGCAATAGTTTGTTCTATATATGTACACGTACACATATACATATAGGTACATTTACATATATGTATATATACTTACATATGTATATTTATATATATAATAATAAATAAATAAATAAATAAATAAATATATATATATATATATATAGAAATAATATATAAATATATATATATATATATATAATATTCTATATATATATATATAGAAATAATATATAAATATATATATATATATATATATATTTATTTATTATTTCTAAGTCAAAAATATAAATTATATATTTTATTATTATTTTATTTTAATTATATATTTATTTCTAAATCAAAAATGCATTTTAAAGCTTACCGAAAAAAATAAAATTAAGCGAATAAAAATTAAACTTTCAAACGTCAAACAAATTGACAAGTTTGACATGGAAACATTATCTTAAATTTATTTTCTTATGAATTTTATTCTTCTCTCTTTTTATTTTCGTATTTTTTCACTTTTTATTTATTATTATTATTTTGTTTATTTCTCTTTTTTCTATTGTTCATCACATGACCAAGAACCTCGATGCTCACAGAAGTATAAACGGTCGAACTCCCAGGATACCCTTTATTCCTCAAACGTCCGTAAAAGTTGGCACCGAACGATTTTGCTGTAGATTGAATTTTGCTGGCGGCCGTAGTAGTTGGCTGCGACCATTGTCACTGCAGATTGCATTGAACCGAATCAATGTAGCCACATGTGTGTAGTAGACTTGAGCTGCCTTGTCACATTTAATGACAAAAATTATTTGATCGGAATGAAGGTTTTATTTTCATGATAATATAAAAAAGAAATTATAATGTAATACATATTGTAACAATATGTTTTTAACATATATTAACATACGTTTACATTAAATTTATATATATATATATATATATATATATATATATTAAATTTTATCGTTTTTTTATTTTATTAATAATTAATTAAAAGACAAAAAAACATTATAAATATATTATTTTTTAATATAAATAATTATGCATATATATTATATATTTGATTTTAATTTTTATATAAAAATAAATTATTAAATATATCAAGCATGTATTTTTATATATCATATATATGTATTTTTTAATTAATTAAATTTTATACATATATAATGTGATTGTTGCTGCAAGTGTTTCTTTCATTTCATTACTTTGCATATTCTTTTTCATCTCCTTTAATTCGTGATTCAAATTGATAGATTATATTCATCCCCTATTACTTTTATTATTTTTTGCAAGTTGTGGACTTAACGTAAATTTTACACTTAATTACGTCTGGTGAGAATAATATAAGTTTATCTTGTTTTCCTCTCCACTAAAATTTCTTCACGCGGTACAGTGAATAATTTACTTTCAGTTTACGTTAGATTACTTTATTCCTGCATTTCATGAAGATAGCATGAACGATTTAATTGCAAATTGGATTCGCCAGTGCTGTCGTTATTTTTCATTATTTTAATCGTAATTGAAATTCTTGCAATTACAAAGTCTTTTTATCGTGCGTTTTCAGCACAAAATTGCAACTCATTTTAATACACGTGCCTTGCCAAAACTCATTAACGATGTTATTTTACGTGATATTCATTAATAAGTGAAATATGTGGAGAAGAGATACTCTGATGCATTGGTATGTTTATTTAATTTGAAACGTTTATTCAAATTAATCATGTTTATTATATTTACATAGTTATATATTTATATTTATTTATTGTTGTTTCTTTTGTTAATGTTGTAAATAATCAAAAAATAGGAAAAGATATATGTGATTCGAGGGAAAAGATTACAAGGATTTTTAATTTATACTATAATTTATTACTTTTAACAAGTGTGTCTTTCTCTGTATATGCATGTCACGTATTGATGTGTCTTGCGTATTTTTCACGCTCTCTTAAATATGTATAGATATTGCCTTCAGTACATACAGCATTTTTTAAATGTTTTCTTTAGTCGCAGTTTATAATTCTCAGCAAATTAAAGATTTTTTTCTTAAACCTATGCCCCCTGTATAGACCATTGGTGATAATAAATAAGAAATCCATAAGAAAAAACAGCATTCAATCTCATCGATATAACACGCGCGCACGTTTTATATATTTATGTCACATATAATATATTATATATTTTTTCATTTTATAACATTATAGCATTTCAACACTTTCATCCTCGAAAGACAACGTGCCAACTTTATCGTTTTGAAACAGAAACAGGAAGTTTCCATAATTCAAATTCTATTGGGAATCGTGAGAAATTCCGCTATATCTTGCACGCACACACCCACGCGCACGCACAACACACATGAACGCAAATCGTGCTTCTTCAATTAGACGTATATTTACACAAATATACAGTATTACATTGTCGTGTTTTCACAAATTATGATATCGTTTCACACATCACGTATCAGATACATATGATTCACATATGTACAGAGGGAAAAGTATCGGGTTAGAAAAATACAGCCATCTTACTCAGAATAGTAAGAAACTTTCTAATATCTTTCGAAGTCACGCTTTAACAGAAGACTAGGCTTACATACTTTTCTTTTCTCCCTCTCTCTTTTTCTCTCTCTGTTTGTTTCTTTCTTTTTGTTCGGAAATATATTTGATTATATTTTGTATTTATGATTAAAACCATTTAAACTTTACATATGAATCTTGATGTACAAGCTTCATATATCATCTTTTTGAATTACCCATATTTTCATTGTACATTTAATCTTAAACAGTCACTTGATGCTCGTTATAGCGTTTTGGCCTTTGATAGACTCAGAATCAATTAACTATATGTAATGTGTTTAATGTGAACAGAAATGATAATATGGGTTTCAAAGATGTGAACGCGGAGATGAGAATTTCGCGGATTGTATATCCCAATCCGTTATACTATTATATGCTTGCACTTGTCCCCTGTGCTTCATTAGTGAAGGAAAGCGTGAAAACTTCGCTAATTAAGAAGCGATGGACTTCACCCGGAAGTCTCTTTACTTCCTTACGACAACGTTAAGTAACACGTGGTGCGATTTACGTAGATGAAGATGAGAGCGGATGAAGAGTGGTAAAAGAGAATGAATCGCGATCAGTCAAAGAACCAGAAAGTCAGTGAACTTTTGCCGATTAAAGTTATGAAAAGATTCAAACTTCACAGCCGGTTTGCGCGGATTTATTGTGGCCGAAGCGATTTAAATAGGTTTCACTTCTTCGAAGGTTTACATAAATTAAAAGACTTATCCGAATTAAAAACTGTAACCTTTCAGCTAAATGACTTTACTCCTGATATTAAATATATTTCAGCGGAATGTATTTCACGAAATCTTTCTTGTAATCTTTCCCGAAAGATTTTAGAATTATCGAAATATTTTAGAATTATCGTAATACGAATATTATCTTGTGTGTTGTCAAAATAAACCGCTGTCTTGTTTTACAGAAGAAAAAGTTGAAAGCAGCCATATTAAGAAAGTAATCAACGAAGTAGAACGTAAGATTGCAAGAAATTTCGCGGTAATTTACGACGTTCTTTTATGAAAAGGAAAAGCTTTATAGATTCATTATTTTACTCTAATTGCTTCGCAGATGAAATAAAAATATACGCAGTATGTGTTATACATATAAAATAGCAAAATAGGAAGTATTATGGCGAATTAAAAAGGAAATAAATGTATTATATCTCGAACTGATTCATTTGATGTAACAGTATAAAGAATTTAGCTTACAAAGCAATTTTTCACTTTGCGAGACAATTCACATTTAAAAGTCACCGATCACGATAAATGATTCGACTCTGCGGTTAAACATTTGTCAAGCTCGAATTCGCGTCATTTATCGCGAACGACGGACTCGTCCAAGCTTACATGCACGTAATATACGCGAGCTATTTCACCTAAATCAAGTAGAAAACTCGCCATAAATCGCATCATGTGTAACACGAAGCTATATAACGATAGGATTGACAATATCGCTCGTAACTCGTAGAATATTTACAAATATACATTAGAAGCTTAAAAATTACCATCGCACAGCATTCAAAAAACTCATAGAGTACAAAGCTTTGATTGTAGATGTTATTGCAATAGCACAGGACACGCATATCGAACCCAACAATCGCGATTGATCTAATAATTTTCTCGCAACGCTTCGGAACCTTGCAAAAATTTGCATCTGGATTGATTTAAATCTATGTGCACTGCGTATTTTAAATATCTAACATTTTAAATCTTACAAGAAGAAAGTAAAAAGAAAATACACTAGGTATACATAAAATATTTTTTCATAGGTTTATTAATAGTTTCTAGAAACGAAAGCACAAATATAAATAAAACCGCCAAACATTGATGAATTAACGTTTTTATAAAGTAAAAATTATTATTTCTCTCTCTCTCTCCCTTCCTTTTAGAATCCTTTTATTTTCTTCTCAATTTCAAATTTTATTAAGTTTGTAAATTTTGTTTCATGTGTTATACAAGTTAAGTGAGCTATGCTATACAGTGTGCCATATAATAATTGAATTAAAAATTTTAATTAATAAATTTTTACTTTGAGACAAAAACAATTAATCAATTATTTGGCAGTTTTATTTGATTTTACTTTTATTTCGGAAACTATTTTTTATTTAATATCATTCTAATTTTTAAAATTTTTTATGTACTTCATATATTTTTATTAGCATAAAGTTTATTGTGTGGAAAATGTGTGATCTCTGATTTAAAAATAAATATTATTTTATAATATGTATATATGTGTATCATTTTTGTAGAAAAATTCATATTTTGAATATATAACGCCAAATAAACATTTCATTTTCATGACTCACAAAGTAAATCTTTGTAAAAATATTAAATTTCCTTATTTTGTTAAAGCAAATAAATTTTATTCTGTTAAAAGCAAATAAATAATAATTAAACAAATTATAAATAATTCAAGTCTACATGACAATGTATTTATTATATTTATATTTTTGTATGCAATGTTATAACGTAGAAAAAAGAAGCGCGTGACATTGCATTTATAAACATTATAAATACAAGTATTGCTTTAATACAATATAAGCACAATGTATGTCAAGTAGTGCGGTTGCGAATGCAGCTTGAGAAATAAAATTGTTGTGCGTCTCGACATGTACCAAAATGTATAATACATCACAATACACGTCTCGTTGTAAACGCGGTTAAAAGAATAAAGTTATTTTCTTGAGATTGAATTCGAAAGATAAAAAAAATCATCACTTTTAACATGATGGATTTCGAAATTTCAAAATTAAAAGCCTCGATTATAATTAATTTATATTCGGAGTAGTTGTAATGAAATACTTGCATTAAAAAGTATCGATAAGTTATTTGATTAAAGAATTTATTTTTATAAAAATATTTAATCAATGAACATGGTGGGAAAAGTTTCTAGATAAATAAAAATAATATTCGACATTTACATACAATGGACAATTATATTCAGCTGATTGATTTTGTGCATTTGGTGTCGAAATATTATCGCATTTCTTGATGATTTATTATTAATTTTTTCTTAAATAACTTAATTTTAAAAAACCTATGTTTTGAAACATTATTATGTTATAGAATATAATTTTCGCTGTGAATTTATAATTAAAAATAAATATTATTTTATAACATATATATGTGTGTCATTTTTGTAGAAAAATTCTTATATTTTGAATATATAACGCTAAATAAACTTTATTTTCATAACTCCCAAAGTAAATCTTTGCAAAAATATTGAATTTATTATTTTGTTAAAGCAAATAAATTTTATTTTGTTAAAAGCAAATAAATAATAATTATAAGGTTTTGATGTTTGATGTCATTATTTATTTTATATATGTATTATAAATAAAACATTTTCAAACATTAATGCGTTTTAAAAAAATTGTCAAACATTAAGCGTATTATACTCTTGCATCTTCTAGATATGCATTAATCATTTTGCTTAAATCTGAAGCTCGAGGCAACCACAGCATTTCTGTAAATGAGATTTGAGATGCTCATATTACATTGATCAAATATTAGTTGAAATGTGAACTTCGCGGTTGCAATGGAGATCGTGAAACTCTGCACAAGTTAATCAAATATGAGACATAGATTATACTTTATGTTTCCGTGCGCTTCTCTCGCATAGTAATGAGATTTGAAATCTTTTTCAAGTTGAAACTGGTGCGTTCAATTTTTCGTGTAACATATAAGAAAATATGTTTCACATTAAATCTAAACAATTCCTATTCTTAAAATAAATACAAATGTTATTTTGTACAGAATTATCTAATATTTATTTAGTTTTAAACCCTATTTTTCTAAGATTTTCACGAATAGTAAAAATAACTGAAAAATATATTTATTTAGTATTTTGCAACAAGATTTTATGACATACAGTGTAATTAAATTAAAAATCAAAGATATGATACAGAAAAATAATTTAAATATTAATAAAAATCTCTACATAAATTACTAAATTCAAATTATATTTAAAAATATATTTGTGTGTTTCATCAAGAAATGCGAGTAAATTTAACTAGGAAAGACGATATAGTTTTGCTA
The DNA here is from genome assembly GCF_003227725.1 of Camponotus floridanus. Lineage (NCBI taxonomy): Eukaryota > Metazoa > Arthropoda > Insecta > Hymenoptera > Formicidae > Camponotus > Camponotus floridanus. The sequence continues at coordinate 1,252,709 of NW_020229570.1, forward strand.
CACAAAATTTTAGTAGACATCGAATTTAAAAAAAGAAAAGAAACAAATTAAATATTTTAGAAAAACTTTAATTTTTCTCTTTTAAAGTAAATTCTGTCAAGCGATGCTTCATGATTGATTTTAATATAGATATCAGCGTGAATACTAATTCACACTGTTTTTACAGTTCAAATAAAAGTTTTAGAAAATACGTAGCAACAATAATTAGTCTTGAAAGAAAAGGAAGAAAGAAATAGCACAGTGTTCATCAATTTGCTCTGTTACATGTCGATTCACTCCTGTCATTAGTCTGCCGTCCTATATATAATGCGTGAAAACGCACCTTGAAAATTGATGTGAAGACAGCTATCGTGCTGTGTAACTCGTACTGATATGTTTGGTAATTCGGTCACGACGAGCTTCATGCTTGACCGCAAACAGAGAACGCGAAGGATCGTCGAAACTTAGGACACGTACGTCGTACATGATGTCGCGAGAAACTACTCGACACAACTCTCGATTTAGCCTTTGAACAAAACCTTTTCATGAAACGTGATATAAAAACTCATAATGAATTCCATATGTATGCTCTTCTTTCATCGCAATTCTCCCGCTTTTGCTAAATTTAAATGGACTTTTCTATTTTGTTATTTTTCTTTTTAATCAAATATAATAACAGTTCTCTTTAAGAATTTAATAATTTTGTCCATTTCAACTGTACCGTTTATAAAAGAGGATTAATATTAAACTAAAAATTAATAATTAAACTTATGAGATCGCAAATTGTATTCTGCGCTCAAACGAGCCGTGAAATCGAAAATTGTGTTTTCAATCTTCGTGCACATCATTGTCATTGTCCCAGGATCGCCTGATTATTCATATGACTCGTGGCATTGATATCGGAATACGCGACAAATCGTACATATCAAAACATCGAGGCGGGACAAATTCCGAAATTTCGTCGTTCGATCGAGCCCGCACTATGCTTGCGAGTAAAATTTGCAATTAGTTTAGTAGAAGTATGATAGTAGAATCGTAAAATTATTTACATATATATCAGAGGTTCTCAATTTTTGCACATTTGCTTTTTACATTTATTATCTATTGCTACATGAATACTTTGCAGATGAGTGACATAGTGCTTTTATAGCTCCTCAGAAAATACTGACAAATGAAATCAAGAAAGATATTTATAATACATTTGCTGTATTAGTTTAATTAGTATAATTCAAATTAATAATTAAAATAAAGATAATATAAAATTATTAAAAATTAGTATGTAAACTTGCCTAGCTTTCTATTTATACTTCTAAGCTATGCATATATTTTTAAGTAATAGTTTATATGTAGAATCTAATTTTAAGAAGTATGTGCAGTTTTGATTTAACATATGAGATTCATTATTCATCTGCAAAGTATTTAATAGTTGCTTCGTTAAAAAGAGAGATATAGACTATAAATAATCATTTAACGATTTTATTAAGATTGTCTACATTAATTTTTTCTTTACTTAGATTAAGGATATTTTTATATTAAACTTAGTAAATAAGAAACTCGTGAAAACCTTAAATTGAGAAACTCTGAGATGCTCATAAATAAATACTCGAGATTAATTTCAAATTTTTCAACGTGTACTAAAAATTTGTTCGAAAGACGATTCAATAATAAATTTCTATCTATTCTCTAATAAATGTATTCACGAAAATATAAATTATTATTTTAAAAAATTAAATAAATCATTTTCTCCTTAAATAATTTAATTTTGTCATCCTGAAAAATAGCATATTCTCGACAAACATAAGCTTTAATCAATATCTTGTTACTGTAACTTAAAAATGATTATTCTTTAACATTTAATAATAACGTTTATAACTCGTTAAGAAGCTTTCAAATTAATGTTTATAGGAGATTCGCTGCTCCTAAAAATGAAACTTCCTCTATGTTGTTCTAAAGCTTCTGCCCCTGCTTGGCGTCACCCTGTATATCGTTGAAGGAACGGCATAAGTTCATTTATATCGTGTATATATATGTGTAATCTCTCTCCATCTTTCTATGTGTATGTGTACCGAAGTATAAATACATATAGTTACACTGCGACGCGAGAATATGTATAGCATGTACCTATGTATCGTCGTACAAACGGCGGTCTCGGTTGCTTTTGCTTTGAGCGAAAAAATATTGCTATACCTTACGTTCTACGTTAATACTGTCATGGCGCACTTAATTATCCACGGAGACGTATAGTGTGTGTACGTGTAATATATGCTCGCATAATAAATACACCTCCAACAACTTTAACCCTCCGCGCTCTCGGGTCTTCATTATTATCTGCTGCTTTCGCGAAATAATCTTCAAGAGGGATCCGCCCTTATATACGAACGCGATTATTACATCTTAACAGCTAGTCTGCCGAGTCCCTTGGATGCCGCGTAAGTGCTTGTCGCTTGCAATTTGTACAGATTACCTAAAATTCTTGTTAATTTCGCGTGATACATCAATGGTCGCGTAATGTTTCATTTCGCGAAGCCTCACTTAGCAAAATTATTTGAGCTATTCGTGCGAAAATTCAGCTTCATTGTCGGTGCACATGTATACCAGTCCACGTGTGTTCCCAGCACGCCACGATAGTTCGATATCACAGTGTACGCATTTACGCACGTGGACGCGATGATTCGTTGCTGCATTCGATAGCAACAAATTACCAGCAAATAATTTTCGCCGTCTGATGACATCAATTTTATCCAAGTAAAATACAATTCTTTTTTTGAGAAATCTCTTCATTTTCTGTCGAATGTACATGTGATAAACAATATCTTATTTTTTCATTCAAGATTTAACGAAAAAGTGACTGTCAAAATTATTATTATTATTATTATTATATATTATATAATATGTTGTGCAATTTATATGCGTGAAAACATTTAATATCTTTGCAATAACATATGTTTCTCTTAAAAAAAAAATGTGTGTGAACAATTAAATAATTAAACTTTTTGAATGTATATATATGTATGTAAGAAAAATGCAAACAGAGAAAACATTTTTTTACACACATACATTCTCTTATTTTTTATAATATATTATATAATATATTTTTTAATATATTTTAAATAATTTTTATAAATTATTTTCACGAAATAGGGTTCACATGATGCTCGTCGAAAATGATACCTTCATTCATTTTTGTGTAGATTGTATTTTCTAAATTGCAGGAAATATTCCCGAAATACTTAGCTTTTCCTCTTTCACTTGGAAACGATTGACGAGCAACGGAATGCGAAAACCGATACGCAAACGCAACTGCTACAGTTCAAATACAAGAACAACAGTACCTGTTGCGAGTTTATCGAGAAAGCCTATAGTCTCGTTGTTAAATCACAAATAACGACAATTCACACCGAGTCACGTTTGTTGTCTCGTATCTCTTCTTTAAGAGGTACGAATCGTTCGCTTACACGCTGATCAGCTTACGGAAGGCCTTACGGAATTCGGGGTTGAACACAGTGTATATTACAGGATTCACGAAGCTGTTCATGTAGCCCAACCAGGAAGTGACGATGAAGGCTGTGACACCAGGCTGACAAGCAGTCGTTAGCTTCGTGCAAATTGCATCCATAATGTTGCAAGTGAAGAAAGGTACCCAGCATATTAAAAAGACACCTATGACATGTATTACGTTAATAAAAATATGAAATTAAGTTAACGAGGAAAATAATGTGTAATTAATAATTATTATTTTTTTAAGAATAACATTTTAATTATTATTTTTATTTTTGATTTTGTAATTATAATGCTTTTCAATCTTTTATAAATTTATATATATATATATATATATATATATATATATATATATATATTCCGTATTATATTAACATACATATATCAATATTAATTTATTATTGATAAAGAATAATTACAGAAGAAAACTAGTCTAAATCACTTTAAATGTCTTTCTATCCAATTATATATTCAAATTTTTACACATGCGATCTGTCTTTTCCACTCTTTTACCTTTAATTCGCAAGTCCAAGATTATCAGTAATAAGCCAAGACGATTATCAATGAGGTGGAATGCGAGCAACTTACCTAGTACGATCGCCAACGTCTTCGTGGCCTTACGTTCCTTCTTGGCCGAGCTTTTCTCTCTCTTTTTCTTGCTGGCCTTATTGGCCTTATATATCGTGAACCTTGACCCGGCCGACGCGTTCTTCCGGTCCTTTTTTCCGGAGGACGACAGTACGCTAGGCGTCCTGGCAAGCTGCAGCGGCAAAAGCGAGCCGGCGCTCTTTAGTCGCTTCAGTTCCTGCTTGTTTGCGCCTCCGTTGTTACCATTCTTCTTCGTCTGTGTCGAGGAGGAAACGCTGGTCGGACCTCGAGGCGGTGGCGGCGACGACGAGGTTGACGAGGATGGTGGACCCGAGGTGATTCGCGGATTCGGACTCGGACTGGAGTTGGTCTCGAGCGGTTCGTGGATCATCGTGCTGCTCGCCGCACCATCAAAGCCGCTGGAGTCATTCCGCTGTACACTAGGTGTCCCGGACAGCTGGGCCTGCGCCACGGCGCTGAAACGACAACTGCGATTCGAGTGTCAGAAAGAGACTCGATATTCACCGGCTGCAGTAAACTTTTAATTTTAATAACTTTACGATTTAATTGTGATTTCTATTGTTGATCAATAAAGTCCGAGATTTCGTGTCGAATACAGAAATATAGGAGCACAGAGTAGAAATGAAAAGCCATCGAACTGGAGCAAATTTTAGATCGCAGTATTTTCATTTAATATAACTTTTTTTATTATTATTATTAGCTATATGATTATATTTACATTCTGATTATGATTGCATTCAAAAAAGTGCATTTAAAGAAAGTAAAATCTTATATTACTTTTGCTCCATATAATATTTTTGTACATTATTATCACCTCTAAATTTTCCATTCAAATATCAAATAGAAAAATTTTCGTTTATTTTAATTTTTGTGCAATATCTTTTTTGTATTTTTATTATTTAATTATTGTCCTTATATTCTAGAGAAAGAGATTTGTGAATATTTAATAATAATACATTTTTCTTTTCGAAAAGCACTTTAATCGCGTACTTTTTGATCAACATAATTTTTGATATTTTGCTACTTTGGTATTGTATAATTGGAATATGAGAATATATTTAAAAGAAAGCATCTCATGGAGAATCGAATTATGTAGGCATCTGAATGGAGTCATATTAATAATTTTTTATTAAAATGTGCATGCAAGCGACAAGATCTTACATCTTTCAGAGACAACAATACGAAGAGAACGAATCATTTTAAACACTTTAAACAACGAAATTTCATTTTTTATACAGATTGCGTAAAACAGACTTTTTTAAATAATTTTTTTATTTTACTAAATATTTTAATATAAAATATTTTCATACATATGTCAAAATAATTGTTATAATATTAAAATAATAAATCGCGCATGTAATCCGTTCATAGTCTTATAATGCCATGTTATATCGTCTCTCAATTTTTTAAATTATAACTAGAAAACAGAAATATATGTGTGTACAACTATTAAGATTTCTGTTTATCTACAAATTGCATTCTAACAATAAGTATATAAATTCTTCGTATATTTAACAGAAAATCCCACGCGTGGCAAAATAAATATTATTATCACTTCCAATCAAGTACTGAAAATACACGTTAATTAATAATCGTAAAATGCCCGTGTTTGAAGTTGATTGGCCTGTTTTCAAAGGTAATTCTCTCTCTGTTTTTCTCTCTCTTTCTCCCTCCCTCTCTCTCTCTCTCTCTAACAAGTAGTTAGAATGCAAATTGTTCACACACGCCAGCACAAAGGAACCGTCTATCGCGATTAGCCGACGAACTTCCGGATTACTATCGGAGCGACGAGTTTCCATTAAACGAGTACTATACGCGGGCTTTGTACGAGGTTTTGGAAATAGAGAGACACGCGAACGTTCGAACCGAGTTGTACCGCAGCCGAAGAGAACGAAGAAATTGAATGGACCACGAGATCATTGGCTTTTTGCTACTCGTTCTATTGTATTTCTCGCACGTTCGCGAGAAGATCCGTGAATTTTTTTAATTTGCTCAATTGCCCAATCGCCTTAAAATTCGTTGGGAATATCATGTTTTTCTATCCGAGATTTTCGATTCGATAAACTTTCGGTGTTATTCTGAATTATTTTTGTCTCTTTGTTATATAAAACAAATTATTCGAAAAATGCTCCGAAAATGTAAGATATAACTAATCAAATATTTTGTTTAAAAGTGTAAAAGTGTATTTTAATGAAAAATAATTAATCGCAGTTTTTATGAAAAAGCTTATTTAACTTTTTCATAAGAAATTCAATATTTCCTTATAATTTGTTTTATGACAAAATTTCAAAGTTATCGTTGCATGTTTAAAAATAATTGTCACAAACGATGTTCGCAAAATTATATTGTATGTATGCATAGCAAGTGATTATATGTATTCAATTAACAATACAGATATTAAATACGAAAAAAAATTATTTACACGTACGCAACTATAAAATCAAAACATATATTTATAAACAATTAGTTGTAAATTATTATTGATGTGAGAAATTAAACATAAAAAAAATAAAATAATTTTGAGTGAAATTTATTACCTGTATTAATATATATCATTTGTTTGTTGAGAGACATATACACACATATATATATTTATAAACATTATTTCTCACACATCCAGATTATTTTTATATTTATCCGTGAAAAAATAATTACATTGCGTAATTTGATAATATATCATCTGTTATGTATTTCATTACTGTAAATATATTATTAAAAAAAGCAATATAATATATAATAAAATAAATAAAATTAAAATACAATATATTAAAGAAATAAAGGGAAGTAATTATTACTTTCTCAAGATAATAACACAATAATTCTTATATTATTAGTAATCTGAAAAAAACTCAGAATAAAAGAGAGATACATAAACGTAAATTTTGGTCTGCACGGGAAGAAATAATACCTTCTTAATTGAAGATTTCTCTCTTTCTTTCTCTGCCAATAGATTAATTAAAGGGTAAACTAAAACTTTTGATTGAGTCAAAGCTTTTTTACATTACTCGAAACCCTTCAGAGAAAAAAAATATAAAATAATTATTGTTGAGAAATTTTATAAATTTCTTTATCATACGATATCGACAAAATGATAGTATAATGTCTCCTGAAAAATATTTAAATTTATATAGTAGTTCGATTAAATATTTATCCATATACAAGTGTTACATTACGTAAAAGAAGTTCAATTTAATAGTTCAATTTAATTAAGCTCAATTTCAAGTGTTTCTTTTAATATCGCGAGAAAAGAAGAATTTTCTCTCTGTATAATAATAATATAAAAAATACTAAAATTTTAAATATTTATAAAAAAGAAATGTCGTGCGCGAATTTTATTTTTCTCTTTTTACAAATGAACGAAACATCACGTATATTTTTTTTTACCTCTTAAGCATTCGTGAATTTTTAAACGATTGTCTTATTTTTCGGAGCTTAGTGACTGGCAAAGGAAAAATTGTATTTTTATTATATTATTCATTATATATCCTTTAATATATACATATAACCCGAGTTTATTTGTGTGTGAACAATTTCATAAATGTCCAGCATGTTCCACAAAAAAGATGCAAAAATTAAATATTATAACATTATTTTATTTCTTTATTTCTTATTTAAAAAGTAATTTTTATTTATATGAAATGTTTAATATAAATTCCTCGTTGTAATTTTTAATACAATATTTCTCATTTATTAACTTGTGCTGTTATTATAATTCCAATAATCGGGAAAGATAATTAATCCCCCATAAATACAATGCAATATAATTTATCGTTTGATAATTATACATTTTACAATATCGAATAAACGATATTAAAAACCGCACAAATTCTTTTCATTTGATTTCATCTCATGCTGTTATCGTAGAAAAGTATACTTTAACGATGTAGAAAGAAAGTTATTATCTCAGAAATGATGCATTTCTTTGTCTTTCATGATAAGTATGACATGTCCCGCAACAATATGACAATGTGATCCGATATCCGATCAAAGTTGAAAGAAAATTCCGACATTTTTCTTTCGCTCAAGATGAATGAAAGGAAGATATGATGAAATTCTTACGCTGCTTCCTCGACGACCGTGGCTAAAAAGAATTCCGTGCTCTTGTCGTTGGAGATGACGACGACGGGATCGAGGGGCGTCTCGTCCTCGTCCTCGTTGCTGCCGGAAGCGGTGTTCGTAGGTTCCTCGATCCCAGGAGCCACCAGGGCGGCCGCCCCCAGCGCCGTTTCCGCAAACCTTGCCACAGAATACCCACTACGTGATCTTAGTCAAAAGCCTCTAGAAAAGCCTCTACACCTATCATGCACTTCCTTGTTTTTCCGGCATCCCTCAGCATTATTCCAGCAAGTAGCGTATCTACCATGCACAAAGCGATGACACGCTTTTTGACAGCACCTGCAAGATCCTGAGTGACAGAGCATCGCTGTTTCTCTTTTACAACGGAGATCTCAACGATTGCCGTTTATCTTTAATTTGCTATGAAATAACAATCGAAATATCATAATATTCAAGTTTTGTATTTATTTCTCTTTCCTCAATTATTCAATGTTTAAACAAGAAAATTTTAAGAAAGAAGAATTATATTAAAATATCAAAAACTTTCATGTAAACTCTGTTGTACGCTAACTTTGTGAATTGAAAATTGTAGTATATAATATAAATGCCTTGAATGATAAAATCTTTGATATTGATATTTCCCGCCAAATAATGTTATCTAACATAATATGTATTATATGAACATATAAATATTACGTTAATTTATTCAACAGCCTTTTAACGTGCAATACGCACTAATGCATTTAAAGTAAAATTCATAATCGCATAAATTTTTCAATTTTCTTCATAATTTATTCAAATTCGCGAATTTTATCAAATTGAATATTCTCTAAATTTGTAATATTATCAGAATTTTAGCTATTCGAATAATGCGAATTTGCATTAAAATGTTTAATGTCTGTGAATTCATGCAGAGAACTCGCTTTGCATTGCAAAATAATGTCTACATTTAGCAAAAGATCACGATTTGAGTCTGCTATCATAAATTTTATTAATATTCCTTTTTCTTCTGTAAGCTAGAAGTTTTGCAGTTAAATTTTACATTAGCAAATTAAAAAAGATAATCCGCGATTTACTTTGAATGTTAAGCAACACATTTGATAATTGCTTAAAACATGACGCAGCATTTTCTTAGACTGTCAGTTTTTGCATACATAAGACATATTCATGCATGAATAAACTTCCCACGGAAAAATAGTTTCACATGTTAGAGAATTTATTTTTATATTTAAATATGCAAATTTATTGCACGAATGAATTCGCAATCTATATAAATTATAATCTAAATAAATCTTAGAATTTAAGTTTGCAAGTTGAAGTATTTTTAATAAATTATTTAGAGAAAATAAAAAAATTATAAAAAGATATTTCGAGATATATATTAACATTAAAATATAGACTACATTTATTTATTTTATATGGATTAAATAGCAACAAAATCAAATATATAAAAAATATTAATATATAAAATTAGCAAAAATAAAAAATGAGTTATTAAATAATTTTTTTGTTGCTATTGTTTCATCAAAAAAATGTTATAATCATAATTAATTGATTTAAATTTTTCTGACACACATCTGTATATAATACGTATTATTAAAGAAAATCGTTATAGAGATTTATGCAATTTCAGTTAATTAATTAATAAACATACTTTATTTATTTCCATTTAACACAACACAAACAATTTCAACTTTGTGTTATCATACGGGATAATTATTAATTATGATAATTGCTTGGATAAATTCAAGTGTCATATACACACATAAAGGTAGCTTCGGAAGAAGATGTGCATGCTCCGGTAACAAAATTCATGAATTAAATTGTTAAGCTAAATATCAAAATTTCGGTTCTGGCCAAATCTTGGTCTGTGCGATAACAAAATCGATAAAAGGACAACGTGACCGACATGGGTGCACATAGGGAATTAACAAGATGCCGGATTATGTCAGACACATTGTACCCCAGAGAGATATCAAAATATATATAAAGTTACCGCATTGCGATTGCAACTATGAACATTTAATGTCTAATTTATCAAGAACCGAAAATACTGTATATTATAGGAAAGACGATTTACGTCATAGTAAAAACTACTAAGCTAAAAAATATAAAATAATTCTCTACGAGAACGCGAAAATGCTTATTAGTTTCTTTCCGTTAATAACGTCAATAATGGAAATAAGCATTTTTAAATATAAATTAATTTTGATTATATTCGCTTATAAAAAGTAATGTGAAATAAAATAGTAATTTTATTTTTAAATATGTACAATACTTTTGCGTAAAAGTCTATAAAGATTTTAAAACAGTATAGAGTTAAAAAAAGAATCTTAACATCGCTAAAATATTACCGAAACTATAAATCCATATGTTCAAAAAATAAATATACATATTCAGATATTAATTATTATATTGTTTTAATTTAGGTTTCATATAAATTGGCGGAAATAATTAAAAATCTTTTTATGTTATAGATAGCTATTTTGTGAAAAAAAAACCGAAATAATTCTTAACTTAATTCTGTTATATTCTATTAGTTTATTCAAATTAATCATTATTATTAAAATAAACTCATTAAAATATAAAATTTTTTGTTTTTTTATTATTGTATAATATAAAGTTTCTATTATATTATAATATATTTTTATTATAATATAACATTTTTTTACTAAAGTGTGTGTTTTATTTACATTTTATAATATAAAATAAAATAAGGATCATAATTGATGCCTTTTTTGCATTTTAACTTAAATTCATTTTTTGATAATGTTAAATAATTTTTCGGTTGCTTTCCCCAAGTATATGAGTACGTGTTTTCTCTACATATAAGCTCTTAAATATTTAAATTTTCTGCACTCTTCGTTGGGAAAAAGGTAAACAAGAGTTTGTGTTTGGAAGTTTCGTTTATATCTTCATGATACTCTCGTTGGTGGTCTCAAGTACTTAACGAAGTATCTTAATATTTTTCGAAAATCTTGAGTATCTAAGGATGTTGGATATTTACGAACGTATATGTCTATGCATTAAGCTCTATAGCGCTGTATAAATTGTTAAAAAAATCACTTTGCCGCTTCCCTTTTCCATCTACAAATTAAATAACCATCTACTTTATGTGGAGGGTTAAGTTTTCTTGAATAGAACTTTAATTGAATATCTATGCCTGAATACACAACTTTTTAATTTTCAATATTAAATATCGTTTTATTTAGACCAAGAATTAAAACTCTTTTGAAGTAAAAATCAATTTTAGTTAATCAAAATATAAAAGCTTGTTATCCATTGTTAGAAAATTTAATTTATTGAATTAAGTCTTTAGTTTAACACTAAAATTTATCATTTTTTAATTAGGAATATTATAATATTTACAATACATATACATAAACGATTGTACATTTTGTACATATATATCATATTATGTATTTATCGAATCATAAATCTGAAAAGAAACAAATGTTCAACTAGAATATGCATTTTATATTTCTGTAAAGTTATTATCATGCGCGCATTAAACTTTTCGAAGTAAATAATGTTCGAATTTATGATCTACGAATAACTTTATATATTCTGATGCATTGCTAAATAACTACATATAAATAAATATAAATACTATCAGTCTGATTATAATATCACGTAATAGTCATATGAATTCTATATTCTATATTCTATAGTCATATAAATTCTATTCAATCGCGGATATTTACTGCATAATGATAGTGAAATATCTATTGTCGTTTAGATTTAAATTGTGCATTTAAGATATTCGCGCGATCATTCTTTATTTCTTTGAAATGCAGAATCTTTATTGCTATAAATACTATTTATTTTAATAAAATAAATCATAATAACCGATAAAAATATAAATTTATCTTTTGGTTTATAAAATTTATTCAAGTCTTTTTATTGTAACATTATAATCTCTTAATTTACTGGATGTTTTTATTTATATTAATCAAATTTTTTTGCCACTAATGTTATAAACGACATAATTGTTGAGAAAAAGATTTTTCCCCATAATATTCAATTTGCGTGAATTTTAACATCAAGTTTACGTGAAGAACGAACAAGGAAGATGTAACGAGATGCATACTTTAAAAGATGCAAGCAAAAAGGCTGGCGATTAAACCGCGTGGAAGTAGTTGGCTATTCAAGACGAGGCCGTCCTCGTCAGTACGACGGAAATGAAAGCACGTGCAAGCGAAGGCGTGCGAGAGAAGCGAATTATCCAGGGATGCCCGAGACTTAACCCTCGGCCATGCCGTTCCTCGACCCGCGCCCTGTCAGCTGACGCCAATCTCTGCGAGAAATTGTCTCGTTGGAATGCAAGCCTTACACGGTCGCGAAAATTGAAAAGAATCGTCACGCATCGAGCTTTAAGTGGAGGCAGCCTATCCTCGCGCTTATCGTACCGGCAAACGGGCCGGATAATATCGTATAAGGAAGCACATGAATAAATTTCCTCTCGGACTCCTTTTCCGCAGTATAATTTGTCATGGATTTGGGAATCACAAAAATCAATCCTGATTAGATCTAATATATGGAATGTGCTTTCAGCCATAGCTTCCTTGCCCAATTTCGAGACGATCTATTCTCAGCAAAATTGTGTGCGAGAAAAGTTATCTATTATAGTTATTTATTAGTATTAAAGTTATTTATTATAGCTTTCCCATTGTTAACAATACAATGGGAAAGTTTTGTAATTAATTTTAAGTTCTTCTAAACATTATATAATTAAGATTTTAGATTCTCTTATTTTCAAACTCTAATTTTATATAGAAATTACAAGTCTTTTAAATTTTTGAAAAATTAATTTGAATTTAAAAAAAATAAAATGCATGTATATCGCATTAAAAAAAACTCACTTTTCGTCTGTGAACATTTATGATAAATAGTATATTTTCACGTGAGTAAAATTATATATTTGTGTGTATCTTATATTATATAGTCATATATATATATATATATATATATATATATATATATACATACATAATAATAGGTACACATGTGTGAATAATATATTATATTTACATATTATAATTAATTGGACATTTTTAGCATTGGGCAATATAATGAGAATTATGTTCGTGTTAAAATAAAAAAAATTCGACGATTTAATAAATTATTTTATGCAGTAGACCTGTAAAAGCTAAGAATTCAATAACTGAAGAAAAAGTGAAAAAATATACAAGTTGAAAATTTAAGAGGAATTAAAAATCCAAGAATTTATCGACCTACGAAGCTGGCATGAGGATCGAAAATGCAATAGTTTGAGGATATATAGAAGTACATGTGTACATAAAACGTACATAAAACGTTCATAAATCGTATTCTATAATTTAATTTTTAAAAATTTAAGATTGCAGTCTGTGTGCTAGAAGACATAAAACGAATGCGCAAAATAAAAAGAAATAGAAATATTTCTTCACTTCCACACGTTATAAAGTATTAACATTTTTATTTATCAAATTTTAATCTAAACTATATTAAGACTGCATTCGTTTTTTTATAAAGTCACGTGAAAACAAAAATATATCAGAATAAGAAAACAGACGATATGTATGTATATATGTATGTATGAATGAATGTATGTATTTACATGCGTCACATGCAAAACAGCAGTTTTATTAAAGATGTAAAAGATACAGCATAAATATAGTATAGTAGCTGATATATTTTTCATATATATAATAAATAAAAGACCTTTCAAATCAATATGAGTTATGTTTAAATTGTTTAACATCGTTATAAAAGCAATTTTAAAGTCAAATTTAATTTTAAAAGTCCAATTTTAATGTTCTCTCTCGCTTTTTCTTTCTTCCCCTCCTTTTCAGTTTTGAATAAAGAACATTTAATTGCAAAATCAAATATGCATATTATTAATTATAGAGCACATTTGGAATAAATTTGCGAAAATCGATCCTGCTGTAACTTTTACAGTATAATAAGATAATAAATATTTAATTTATTACAAGTATTTTACAATCAAGTTTTACTCACCTACGCGTATGTGCGATATTTTCGATAATACTTCCCGGTTTTATATCGCCTAAATTTGGTTTCCTGCTAGCACGTGCCCTTCTTGCTCTGTTTCGCAGAGCCTGAAACGATCAATTGAAAACCTACATTGCGATATAAATCAGACGAGGGGTTGCAAACGCAAGGTAAACGTATAACATAAATCTTTGCGTGAGATTCTTGCAGATAACATTTGAGACGCGTTATCGAGCACCTATCTACAGTTAACGAGATTTATTTCGACAGTTTTACAAAAGGAAATCCCCGCAAAAGCATTATAATATTTTGTTATCGATTTCGGTGCATCGGCAAAAGTTTAGTTTCTCTTGTAAGTTTCAAAGAAGAGTTATAAATATTTTTTGATACCCTTTCTTTACGATAATATTTAAAAAACATTTTTGTGGTTATTTAAAAAAAATAAATCTATAATTCAGATAATTATTATTATGACGAAAAAAAATATAATTAAATTTATATTTTATTCTTTTTTTATAATACTATAATATTATAATATTGCTCAAATTACAGTTAATCAACATATAAATTGTTATAACATATAATGCATATTTATTATATTGTAAATTTATAATAAGATTAATAAGAGAGATACATATAAAATTCTATCTTTTAATAAAATTTCGCTAGATTCTTTTTCTGAAAAATCTCAGGGAATTTCAAATACGTTTATTTTTTATTTAAATTTATCTTTTATATTCTCTAGAAATTCCAAAATTTAGCTTAAAATTTTGCAAATGACAATGGTACTATCAAAGATGCGTTTTATATCATGTGAGTGCATATTGCACAAATAACGTGGTCACATTATTGAAAACAGAAGCCATGTATCAATATTATTATGGCATTTCACATGCATTGTTCACGTATAATTGCCACAAGTATGAAATTAACAGTTCAATCGAAATGTTCTATGCGCATTAAACGTGGAAATTATCTGACTACTCTTATTTATGATCAATCGCAATATAATAATCGTTGTATAACCATAAGACTCTTTGTTCGACACATCTGCGATTGAAATTAATAGTATGAAATTTGAATATTTGATTGTTATCGAATACGAAACATTTAATAGATATATAAAATTGATTTTATAAATTTGTTTATATATAGCCATATTCTATATTTGGTTATATATAGCCATATTCTAATTTCTACATTTTTGTGTGCATTTGATTTTTGAACCACAGATTTTCGCAGTTACATTATGATTACATAATGATTATATTATTATAATTCTAACATGTCCAATAATCTAGATAAAAAATTCCGATAAATCTAGATAAAATATTCCGACATAACATATTACAATTTTTATACATTATGATTTTTTTTCAATCCTACAATTTCAAGGCGCAATTAAAAATTTTTCTGTCAATAACAGAACTGAATTAATTTTAGCAGTGCCGCAAAGTATAAGTGACAATTAAATTACGAAGACAACGGACTCGCCTTTATAAGAGCTTTCATGGTGCAGCCAATTTTGCGATCAGTTCACGTTCCTGAACTAATCACAGAGATAAAAGAAGCGAGAATAAATTTTTGCCCTTTTATAATCGAGCAAGAGATAATTTCTTTTGCGTCTTCTTGTCATCGCGTGCGTGCGTCGATTCAACTACAAAGACAGGTATAGACTCCTTTTTAAAGCAGAATCTTTGAAATAAATTTCACTCGCACTCTTTGTGCAATTGCTATGCAACGCAATTGTATTATATTTTAAAATTCAGCACAAATATAATTTAATTGCAAATAAAATATAATTTAGTTGTAAATTTTATTTACAATTTTACTTAATTACAAAGCACAATCGATTTTCGATAGAGTGATGTGAAATATATTGTAATAACTATTGATCACAATTACGTTTGAGAAAGATAAAAGTTTTTTAAATAAAAAAAATTTTAATTATTAAATTGCAGAGATTTTTAATTGTTGTATTAAAACGTTGTTTATATTGATTACTATCATATACCAACTACGGTTATAATGTTTTATTTAATTTATAATATGCAATTTTGAATGATTTTATATTTTGTTCTGGCTAATTTTATCTAAGTTTCTTATCTTATATCTTCATATTTTATATTTTCGTATCTTTCGTGAGAAAAAAAAAATTATATATTATATACGTATACTTAAACCACTAACGTGATTTTGTGAAAGAAATTCAATTTCTCTCTCTTTCTCTTTAAAAAAATTTTTTCTTATTTCATAGAGAATCTGAAGATGAATATAACTGTCATGTGTATTGATATACGGATCGCAAAATATTGATCATATCATGTATACACATCCTTCAATTCGCTACATATGCGAAAAGATACATGTTTCACACGATGACACATTTGCGCGCAAAAAAAAGATGATTGCTTTCTCACCTTGAATATATTATAGTAGAGAAATACCATAATGATGCAGGGTATGTAGAAGCTGGACAAGCTCGAGTAGATGATAAAATCCGTATTGTAGAACAGACATTGATCCGGTATCCGGTCGGGAGTGTTATTCAGGCCTAGGACAATTGGGCTGCCGATCGCGGCCGATATCGCCCAGACCAACAGTATCGTCAACCATACTCTTCTATTGTTCTTGTGCTTCGCGTACTTTATCGGCTGGGTCACCGCTATGTATCTGCAATTCAAATTCGGTTCGTATGTGTTGCAATTCCCTCGCATACGACGGACATTATAGTCGTAAAACCGTGTCCGCAGATCCAATGACATCCTTGTCTCGTCCGTCTCTCAGAATTCGCATTTCATTCGCGATTAACGGTTCTATTTGTTGCGTGTAATTATTATAATTATTACTTTTAATGATATTTTTTTTAGAATAATATAAGATCCCTGCATAAATTTAAAAATGTGTGAAGTAAAATATACTTAAATTTTGAGCACTCAATGTGTCTGTACAATATACATGATGTGTAATATATAATCAGTTACATATATATTTTATTTACTGCAAAGAAAGTTATAATTTTTTAAAGATATTAATAAGAAATTAATATAATATATATAAATATATATGTATTATATATGCACATTGATTTTAATGAATTATTTTTTTATTAATTATTTTTTCATAATTATAAATTTTTAAATGTGCCTTACATTTAGTATATCTAATTCTCTTATGAATAAGTTGCATTCCATGCGCAGGCGTGATTTAACTATATTCAAGGCATTAAATCAAATCAACCTACTCCATTTCTTTCTGATTTCCAAACTTTTCCGAAATTAATGTGATTCTTCTAGGACTGTGAGAATAAGTGAAAGTATACATTAATGTCTTTTACTGTCGAAATTTAATAAAGAATGTAAAAAAATTGTAATGTATTGTTATAATTCATTCATTTGATTCATTAGACTCATTGTGATGTATTTATTTTGGTTTTTATATATAAAATTTAATTTAAAAAAATATTTCTTGTTTATAAATTAAAAAATTACGAATTTTAGAGAACGTTATGCTTTCTATAGCATATTTTTATTTTGCATATATTTTATATGCGTGCAACATGTGAGCTTTTCTATATAAAATAATATTTATAAGAAATATAAAAATTTTATTTGAAAAAAAATCTTTTGTCCAAATACATGTATGTATGTATGTATGTATGTATGTATGTATGTATGTATGTATGTATGTATGTATGTATGTATGTATATATGTATGTATGTATGTATGTATGTATGTATGTATGTATATATATATATATATATATATATATATATATATATGAGACCACTGTAAAAATATTGTGTATATATGTATACAATATTTTTACACTGATCCTTCCATTTTTAAAATATAAATAAAAGAAAAATGTTTACCTGTCTATCGAAATAGCCACGAGATTAAATATAGAGCTCGTGCTGCAGGTTACATCCATTGCGATATAAAAATCACACACAAACCCAGGTAAACTCCAGGACCCGTTTACCTGTAAAAATAAATAAATGAAATTAATTAAATATAAAAAATTTTAATTTATAATAGATTAATCTAGAAAAGAAATATTATAATTATAAATTCTGAGATAAATTTTTATGTAAAAAATACTTATATTATAACATTTATCGAAAATAATATTATAAATGTCATTTATAATTATAATAATCATTTATAAATATCATATTCTTAAAAACTAGTGAGTCTAATCTTTTTCTGTTATGTATTACATAATAATTATTATTCAGATCTATTATGTTACCTCATTATCCTTGAGATAATAAAAAGTACATATCATTTATTTATATTAAATTTACACCTTTTGTATAGCTTTTCAATATAATGTGATATTAATAAACTTAAAAGAAATGCTGAAATAAAAATTGTAATAAATTACTATTTATATAAATAAATATATTAATATCAAAATAATATTTATATCAATGAATATACTTTTAAATTCAGTGTCCAATTCATGCATATTCAATATTGTATAATCTTAGTATAATTCCGTAATGTCCTTAGTATAATTCAGTAATGGAGCTTATAACATACTATGCTACTTTGTACATTTGTGTATTTCTGTATAGTATTCTTCCCCATTCATAGTTCTCATAGTAATTCTCATAGTAATCTTATCCGAAAGTCATGTTCACAAAACAATAGTATGTTGTGCACGATTTTGCACATCACTGGACAAACATTGTGCACGGCTGCCAGCGAATTTAGACGAGGAGGAGATGCATTTTTCAAGCGGACGATTCGCTGCATTCCGATTACATCGCGCGTTAGTACAATATGTGCAATGCGGTTTATCGCTGCGGCCTATATTACAATAGCGATTATTTATTTCAACTTTTCTGTACGTTCCGCTTCACGAAATCCCACGATAAGACTAGCTCGATTTTCCGCATGAAATTTTCTCATATGGAATGTATATACGATGGCAAAAGCAAAGTTACTATTATATTAAATTACAGAAAATTTATATTTGTTTATATAAATATATAAAATTTGGACCGAAGAAAGTGGGAAGGGAAAAAATATATTATAAATTTTAAATCATAATTTATAATATATTTTTTTTAACATTCATAACACAATTTTTTAAATCATTTACAATATTTGATAAAATATTTCATAGTGCATTACTTTTTATTGTAATTATTTTAGACCAAAAAAAATACTAAATAAAGTATTAAAAAATTAGATATAAATAGATACAGCTAGATAAAATATCATAATTTCATTATTTGAGAGTAAATACAAGACGCATCTCTTTTTCATGTTTACTAAAAGAAAATAATCGCTCGATAAGAAGATAAAAAATTATTTCTCTTCTATAAAACGGATATCCAGTCGATAGATCTGTCACTTAATTTTTTTAGCATCTTACACTGGTTTTTCTCCATTTTGTGCCATTATTCTTTTTTTTATTTAAAAAAGCGCACCTACGAGCATCTTTTACAACGGAAGCTCGAGGAATCTTGATTTATTTACAATATTCATGCCTCGTGTGCGAAATAACTTACGGTCAAAATCTGTTTGAAACACTCGGTTACATATCTGTCCCCACGTTCATTTCTGTAGAGTCTTTATCCTATTATAATAGAGAAATAGAATAATAGAAAAAATGTAATAGAATAATAGAAAAATTTTGGCAAGATGCGATTGATATTGTATTAAATTTTACATATTTATTGATTTAGTAATTTCTATTTAATTATATGTCTTTTTTACTAAATTTTTTAATGTATACATTATTCATAGAAAATATTTTGTGTAATGCGCGTGCGGAAATCATTATTTAAAAAATTCTGAAATATCGTTTTGACTAAGTTTGTCACTCCGTATGCGGATCTTCTTTCAGCTATCATTTGTTTAACAAGTCCGTTGGATATACGTTAAGAATTTGTATCATCTTTTCTTAGTACGCTATTGCACGTACGAAAATCGATAAGTTTGTGCAAAAGTACGTGTGAAGAAAATTATATTTTTGCAATTTCTCATTGATTTAATGCTTTTATTTAGTTTGTAAAAAAATCTTAAAAAATAACTGCATGGATCTCTACTTATTTTATTTGCAAATAAGCGAAATTATTAAATAGGTATTTAATAAATAGGTATTTACGCTCATTAAAAAATATTTATACGCTTATTATAAAATACTTATATTAAAAATATTTATATTTATAACAGTATACATTAAAAAAAATTTCTAATAAAAGGTTACTTTTTTTGAAGTATGAAATTATACTTAGAAACTCTTACGTGTTTCTAACATGTGTGAAAAAGGGCATGTAAAAGGAGTAAAGGATCAAAACCCAAGCAAAGAACAAAGAAAGATTTAATTTATATCATTTTAAATATGTGCAATCTGTGCACGTAATGTTGTCTCTTTTCTTGCTAAAAGGAATAGAAAAATATGAACACGTTACGCTTTCGTGGCATACAGAGCGGGAAATTTTCGCTTCTGTAATTCTCAGTTACACATATGTGTAGCGCAGGATGTGACCCGCGGTGAACACACACATGTGAATATGGAATATTTCGCGGCAAGGGCATACGCGACGATATACATTAGTATGGAGTCTATAATATAGGTATATCCACATGCCATAATGCACGCATGAATCGCATGAATTGCTATTCCAAGCTGTTTATTATTGTTATTTTCATCAGTTTTCCGGAAACTTGTATTACCTTGTTGTACATATATTATATATATTATAAAATGTTGTTGACTTTATCCTTCTCTAGCATCTAGTTGGTTTCGGTATTTGTTAGTTTTCTATGTTGAACAAAATGATATTAACAATAAGTTTATTGTCAACATTTTCCATAATAGACGTTAAAATAATAAACGTTATGACTTAACACGTTTAATATTTTTATTCTGTTCTTTATATCTTTTTTATTTCAATTATTTGTAACAAATAAAAATACTTTTGCACAATTTTATTCTAAAATAAACGAGTTTATTTTAATAAACTAAAAATATAGACTCCAATCTCTATTTATAGTAATATTTAATCAATAATTAATAATATTTACAATATTAATTATTATAAACTAGCACATTACAGGTCAAATTAATTTAAGTAACTTTATTATTTATGTCTATGTATTAACTATATATTATATTATTATTTTGTAATACATCTACATATGACATTTCTTTCATATTATTACCCAAATAGTGAATTTTGTATTAATCCTATTATTTTTTATTTTCGTTTATTTCAATTCTCTCTCTCTCTCTCTCTCTTTCTGTCTCTCCTTCTCTCTCTCTCTCTCTTTCTCTCTTATTTTTTCATTAATCATCATAAACGATTGGATCTGCTGTACTGTTTTGTATTAAAAACTAATGCGAACTAAATTTCTGCGACGGTATACAACAAAGTAATTATTACCTCTTTGCCATAACTTTGCTTGTTACACATTCTATCGGAGCGTTACACTGTTTGCAGTAAAAGCAGTATATTTCCATCTAAGATCAAGATTCCTGCATGTTTTTAGCGAATGCGGCGTTCGATTGCGATCGGACCCATAATTGGGTTCTAACAGACCTACACGATAAGCATGCGGTGTTTATGAGCGAATGAGCTCTGTGTTTATGAGCGTGTCAGAGTTTCAATGACGAAAGAGCCGACCGCATGCGATGCCGTGCCACGAATTACATGCGATCCCAACAAAACTTGTTTCCCCATATCATATTATGCCATTTACTGTGATTAATCATTTAATTACTCACATAATTTCAAATTATTGTGTGAATCGCTTTTACATCGACGAAAGACTCGATCGATTTATCTCTTCAATATATAGATCTTTATTTTATCAATTTACAAAATTTACAAAATAATAGCTTTATTTTTTAATAATTGCTTTTGCATATTAGTAGTTTTGCTAGATTAATGATTACAAAATTGAATTTGTTAGATTTATCTATTCAATTTCTATATTAATATTATTATTCTCTTGGCAGAGATAGATAGTATTTTGATTATTACACAACATATGTATGTAATCAAATATGTTATGTCAATTTTTAGCAATTGTAACTATATGGAAATATGGCAATGCTTTAAAAAAATAAGTAACACAATATGTATTGTATGTGTGTGTGTAAACTTGTCTGATAAAGACATAACGAGGTATACCCAGAATCCAGTTTTATATGAAAGATAGAAATAATGGTGTCTCGAGGGATATTTCACATTCCTCATTACTACACTTAATCGAAACTAGACGTCGTAGACTTTCTTTTCCATATGGAATACGAACTGTATCCCTCGGGGTATTAATTTATAATAACGACTCATTAATTTATAATAACGACTTCGATGACGAACGGTCATTAATTTATAATAACGACTTCGTACATACACAGATATGTAGGCAAAAAATTATAAAAGCCAAATATTAAACTGACGTATTACAAGAAAATTATATATGTTTGAAATAATGTAAAGAGGAAATATCGCAATTCTCTCTTTATATAATAATACATAGTAGAATAATAGTAGAAATAATAGAATAATAACAGAAATGTATGTATTAATGTAATTTTAAATGTATGTATTTACAATTTGATTATCTTCAAAAATATTTCCATGTATTTTATATAAAAGTTAAAACAGAGAATAAAATAACACAAATATTTTTTTAAAAGAAGAAAATAAACTATTAATCATTATTATCTGACGATTTTTTGCAAGTATTACATTTGTTTCTAACAGACATTAGCTACTCAAGAAAGAGAGAAAGACAAAATATCGCAGATTTTATAAATTATTGCTCTTTTTATGTGTACATAAATTATTACACTAGATTAATTTATATTATTATTGTTTGATTGCATTTATAATTTATACATGTTATAATTAAAAATTAAAATGCATACAACATTGTAATTACGAAAGAACAATGATGACGTGACTTAAGAATGCAAGTTTATAAAAAAATGTGAAAACGTTCTTTAAAGAACCACGAAAATTTTGCCGCCCCGACGATGTATGCTTGGTTTTGCGCGAAACGCTTGTAACAAAAAAAAAACAACGAATTTAATGTAGCTCTTTAGAAGTACCTCGGCGAGAAGAACTTCTCAACCGCCGCAAATTTTGTTTCGGTGAGCTCGCGAAATTAAACTTTTTTTGTTACACGCCGACGAAAGTATTTGCGGCTTCGTCAGCATGAAGTTTCGCCAGTTTGTAACTTTGTTCGTCGTCGCCGCACTTGAAATGCGAGTCCCTTTTGTCAACGGCAGTTTGTTAAGTTTGTCAACGACGGCCGTTACGAGCGAGTGTGCTTCTTTGAAACATAACCATTGACGTAATAAATTTCCAATGGCGTGCTATTAATTAGCCCTACCGCCATTTAAATCCCAACATGGCTAGGCAGCCGGATGTCGCGGTGTGTCCTCGTTCGAAGTTGAATCGCGGCCAAAATGTCAATGGAGCATCTAGGCCAAAGTAATTTAAGCGCATTTCATCCGTTCGATGTGTCAAAATCGCTTGCCTGCGTTGACGCTTCAAAATTCACGCGAGATTCATCACATTTTCAAACTTTATGTCGCATTAATTTTAACAAGAATGTGGTTTACTGTCATAAAAAAATTCTCTAATATGGTATCGCGACTTAACTATAATAGGTAACATATAAATCTTGTTTCTCTTAGAAAAGCAATTTTCAAGGCTCGTAAAATTATATTAAAAATGTTTTTATATAAATTAAATACATTAAAAACTGACAATAAAATGAAAAGTCAATATAATAAAATAGAAAATTAAGATAAAAAAATAATTAAACTGGAAACGTTAATTAAAACGAAAAAAAATAATAAATAAATAAATAAGCTAAGAATTTTAGTATTTTAGATTATAGTCTGAAGAGAAAATATTTTTAATAAAATTTTTAGTAGTCACATTTAAAAGGAAAATGCAATTAAATTATTACACACGCTCTTAAAAAAAATAATGGAAAATTTATTCAAGATAATTTAGACATATGTATTTTAACACGTGATAGGTCTTGACACTTTCATAATTTAGCAATTATTGTGACGGTTTCATTAAAGAGAGTGTAAATGAACAAAGTTGTGTGCAATGTTCAATGTAATCTGATATTATTATTTTTAGTTTTAGCATATTCAAATATTTCTAAATTATTTTATATCTAATGTAATTTTGATATCAAAGTAGCAAATACATATTTATATGTAAAGTAAAAAAAGAAAAAATCACTGTTATAATTATATTAATTCTCATAAAGATTCGATATGAAAACAATATTTTTTTTATTTATATCGTTAAATTATGTCAGAGATATTTACCTGAGATTTTTAATTGTTAACACAACTCTTTTTTATTCTCACACATTATACATTTCCTGCATTCTGTTTGTTATAAAACAAAACGCGAAAAACTTATATATTTTTTGCGATATATATTTTTATAACATGTAAATATTTTTAACTATTCCCATTACATAAATAACTTTCATGTTATACAAACTGATTACTAGTTGGTTTTCGAATAAATGATTTAAAACAAATAGACTATTTCAACTATTTAAAGTATGTTCTAATAAATGTATTCTAAACGATATTAAATAGTATAAATAATATGGTATTTTCTCGAACTATATATTACTAACTATATATTAACACATTATTTAATAATCTGATATTAGATATTTTAATCCATATTAATACAATTTGTATTACGAATTTTACATTGCGTTAAAAATATATTTATTATTATTAATTATTAATATAGGAGTAAATTGTCGTAGCTCTAGTTTGAATTTCAAAACATAAGATTATATTAAGTAGTTAGAATATTTCTTGAATTACGATTGATATGTAAATGCTCAGTCAAGTGTAACGTTATATATAATCAATAAATTGTAGCAGAGCTTTCACAAAATCCAGATTCTTCGCTTTAAAATGCTTTCACTTTATAGGATCTGCTCAAGTTGTTCAATGCAATATATAACAATCATCATTTGAGTATGGCAATTAAACTACATTTATGGCAATTAAACACAATTTGTATCAAAAGTGTCGAATGTTACAACGTTAAAATAAATAGCTTCAGAAGTTCGGTGAAATAGATATATCATATTAATTGCGTTACTTGTCGTTAACTAACTTGTATCTATTTAGAAAGTGCGCTGATATAAATCACTCAAGAAGGAGAGATGCAGATGAGCGAGTGTTTCGCTTAACAAGATGACGCCTCCTTCAATATATTGTTATCTCGGAAGGAATATCGTTATTACGCGATATTGCTGTTATTGTGTTCAGTAGAAATTATATGATGTTTATATGTTGGAGTCTAACTAATACGAAAAACGCAAACATATTAATGTTTTAATGACTCTAACGAAACATTGAGTTTAATGATATGAAAAAATAATTTCAATTTAGGATCACAACTTACTGGTAATAATTATATAAATATTAAATATTAAATATTAATTCTTGAAAGACGTATAGAACATATTGTATCATTCTCTGATGAAAAAAGATTAGGCAATTTCTCTTTCTTCTGTGCATGAGAGTTATCTCTCCAGCTAATTAAAAATCTTCAAGAAAATTATATTTAAAAAAAATCTATTTATATTTCTGAAAAATCATTAAGATTAGTTTATTTGCAAAATTTTAATTTCAAAGATGGAAGATGGATTAAGATATGCACAATTTTTTAATATTTTAGATGAATGTATATAAATATAAATTTAGTACAAATTACAAAAAGTAATATGTAATTTTTTCTATTAAAAAGTAAGCATTATAATAATAATATTATGAATAAAAGTATTATCTCGAAAACCTTGCTAATAGAAGTTTACATTCTATCCAACACAATGTATAATGTAATGTATAATGTAATGTATAATGTAATGTATTTAAAATAAGTCATGTGTAAATGCAGAGCATTTAAATAAAACGTTAAAATATATTTACTGACTTTAAATTTATTACATATGCAGATACATGTGCTTTAATTTTACAGTTTATGTCAAGTAAAGTAATATAAGACTAAAATTGCTAAATTTGCTAAATTTTTTAATCATAATATTATACTCTATAATTATTATTATTTAAAGCAATTTTTTAAAGAGAAAAAATTTCTATTTCTTTTGCATTAGCAAATATAATCAAAATTTGTAATTACGTTGCATACATTTTACATAAACTTAAAATTCTGTAATAAATTCTGTATAACTTGATCATGATAGGATCATGGATAATGGCACTTTCGATCGAGCCCGCGTAACGTGCATATTTGTGATCATGCCACTTGTGGCCATCGTGCATAGTGATGTAATTAGACAGGAAGGTAACACGAGAAATTCATGTGCTTGACTAACGTTAGATATGTGTCATCTCCTGCAATATCAATTAAATTTCATTATGTTGCTGAGAACGCTGATTCAAATGTTCTTGCTAATAATATCACCTGTTACTATCAAACACATCTCCGCAATAATGATGTTTCTTTCAATAATGAGACACATAAAACCATTAAAATCAAATATTTAATAAATAAAATTTAATAAATATGTTATAAGAGCTAATAATTTCTTTAGAGACTAACATAATGATGTAATATTTGTTAAAATTATCTTTATGATTCATTCTACATTAAACCATCTGACTTGAAAAACAAGCCCAATATTTCATCGAGATCCGGATATTATACTAGTCGCGCAGAACGACCTATCTCTCAGGGGAGCGAATGTGATACGCGCCGTACAAAGTGGACAATAATGGATGGTTAGCAATAGCGTACACCGAACAATGGTACATTAAGCCACACAGGATGCTTGTGACGAATATAGCAGACGACAATCCGCATACGAGTCGGTTATCAATTTGGCAGCTATTAATTAACGACATTCTTGGTGTACTTATGGTTAGATCACGATAATGTAACCACATATCTTTCTGTCAATGAACGGATACGAATGAATGTTAAAAATTATTATGTTAAATATTTTTATGTTCTCTATTTGAAAACAAAAAACAAAAAGGGGTCTTTGTGTTCGAAAATCTTTTAAGATATAACAGGAAAGAATATTCGATGCCACCAGCTATTAAAAAGAAATTATCGCGATGTATTACATCGGATGCAACGTTGAAAATACGTAGGTATTCTTATGTATTGATGGAAAGATTGAAGGAAAAATTATACATTGACAAAAGGACGTAAAGAGTATCGTGTAAGTGAGAAACTTGCAACGAATTCTTGCCGCGAAAAAGGGATGCATTTATTACACATCGTCGTATATTCACTTTAATGCACTCGATGTAATGTACTGTGATTGTCGTACATAACACGATCGACCGATGTGAAATATATACAGAACACTCGCCATATACGAGACACGAACTATGAGACTATAGCTGAATATCAATGTTGAAAATCTCTAGCGTACAATGATGCTAAAATTACGTACATGCAAAGTATTATTTACCTATGCATTACATTTAAAAATTCTATCTTGAAATATACATTAGAAAAGATTAAGTATTATGCTCACAATTTTTTTAATTATATTGCTGCTTTTCACGCCAATTAAATAAACAATAAATTTTATTATATATACGTTATAATTTAAATAATTTGCAAATTTTATTTTCTATAATTCTACTTTCTAAACTGTGATCATTGTGTAATTAAGTGAACATCCTATTAGATCCTTGTATTTAAAGTAAGAATAGGTTATTAAACTCTAATAGTTTTATTAGTCATAGTAGAAGAATCTCTCTTTCTTAGATAGAAGAGATTAAATAGGAGAGATTCTTGTAAAAGAATCTCTCTTTTTTAGATGGAAAAGATTTAATAGGAGAGATTCTTGTTTTATATCAAAATTATAGATTTATTCATATCAAAATAAAATTTATATGTAAAAGATACAATATATAATATATAGAAAATAAATTATATACATATATATAATATATGCATAAAGACGCGATTGATTTCAATCGGTCACAGCATATAGGTTCGGACACTAAATTAGTTTGCATTGATTCTATTCGATGATAAGCACTATGATGACTTATCTTGATTTGATGGATTATCTCGAAAATGCAATTAATTTCTACTGAAAGGATCGTATATTTAGAATTTATTAGTGAAAAATTTGCAATAGAAGAATTAATAGCATTTTTCAATTTAACTTTGAATTTTCGATATATTAATCAATCAATCAATCAATATATATATATATTTATACACACGCATTATCTTTTTTGTACACGATCATGAAATATCTGATAACTTACGATAAATATGATGGGATTTTTGCATCATAAATTTTTCCGAAATATATATGTATAGATTTCAAATAATTTTATTCCCTTATCTAGGTATGACACTTGACACTGTCGACTTTATTAACGGATTTACGTAAAATATTTCAACTCTAAATACGTAACGCTTGCGCACGCGTGATAGAGTAAAACAATTAAAATAAATTGTTGAATATAGTAATTTTTTTGTGCCTCTTTTCTCTCTCTTTCTTCTTCTTCTCTCTCTATAAAAAATTTTAATATAATAATTCTAACAAGAATAAAAGTTAGTAAATTAAAAAATTAATTAAACCATATGAATAAATATAATGGAAACAGTAAATATTATACTAAATATTATATTATACTAAAAGCACTTTATTATTACATATTTCTATTTTGTTCATATAACTCTCGCAACTGTATTAAGTCGGAAATTTATTTCTGTTACAGTGAAAGAGAGAAAGACAAAGAGAGGGAAAAAGAATCGTATCGCAATATTAAACATGTGAACACGCTTTTTATGTCATTCGAGAAGTAACTCGACACTATGACAGCGTATTGTCACCCGAGGAATAATGGCAAATACTAAAACGGCAAGATGGATCATCGATATATGTCAAAGGCGGTATAGTTTTCTAGCGACTGTATTTTCCATTTGACGTTGGCTATCATATCGAGCACTTAAATGGGTAACGGCGCTTCCATTAATTCCCGTATCGAGCGACTGCAGTACTCGAAGCGATTCTTGTAATTCAATGACGCGACGACAGTGAGATAGGAGGGTGAAGTACGAAGGCTGTTGGTAAAATTGATTTGGAATTGATATAATCACTAAAGTTAGACCTATGGATGGAGATATTAAGAGGCCGAAAAACGAAGAAGGGGAGCGAAAGATGAAGAACCAGAAGCGAAATAGAAGTCTCGAAGCCAAAAGCGATAAGGGATACGAGAATCTGTCCTATAGGTGAATGAGATCTTTTCGTGCAAGCATTTCAAGAATCAATCAAGATTGTTGGGATGTAGGTAGGTAATATTGGTGGAAAGAAGAACGAGAGATGAGGGAAATAGCATCATTAAGGTAGAACTAGTTGCGCAGGGATGATCGATCGAGGATGATTGAAATTACTCTTCGGC
Source organism: Camponotus floridanus (assembly GCF_003227725.1). Taxonomy (NCBI): domain Eukaryota; kingdom Metazoa; phylum Arthropoda; class Insecta; order Hymenoptera; family Formicidae; genus Camponotus; species Camponotus floridanus. Next base: position 1,282,281 of record NW_020229570.1, read on the forward strand.
TTTTCGATGTGTGGAAAATTAATTGCTTTCATATTTACCGATGATTGATAGATACTACGAGTTCGTTCTTAAAGGGATGCTCCTTATTTTCTCATTTTTGTCTTCTTGCTTTTTATTCGTTCTAGCATGCTTTCAAGCATGCGCCTTTTACCTAGATGATACATAAACATCCGGAGATACATAATATAGTAGTTTCAGTTGAATAAGAATTTTATGCGTTGTATCTATTATGTTAGTAGAGAAATGTGATGCAAGTTGATGCAATGCGAATGATGTATTTCATCTTGTAATCTTGTAATCTTGTTTCATACCAAAAAATGTACCACAAAACAAATGTAAGAACAATGTAAAACTACATATTGTTGCCAGAATATGAGGCTGTTAAAGTTGGCTTCTTCATAAATGCATGTGTGTGTATAACATTTTTTTTATGTTTTTATAACAAAGAAAAATAAATATAAAATATTTACAATTTATTAAGCAAGAAGATTAGGAGAAATAATTTGCTTTTCATTTTGTGAATTGTATCTTATTAAGTAATTGTATATTGATGTTAAAAATCTTAATATGAACAGATATAATAATTTTATAATATGCTTATATTTGTTTTAGAATAAATATAGGGAAATAATATATAAGTTATATTATTCTCCGAAATTAACAAGAAAAATAATAGTCTTTATTTCTTGAGGACTTAATTAATATGTCTTGCTTTACTATGGATTCAAGAATAAAGAGCCTCATTAAAAATTATGAAGAAATAAGAGTTTTTATGACATTATTAAAGTAATCAACAGTCTGACGATGTAATCGTTATCGCCATCAGAAATGCCGAGAACGACATTAAAAAGCCATTAAGCGGAATGATGGTGAATTTTATATCCTCAAATCATTTGTGACATTTTAACGGATGGACGCGGAAAGCTGTATAGAATGAGTTTCCAAGATTATAATAATCTTTGCTAATGATTCTTATATTATAAGCGAACGGGATGTACGGATTTCTCGTTTTTGTCTTGCGTTCTTTATTTCTTTGTAAATTATAATTCGATATTCTTCAACGGTGTTCGATATTCTTTAAACTACCAGAATCGAAAGTCTAGTAGTCAAAATACTCACAAATTAACTTTATGACGATCTAAATAATCGATATATTTTCTGATTTCTGTCATTAAAAACAGTTCTAAATCATCAATATAAAATAGCATGAATTTATTAAATCAGAGTTATTAGATATAATTGTAATATTATTTATTCTTTTAGAATTATATAATTTTAAGCTTGTAAAAAATATACAAATAAAATATTAAAAAATTTAAGAGATAGATAAAAGAATGAAAAATTAAATTTTTTAACAATCATGTAAATATATAAATATAAATAAAAAATAAATGCATATAAATATAATTATATACATATCCAAATAAGATAAGATTAAATAAAACAAAAAATGTAGGAAAATAATAAAATATTAAAAATATAACAATAAAATATTAAAAATATCTAGTTGTCATATTATAATACATTTTCTGCTGCGATTGGTCTTATCAATTTTTTTATGATTAGAGTAATGGTAGCTTTTAAAATCTTTTCTTTTTCATTAAGTTTATTATACGAATTCTTTATTTCCTGCGCGAAATGACTCAATATGCACTTAACGAATGGAAACTTTGCCAGGAGTTGATTGCAGATAAGTGCAGTAAAATATGCAAAGTGCTTAAACGAGGATACTTCTGCGTCTGAAGGTATTTCGTGCATATATATCGTACGCCAAAAGTGTATGTAGAAGAGTAAATATCGTTCCTATTGAAAATTGCATAATGCAAACGGGGTAGAAATGATGATGGTCGTTAAACTTGCCGAGGTTAAATCTGTCAAGAGCAGTGCCAATTTTGGCGATGTCACGAATTGCATATGTGAGTCGCAGAAATCGTGTAAGTACGTTGCATTGTAAGATTGTCACGGTCGACCACCAATATTAATTATATGAAATGACTCCTGTGAATTGGTCATTTTCATATGTATATTATACCTGAATTTTAATTAATATATATTATCTAGATATTTTATAAAAATAAATTTTTTTTTCAAGATAAAAAATGGTTATATTATTTTTCATATAATGTAATAAAGATTATAGAAGATTTCACATATTTTTTTCTTCAATCTTTTTTAATAATAATATATTATAATATTTTTTTCATCTCACTGAAGAAACTAAAAAACTAATTTAATAAAACATTATTTCCTGCTTTCTTTCATCAAATATATTACTAATAATCAAATTTACAATGGATAATGGAAAATATATTCGATTTTTGTGGTATAAGTTGCATATATAAATATATCTATTGATTAATTTAATGCAATTTAATTGTGCAACGTATTAAGTATTTTATTTTCGAAATAAAAGGTTATATTTATAATTTTTTATGATTTTAATAATTATAATACAGTTATTCATTTCTGATTTCATAACAAACTTATAATATCTGATGCAGCGAGACGTCGCTAGAGCTGCTTACTAATTTTCGCAATGAGAAACGAGATAACTCGAAATAATTCAAATAATTGCACGCCGTAGTCCTTTCTACCAGTGTCGTGGAACGCGGGTGACAGATCAGACTAACTCAACGGGATTCGAATACGCAGTTAGGACTTGGAGATGGGATCAGATTAAATTTACCTATCCACCTAGTAGCACGTGGTAAGGCGAGAAGAGAGCTGATAGCAGGAAACGGGGTGGACTGGGCGGCTGGAAACGTCGAGGTACTTTGGTTAACTTGGCGCAAATTTAGACGGTCACGAAACTCTAGCATAGTTCAACACGAATACCGATCTGGCATTATTATTACGAAGAGTAATCGTTGCGATCTGATAAATCGTGATGATAGAGACGTGTAATCGATTGCATTTGAGATGTTAGGATTTTTCTGATCACGCTGACAGCAATAAATTTTTATAACTATTAACATAATAATAATAATTATTATTGCATCCAACAAGATTTATTTATAAGATAGTTTTATATATTTTTTAAATCAAGATGTATTTTTTAACAAGATGTACACAATCTACAAAATAATAGTATACAAAATATTTAATATTTAAAAATACAGTATCAAAGCAATAACATATATTGCGATTTAATTAAATTAATATCCTCTAATTATGTTAATATCTTCTAAAATTTAAAGTTACTATGAAATACAAGAATAGTTATAAATAATTATGTTTTTGCTGCCTTAATATCATATTTATTAAATTAATAATATTAATGATATAATCAATGTATTTGCTATTATATATTCACATACACACATGTAGTTGTAAAAGAGATTAAACATATCAAACAGAATAAGTTCACGTTAATTTTGACTTCTATTATTGTTAGTAAATGAGTTTCGTAAACAAATCAATCAAAAGTTAGTATTGGAGAATTTTCATTAGTTGCAGATGCGGATTGCATTCTTTCTGTAGAAAAGAGATACGATACTAAGCTAGAATCTCTTGAGCACCATGAAAAGCGCAAAATTAAGGTAATCTCTGTATGTATCCGACAGTTTGTATCGAACGTGAGCTTTAGTTGTTGAAACTGCCAGCTGGTAACCGCTAGTTTAATGTATTCAATTTTCAGGAGCTTCTCGAGTTTAGACTTTATTTTTTTAAATCTCTTTCTACATTATCCGATTTTCACATTTAATTGCATACTGTAAAGATAACTGTAAAGATTGTTGTAAAAATAATTTATCTTTCCTTATCTCTTTATTTTGATATTCACATATTCGATATTCGCATATAATAGGATATGCGTTTAAAACTTGCAACAAAAGATTGTATCAATCTCTCTCAGCTAGTTAATTGATGTTAACTTTCCATTTTGTCTTTATACTGTATATCTTTAAATAATAAAATTCAATATAATTGAAATCAAGCAAGTTTTATATATTGAGTAATATTTTAATTAAACATAACTAACTGAATAAAAAAGTTAATAAAAATTAAATATATATCTTTAAATGAAAATTATCTGATGTTTGGATGTCAAAATTCTAATGTCTAAAATCCTCCGATATGTTTTAGAATTATTTGATATTATTGTAAAATTATTTAATTACTTGATACCATTTTATTATGATTGGATATTATCTTAATCTTGCAACAAAAATTTTTAATTTAAATAGAATATATATATATATATATATATATATATATATATATAAAATAAGAAGCTCTTTTTTTTATCTTTAGATATTTTGTTATTATTTTCTTTCTTGCTCATTTTTTCAAAAAAACAATTTTGAATAACATGCAGCCGTTTGCCATATTATATCCCGTATGTATTTAAAATTTTTAATAACATTCTACTACATTTGCTTCTACTTTAATTTTCTAAGCATGGAACGCGCATTATACACATATTATGGCACGAAACTCCAAAAAGAAGTACAAATTCATCGTTTACTGCAATTTTGCTGAGAATTTGTCCGCAGTATCTTTGTTTTCAGTACACGAAGCATAATTCGCTGATAATATTATAAAAGCCCTAACATTATAAACATGCGATTATATACATATAATAAAAAACCTATTTAACGAGACAATCGCTAATGATTGAAACCTTCGTCATATGGAGTGACAGCTGAAAGATCCTCATTTGTCCCTGCCAGGATCTCACTGGACCCTCACTACGTCATTATAATGTACAATATATTTGAACAAGGTCGGCTGAAGAATATCGAATAGCCACAAATCCCTTTGACACGTCGGAAACACTTTTGATAAATAATTCGAAAATTATGCAATACTTTCTTACTTCTTCATTCTTTCTTCTTTCTTACACCTCTTCGTTCATAGCTCTAGCTATTCCTTCCACTCTCCGTAATGAAGAATTCAAATTCGATTGACAAAAAAAAATCAAAACGAACGTGAAAACAGAAAATTTTCTTTTTGCCTATAAGTGGATGGTCTTAATATGCAGTATGTGCATATCCTACTTTCCGTAAGGATACTTAGAAATGATTAAGTCTCTGGTGCGGAAATTTGATGCGCATATTGAAGGCGTTGGTGCACGTTCTCATAGAATACTTGTTTACTGTAAAACAAACTTTCTTGAGAGTCAGATGTTAAGTTTCCGGGGCGCAATTAGCTATCATAGATATTGCAGTTTGTTAAAGTCGGATTCTCTATTCTAACGATATAATTATTAAATATAATTAAATTATATACACATATATAATTAAATTCTTACTAAAATTATGTGTTACTTTATCTAATCATAAAATGAAATGGTAAGAGAGATAAAAAAATAAAACTATTGATGTGTGTGTGTGTGTGTGTGTATATATCTTTCGTTTTGTTTCGTTATCGTAAAATAAGTACGATTTCATTGAAAAATTAATCATTATGATTAATTGATTTTCCTTAGTAAAATTAATGCTATAATTATAATTGAAACCACTTTATAAATGATAATACAATATTGACACCAATTAAGAAAACATATCATATTATATAACAATCTTATATTTTATTCAAATGCATTTTCTCTATTTGTAAAAGAAGAAAGATATAAGCTTATTATTAAAAAAGTATATTTTCTATGATTTATATTTACAACGTATCGACAAAACGCGGTTGCAAGTATTTACCTAATTGTGAATAAAAATCACTACTTAATAATCTGTATAAGAATTAGAGATATATTTATAGATATTATTTTTTGCTTACTTTTTTACTTTATCTTTAGCTAAGATCTAGTAGCAAGACAGAGAGAGAGAGAGAGTTATATATGCTAATTATACGCTTTCAAACTGATTATTGAGGACATCACACGATATAATATACATCCCTTTAACTTGGAACATGTTATGAGAAACCGCCCCGGGGGTTTCCTCGATCCAACGTAATCGGTGAATTCAAATCAAACACTGGTATAGAGTAACCAGTGAACAGGATATACCTTCCGACAAGCATACAATCATAAAACAATAGGATGCAATATTCTATTTGTGTCTAGTAATATTTATTTAAATAAAATTGGAGAAATTAAAGTTGAAGTTTTTAATGAAATGTTAAAGCTTTTAATGTTAAAGTTTTTAAACAAACAAGAGAGAATTTTTAAATAAAATTATTAAATATATTGTGTGCGTTTGTATGTATGTTGAGATGTGTTTGAGAGAGAAGATAATAATATATCAAATATTAAATAAATTTAATTCTAATAATTGTCTGGATTTATTAAAATTTTTTAAAAATTTCTAAATAATTTAGAAAACAAAAACAAATATATCAAAACTTATATATCCATTTGTAATGAATGCTAATATTTTATTTAGCATATAAAATAAATGTGTGCGAATAATTAATAATTGATCTAAATTCAAATTTATTAATTTATTTAAATTTTTATTCAAATTTATATTGTCATTTTTTATAATAATACACACAGTTATAATTTTATATATACAATATACTAAGTAAACTTCTATTATAAGATGTAATGGTAGAATTTCTTGCTCGAGAAATTCGTCATTCTGTCAAGCGTTCATTTAATGTAAAGTGAACAGAAAGCAAGCATCCTCTTAGTTGCATTTGAGAGTTAAGAGCTTGCAAAAGGAACTCATAGAGTTAGCAATGAGCTTTCTTGTGCATTTCAAAGGAGACACGTATGTTCGCAATGTGTATTTCAGCATTTATGGTGTACTGTCTGTTAAATAGTGCGTCACGACATTTGAAATTTTCATAACAGTGTATATACAACAGTTCAAGCTTTCTACTCCAACACTCTCTTGTTAACATGACGCAAACAATAATAACCAATCAATTTAAATCTATTATTCAATGCAATGTATAGTATACGTTAAAAAAGGAGCTTTCTACCGCAGCAAAACCATTGTTACATTTTCGAACAATTTAAAAGTAATCAAACTTTGTTATTACAATTAATTATTTAATAATACAATACAATCTGTTCTGTTGAAAAACCTTGATCATGAGTAATATTGATAGAAATATCAATTGAGGGACTGTTAAAACAAATTTAATTTGTTGCCAAATCGAAATAGTTTGTTAATAACAAACATTTTGCTGTTCAATATATAACAAATAATTAATTACAGTAGCAAAATAATTGATTGAGATTTGATGAAGTAATTCCTATCAATTAAATGTTTTTTATTACATTTCATATTTTATTATATTTTATTATATACATTTTTTATTATATTTTATTATATTTTATTATATATTTTATTATATTTTATTATATTTTCTTAATTTAGTACTATTCTTAAAAAAATATTTTTTATTATTCATATAATATTTAATGATATTTATTCTTTCTATTAATTTTTAATATTAATCTGTTTTTTCTTTTCTTTTCTTGTAAAATATTTAACGTTCAAAAATGAGCTCAAACGCCAATGTATATTCTTATGGAATTTGCATGTTGTCCTGTTGATTTAAAAATGATGTAAAGAAAAATATGTACGTATGAATATGTTTCACCAATCTATAATAACGAAAATTCGCCCACAAAATTAATACAATTGGTTTATAAAATATATCCACGATTTCAATATTACTCGTAAATTGGATAGATCGATAAACTGAATAGGATTTGTGTGGATGCTTGACTACAAAGATCATCAGAGCTTTCTCTGACGCATCAATTTCCGCTTTCATCAAACTAGTTCCGCTCGAACTTTCTCCGACGATTCGATTGAACGATTTAGTAAACGGTGGAATGTAAAATTCTTAGATCTCTCCTTTTGGATATTCCATTACGAAGCATCGACGTATCTTTTCAAAGGATCTCTAAACATCGTCTCGCGTCCTCCTGCATCTCATTATAAGCTAAGACGCATCGGTAATTTCGTTATCAGCATCCATGCGTGTATGTGTATACCTACTCATTTCATAGAACATAGAGAGGGTAATATCAAACTAAAGCACACACCCTTCTCACGCAATTCAAACTATGATACCATGTATCGCACAAAGGATGAAATACACTCTACCAATATATATATATATATATATATATATATATATATATATATATATACATGAATAGAATCTAGTGCAACCTAAACCCATTCCTGAGATAGTATGCATGTAAATTTATAATTAGAGAATAATGCTAATAAACTTTGGAAATGAAATGTCTATTAATGTATTATTTAATATAATAGTATGTTATTTTAAAATGTAGAAGAATAGAGGAAGAAAAATACATACTAATGTAATTTTTCTTCCTCTTTCCTCCAAAAATATAGACTACGTATTTATTTTAAATGTCAAACATTAAAGTAAAAATACAGTCTGAAATACAGTCAAATATATCTGTTTCCACACAGTGTGTAAATCAAAATCTCCGTGATTTTTACGATACCTCCAGATTTTTATGTTAGCGAAATTAACGGAAACTCAATGTCACGTCACGCGTGTATTCATAACGACGTATTCATAACGTCGTTCACGCAAACGTTAACATCAGAGGGAGAAATAGCGAAACTCATCGTTGATACATGTGCACCGCGAATACCAATTATTGAACTTCTGTTCTCCCGGATGCCGATGCTAACGAGAGCGTTGGGAACCTCACAGATATCTGCGCGTATCGCGGAATCACCTCGCCGTAAAACCTAACGCAAACCACGCGACGTGCTGGGGTCAATATGTCCCTGTCCGCCTGCGACAGACGGCCTGTTTGTGAGAAGTACGATTGAACACAAACAGCAGAATAAAAATAAAGCATCCAATTTGGCTCTCTTGTGCGGAGCAGTCTGTAGTATGTGTACCAATCAAGATCGTCAACGCTCTCATTGCAATGCGAATATTTTTATCAATAAGATGGGTCATTTATTAACAATAGAAGAAATTTTATTTTTAATTTTTCTTAAAATGCCTGGCGTATTTGTAATTCTTGTCAATCGGAAATAGATTTTCTGAAGAGATTCGAGAATGAATATAAAATGTCTGAATATCTGTCAAATGAACTTATGAATATCTAAATAAATAAAACGAGCGAGATAATATTAATGGAAAAATAAGATAACGTAACAAAAATATAATTTCAAAAAATAATTTTTTTTAATTACTTTGAATATTACTATGATACGTCAAAAATGTGTTACATAATTGCCCATTGTCAAGTGAAAAATGATTTGGATTTTTAAATAAATACAAAATTAATATAATACAAATATTATATTTGAAAGATTTAAATTTAAAATTTATATATTTGCATATGTTTGCAAAATAATTAAGTGACAGTGTAATGATATTTAATATAACTACAGCGACGATAGCTTTGCCAAGGAGAAGTTGGAACGATTACAGCAGCAGTTTTTTGTACAGCATAATAATGACTAAGAATGCTATTTTAACGATCTATTCGCTTGAAATTGAATTAACAAGATTCAATTTCTTTCAAAATTTATAGAACCGATTTGAGATTAAACCTCGAGTATAAAAAGATTTTACAAATTGTAATAAAATAAAATAAATGCATGAAATATATGCAAATCTGATTTGTTTACGTTTTCCCGAAAAAGAATTGCCTCTTGTTTACTTTGATTGATTTATTTGTGCGCTTTTTAGTGAGTAATGATGAAGGATGGCGATCGAATTCTGACATTTACAATTTAATCATGTTATTCATGTTATTCTTTCGCTTTGCAATCACGCCTTCCACTTGAAATCCTGCATTAGTAAGACAATACAGGCGTACATTTCCATGCTGTTTATCATGTACGACACGTCGCAATGAATGTGCCTCTAGATCTCGTAATCTCCGATTGTCGTGGTTGCTATTGTGCGGATTATGCATGATCTTCCATCATGTAGGAGAATTTTGGAAACATGAGAGGCTATGAAATGGCGAATGAGTATTATAAATATCGATATCGCCTTTAAATAATATGCGCAAAAAAGTTTTCTAGGAATTATCATTTTGAAAGTATCAAGGCGTCATAATATCTTGATGATAAGATTTTGTAAAAAATTTTTAAACACGCTATAATACGTAAAAGTATTAATTTGAAATAGGCAAAACATATCCATATTTATGCATACATGTAAATGCAAATATATCTACAAATCTATGCTTTTTTTGGCATAAAGCAAATATAATGCAACGTGCGTGTTTTATTAGACATATTAAAATACATTAATTTTAAGAAACATTTTACTTATAGTCAAAATTTGCAAAATTTTATGAAATTGCATCTCACGTTTTTACGTGCAGATTATATTAGCCATAATTCTTCACAAACGGACGCGCAAATGTTATTTATGATTGCTGTCCGATGACAAATTCCACTAAATCCTTAACATGTTGCAAAAAATTTTACAATATATGATATTGTTACAATATATAATATATGATATTGTTTTCGACGATATAATTGTGATTCTTTCCATACTATGTGAATTATTTGTAATCGGATTACTTTTAAATGCACATGCAAAATCAAATGTTTTAAAAGAATAAAATATTCAAAGAGAAAATATATATATATATATATATATATATATATATATAAAATATTTATTTCAGACATATTGTTTATAGAGATTATTTTTAATATACTATATACAAATAATATTTTGTAAACTTTTAAATGATGTTATTTTACTTTTCATTAGATTTCAGAATAAAAGCTAATCCTGTACAGTTTTTTGTTCCTTTTTATTACTTGTTTGTTTGCACCTTCTCAATTGCTATTAGTTTTTTTTTAATCAAAATATAGAGGTCGAGTTTTTTTATTTATTTTATGCGTTATTCGTGGTGTTCAAACGTGCAGAGAGTCCCGCTGACACTCAAGAATTGAGTGTCGGGACAACCACTGACGACACAATGTGAAATTTATTGGCCGCATGTGCAGATTCTTCAAAGAGAAACGTGGTGGATATAAAATTTGCCTGTATATCACGAATACATGGCGAATTGCGGGAACTATTGAAGTCTTGCTCCAACGTTCAACTCCGCATCGTAAAAAGAAATGATTCATACTTCGAATGAAGAAGACTTATAAAGATATATGAAAAATTTCTTATTTTCACATATATTAATCTTTCCTTATTATATGTGCTTTTGCATAAATTTCAAATTATATTTATAACACAGAAAATAGTATAAAATTATTTTATTAATAATAATAAAGGTAAATAATAATATAATTTTCTTATATTATAATATAAGAATATATATTATTAGTAAATAATTTCTTTTGCACTTTTAATAATTATTAACTAAATAAGTAAATTAAATATGAAACATTTAAATACATGGAAATAAAATTCATTAATATGTATGATATCCTTATGACACCCTTTAACGCGGCTGTTCTAGTGCTTTAAGAAAGAAAGAGAGAAAGAAAGAATGCACATATATATTTTTGCAACGCCATTCGATTAATCAACATCCGCTTTATTTTAACACCACGGATATTATTTGGATTTTTTATCGTTAAGAACGATACGATGCAATGGAAGTTGAAATCGAGTTTCTGTCTGGCGGGTGTCTAACGATTCTTCTTCTATCGAGATTCTAACTTTACCAATTGCGTTCGAGAGATGTTGCAACAAAACTAAGATAGTTCGCGCGCTTTAATCACAAAACTTTTAGAATTGTTTATCTTTTATCATCTTCGGTTCATTTCATTATTCGATTCCTGTTAAAGAATTCGCGTTCGTAAAACATACTGTCACAATAACATGCAACAAGATTAAAGTACAGGAAATAAGTTAACTGCATAATTTTATTAATTTTTAAAAGACTGTTTTAAATTAAGAAGGATATTCTGTATAAAACTTTAAAAATAATAATGTAGAGATTTCGTATAATTGAAATTGAAGTCGTATCGCTTTTAAAATAATGTCTACATTATAACCAAATTGTAATTATAATTAAATTCTGCTATAATCAAACTCATAATTGAAATCGTTGCATAAATAATTTCGAGATCTTAATACGGCCAAATATGATTTGAGATTACGCATTTTAGGATTATTTAAATAAAGCAAGACTGATCAGTATAACGGCGATAGTAATAAATTCTAACTATGCTAGAGAAATTATTAATACAATTAGCCAATAATATTGTGCGGCACGTTTGTTACGACGACAATTATTATTGAACAATGACGGTTGATCGTAAACCAATATCAATACATAACATATGGCAGCTTGTGACTTGCAAATCAATGGGCAATTGAACAACGCCCACAGTGTATTAAAACGAATGGATTATTCAGCTAAATGGCTCGAAATTCGCATAGTGGATCAATACGATTTATAAAGCGTACCTTTCGATGGAAGCCGTCCTCGTCCGTATAAATCCCAAGTAATTTTCGACCTTTTTGTCACACGATCGAGATATAGGCGCACCAAATCGAGAATGGTGGAAGAAAAAGGAGCAGAAAAGTCAATTATTATGAAGTAAAGATGCTTTATGCTTGGCAGGGAAGACTCTCTATTTTATGCCTGGTGATTATCATAGAAAGGCAATTTCAGTCTCAGACGAGACTGCAAGAATAAACGCGTCGTTTCGATAGCAGCACACTTGAGGTTCGATTCGATTTATGTTCTCGCTCGAATGACAAGCGAAGTAGTGCTAGATGTCTTATTAAACCTCCGTTCTATTAAATTCAACATTATTGCTGACAAGGACTTGGAACTTGGAATTTTAAGCTTCTCATTTATTTTGCAGTTATAAGAAATGTAATCAAAATTTACTTTTTATTTTTCTCATTCTTAATCAAGAATTTTTATATTATCTATTTATGCGTAATTTCTCTTCACACATACCGACACAAATTTATACATATGCATGTGTAACTTTATTTTATTAAATAAAGATATTATATTAAATGAATAATATTATATATATAATATTATCACTGTTATTAAATAAAACTTATCTTAATTTGCAAAGTTACTTTTTGTCACGATAAATTTTTACATCGGATTATCGAGAGCTCTCCTAAGAAATAAGCATTCATTCCATTTTTATACTTCTGCGAAAAGATGATATATGCTTAAAACCATCGTATTTCAAAAAGCTCGAGTAGTTTGCGGTTTTCCGAATTGTTGTTAACGCGAATGTTTTATTTAGAGATGAAAGAGACGGTTGCCAAGGAAGGAAGCAAGAGAAGCGATTTCTCGCAGGCTCGTTCAATAGGTCATGAACAAAGTACGTGCGAGCGAAAAACGTGAACGTTACTCCTCTCTCGATTCTAGAATCGATCGGGTTGGATAATTCATTTGCTCGTCCTGGGATTTCCCGCAGCAAGAAAAGTGGCCCTGTTTCCTCATAACGGATATAGAGAGAGAGACGAGCCGGAGAGTGGAAAGAGAAGAGGATGGGGTATAATCGAACGGATGCGAATGCTGAAAGTTGTGATGTAGATTAAGAATGGCATGTTAAACGAGACGCTCGCTCTGAACGGATTGCATAGATGACGATGAGCATAAATATTTAAACATAAATGCAATATTAGGATTTACCGCGAGCGGTTTAATTAATGATCCTTGTTAATCGCGCATTGTCCCTTTAATTAAATTCGCGTGTAGCCTTCGGAATGAAAATATTATAAACTCCGAGGCACATGAGCATTTTTATATTCATTTATGCGCATCATCTAATCAATTTTTATCCCATCGATGGAGTTTTAATTAACTTTTTCTTTATGGAACGCAATATGGTGAGATAAAAACGAATGACATATAAAATTTATTTTCTTTCTTGTCGCTGTATTAATATCAATAAATGTCATGTTTATCAATAAATAAAATATGTAGGACAAAAGGTATTGTTACAATCCATCGTATATTTGACAATAAAATATTGCGAGAATGCTGCGAAAAATGTGACCAATCAATCTACAAATGTTTGTTAGTTTGTGAGTTTAAAAAATATTCTTCTCCTACAATATTAATATTATACCATGTGTATTTATTTATTTATTTTACAAAAATTCTAGTCAAAATTATTTAGCTTTCATTTTTATCTCATTTTAATCAAATATTTTTATATTATTTATTTATATGTATTCTCTCTTTTTCCTTCTTTCTTTTTTTTCTCGACATACACACTTCCTACATATGTATAAGGTAGAAAAAGAAGACTTTATATTATTGATTTAAATAAAAATTTGGTGTACCTCTCATATGTGTTCGCATATGTGTTCTACATTGCTCATGATTGAATTAATAAATTCGGCTGAAAAGAGATATGATGGACTGAAAATTGTTTGATCTTTTCAGCCATAGATATAACAATCTATTACCCAGTATCCGTCATCCGTTCACATCGTTGACTTTATTACGTAGAACGACTTTGCTGGACATTTATGCAGGTAACAGAATAACCGGCTATACTGACTACGTATGTGTCTAATGGGCTTTAATCCTCTGATGTTATATATATCGCTGTCGTCCCAAGTCCACAGAACAGTCACGTTCAACGTCCGGCAAACAAACCCGCCGGACGGCAGCCAATTCCATTTGACTCGCAAATTGGCCGGACGTTGGTACGTAGGTATCGCTTTCTCCTTGAACGTATTACACGACGCATTCTCGCCATTCAGATATTCGGCAGAAATCCTGCTTGTATCGTACGTATCGAGAGTAGGTCAGCGTTGATCTCGGTACCGATATCGGACTGTCCAGAAGTGTCCAGGAAGAACTCATATTTGCGGGATAAATTGTGACGTGAAAGTGCGTTTTCCGTCTCTCAGCTTATGCGATACGACAAAATGGATCTGCGAAGAGGATTGCGCTCGAATTGGCGAGAGATGCATTCCCAGAGGAACATTACACGCGCAACTGCGATGCGCCAGGCGGATGAGGAGATTTTTCTCGCATGTGGCTGGCACTTTCCTTCCAAAGGGCCAACTCTAACGATCGTATTAAAGGAGTCCGGGCGAGCCGTTCGATTTCTCCGAGGGTATAAATACATCGTAGATCTCTCATGTCGATTTAAAATCGCAAGTTTCTCTGGCGGCCCTCCGACGTGACCCTCTTAAATCTTTGAGAATGCAGCATGTACTGCATTACATATGATGCGAAACGTTTTGAGAATTAATCTTCACCGATGCTTTTCGATGGTCTTGAATGCTAATTTAATGCAATAAAATTAAATTTAAAAAATGAAATTAATACGGAAATTAATCCCTGTAATATTTAAATATATTGTTTATTTATAAAATAAAAATATTAAATTTTTCATTTATGTAATATTTTAGTTTCTATTTATAAACAACATGAGTTCTTGCACATTTTGTTATATATTACGCAATAACAAGATATTATATACGCATGGTGAGATAATATTGATCATTCTATGTTCTTGCTAATTGTAACAATTATATCGTTATTATAATATATTGTATTAATATTAATTCTAATTCGTCGTTGCTATTATTGTATTATAGCAAAATAACAAATTACAATACAATGTATATATAGAAAACAAAGTGTATAAGATATAAAATGCAAAAATTCCTCATAATTATATAATAATGTAATTCTCTCTTGTGCGTACTTTTTATTTTTTAATCTTTTATTTGTTAAATATTTAAAACAGCAGCCTTTGCGACGAGGTAAACATTTGATAAATGTTTTTTTAATGTGGGATCCCAAATATCCAATTTCTACCTACTTTTCTACCTACATTTTCTACCTACTTTTTCGAAATAAAACAAGAATATTGCGATTCAATGTTCCAAGGTTTCGCCACATTAAAAATTCACTAATATCGTTGCCTCCATGTTTTTCATAAAAGTAGTTCACCGGCCGATTCCTCGACCTTTTCTCACCTGGTCCCCAAACAGTCCGAGTGGTCAATTCGCTCAAGAGAGCTCCTGGCGTCTCCTGGATATCAGCTTGTATTCCCTTAGGACACACGTGTACGGAATCGATTGATTTTACTTCTCTTAGCGGATAAGTTTGAAGCTCAGCTGCGAGCAACAATATTAACCATTAGAAAAGAGTTATTTGTGTAATCATGAAAAAAGCTCGTATCGCGATATAAAAGAAAGATGTATAAAGAAAAAAATTAAGTTTTTCTTTTCTGAGATATGATTTTTTTATACGCTTGTATTTTGTGCTGTCTTTTCTATACTTTGTTTTATGCTTTCTTTTTTGCGTCCTCTTTAACAGAAAAAACAATAATAGAACAGTTTGTCGACAATTAATTTTTAAATAAATACCATAGAGCGTGTGCTCCAATTGAGCCAAACGTAATGGTTGTTGCGGCAAGTGATTGTGAAAAAATTACGAGAGAACAAAACGACTTTCTAGGTTTGTAGAATACTTTATATTTAAGACAGTCTCGTTTCACGGAATAAAATAAAGAGAAGACATCATAAAAGATAAAAGATTATTAACGTAATTTTAAATACGTATTATTTTTCAATAAACTATATACAATTGCTTTAAAAAATCTTTTATTAAACAATAAGGAAAAAATATTAATTAATTTAAATGTTTGCCTTATAAATTACCTTACAAAAAATTTTCTAATATCGCTATCAGAATCACGCGTAAAAAATTGAGAGATATTTATTATGTAATATTAATTTGTGTAATATTTAATATTATGTAGTTAATGATTTAAATAATTTAAATAATTCCCAAAGTTAAGTATGTTTCTATCGTAAGCAATTTTTTAGAATATCAAAAAAAAAATTAATCGTGTAACTCGGTCGCGTCACTTTTAACATTCGGAGTTTGCCGACTCTCAAAGGATCAAAGTAACTAATTGACATGGCAGACCGCGGTGTTACGTATCCCAGTACTGTACACTGGCAGTGAATAATGTTAACGCGCTTGGAGACCACCCGTTTTGCTATGAGTTACTTATGAAATCGTGTCTGATGCAAAGAGGACTTGTAATCCCGTACACTATCGTGAATAAAAGCTTGTTACGTCATTCGTCCGTTCTAGTCTTCACATACAGATTCATATAATGTGTATGCACATGATATCTATGTACATCTCTGTATATTACATTAGGAGTTTGCAGAGCGTAAGGTTATCTTGTACATTAATAGGTACAACCTGTAACTTGGAACTTGGAGTCAATCGACCCGTCGCTCTTTAAAAGACCGCGAAACCACTTTGAGATTTGACACTATGGAACTTTGTTTAGCATTAATTCGATTCTGTAAATCAAGGAAGTTGATATAAGTTTCTGTGGCGATCGGAGGATTTAGACCGATGAATTCGCAATCGATGAACGAACGAGAACTTTCTCTATCGCTCTTATTTGTTTGGTCCATTCTTGATTAAATTGATCAATCGGATGAGTATACTGCAAAATATGTGAAATAACCAGAGCCAGACATGCATTTAAAATATTACGAAGATATCTTTTCACAGATATAAAGTCGAAGAGTAAAGTATATGTATTCTATAAATAAATTTTATAAATATGTGAAATTCTGTAAATATGTGAATATAAAAAATCTCTGATAACTATTTATACAAACTCATCCGAGGCACTACCATGCAGAATGTTTTTAACGCTACTTCGTAATTCTAAGCCTACTCATTAAATATAAAAGTGTAAAAGAAATCGATAGTGTCAAATGATATACTTCGTATTGATTACGATAACATTAATGTAAAGTAATGAACTGTAAGGAAAATCATTAAATTAACATGTCATCATGACTCTTGATGAAATACTACAAAGTGTGTAAAATTAAAAATATAATCTTTTTTTGCAAATAATATATTTTATCCGCATATGAGACGCATCAGAAGTAAGATAATTAAATAATTTGAATTAAACTTTAACGAGACAATTATTATAATTATTTAAAGGGGCAATAAATTTATCTCTTAATTAACCCCGAAATCGGACAAAAAGAAAACACATTACAGAAAGCTAATTTTCCTTGAAATATAATCTATATATTGATAAAATTGATTGAAACACATAAAGCTTAATTAGAATCTTTCATTAAAATCCTGCTCGCGGGAAAGACATAATTATGTCGACGCTGCTACAGTAGATAACAGGGTCATTTATTATGATATTTCCGGAAAATTGTCCAGTCAAATTTTATTATCTTGACTAATTACGCGCGTGATCAAAGGATATTTATAAAGTATTTATATTATTGTGTTCAGATATATATATATATATATATATATATATATATATATATGTATATAATAAGAGAGAAAATCAATTTATTCTTATAAATGTTCTTCTGCCTTTAAAGTGCAGTGTTTGCTATTTCATATTTGCTTTTCAAGTTATTCATTATATGAATTCTTATTCTGCAGATTAAAGAAAACATACATACATATATTGATTATGATAGCATTAATGTAAAGTAATAAACTATAATAAAAATTAAATTAACACGTCATTATGACTCTTAATGGAATACTACAAAATGTGTAAAATTAAAAATATAATCTTTCTTTGTAAATAATATATTTTACACATTATATTATATATTTATTATATTATATATTATATATTATATTATATATTTATATATTATATTATATATATAAAATTATTTTTCTTCCACAATCGAATTTCTAAATATTATCATAATTTTTCTTTTATATATGCTTTTATATATGCTTTTTATATATGCTTTATATTTTTTATATATGCTTTTTATAAAAAAATCAAAAACATAAGTTTTAATTAACTTTTACACATTTGAAATAATTTTAACGCTCAAAGAACAAATGAAATTTAAATTATTACTGATATTTTTTTATTTCTAACAAATTCCGAGCTTTTCTTTTAATCTCACGTTTAATATTGCGTATCCGCGTATAGTTGAAGCAAGAATATTAATAAAACTTAGTGTTTTATCCTGTATAATATTCGCTATCAGTAACTCTAAGCATCAAGTATCCATCGGGGAACTATTTTCAAGAGATATGCAAAGAAGTACAAAAACGGGGCATATTTTATCATCTTGCCAAATGTTTGCTTACAAGTGATAAAAATACGGTCATATGATAAAAAATGTTATTCCTTCGCAACGGAAAAACATAAATCTCAGATGATTAAATTTGGCACAAAATAGGCGCTTTTGCATCGAAACATACATGATTTGTGGGAGTCATGGTAACAGCTATACTTGAATTGGATTATTCGATAAAGCGAAAATATGTCTACTTGTACATGTTGGCCAAATTAATGCTGATTACTCGTCATTCGTGCTCCACAATATTATAACGCGATTCGAAAGAGCCGGAAATTGCTGAGAATTATCGGAGATGTTGATTGCAAGCATCAACTAGATTATGCAAGAATTGATATTTAATTTAGTCTCACAAGCGCCGATTTCAATACACATTGCGAATGTATAGTGTAATAAAGTAGTTTTCACAAACCCGCTGATTCTGTGCCGCTTTATTTTTTGACATTCGTTTATTCCTGTTTTTATTTTCGTGAAAAATGGCCTCTATAATCTGAAATCGTTTTTATCAAATATTGTTCAGTTACAGATATTTTTATTGTCGCATATTTTCTCAAAAATGTCGACGAAATCAATGTGCACCAAAGTCTATAAGTAATAATAATGACAATAATAAAAATAATAATTAAGATACATTAATTATGGTAATATATTGAACAATTATACAATATGAAAGATGAAAGACTATTGAGAATATCGCAAATATGTATTTGCAATGAAAATATCTGTGATGTATATAATTAACTTTTATGCAAATTTAATTAATTTAAATAAAATACACAATTAAGAGAATATTTAAATTAATAACGATAATATCAAAACATACATGATTTGTTTGGAGAAAAATTGTGTGCGAATATTGCATATAATTGATAATCAATTATATATACATATATAACGTTTCATGTTATAAAATCAATAATTAAGAATAATAACAATTTTAGTTTTACAAATTACATTAAAAATGAAAAAAAAGACTATACCAACTTAAATTGATATAATATGAAACAATTTCCTTTCCAAAGGCGCAATCAAATTATATCGGCTGAACAACACAATTATCCAATTCTCCAAATTATGTAATTTATGTCATTAGATATATTAATGCTACTAGATAATAGCATTGGCGTTACTATAAATGCATAAATGGTTCTAACCGCAGGCTGACCCAATTCGCGTGAAAATCATAACTCGCATGCGAAATCTGCCATAATAGTTCAAGTTTTTGGCCATTCCTTGCGAATTCGAAAGAAAAATTGCAGAAATTTGTCGGGCCTTCGAAATATCATATTTTATGGTCTATATCGCAGAAATAAATTCGTACCATTCCGTTGCAATTTCTGCATCGGCCAATACGCCGATGTCGCAGGCCATTTTCATTCTACGCGTATTTCCCGATCTCTTCGGCGTTATAAGTCTCACGCTTCCGCCATTGCGCCGCGTACATCTAGTTATCCTTCATGCCTGCTCGTAGTTCCTCAACCCCGTTTAATTCCTCGCAAGAGAACATTCCTCCACGCGTCACTCGCGTGTCCGGACACCATCAATCACGCAACTCGAAAAGCCGGATTTCAGCTTTTACTGCAGAGCAGACTACGATATAGTTTAGCATGAAAGGATTCTTATGACTTCGAATGTATCAATCTTTTAAAATTGTTCAAAGAAAATTCCAACTTAGTACTGCAAATCAAAATTGACGTTATGCATGAATT
The DNA here is from genome assembly GCF_003227725.1 of Camponotus floridanus. Lineage (NCBI taxonomy): Eukaryota > Metazoa > Arthropoda > Insecta > Hymenoptera > Formicidae > Camponotus > Camponotus floridanus. Next base: position 1,302,962 of record NW_020229570.1, read on the forward strand.
TTTGTACGATTTAAGGTATTTATGAAGAAAAATTTCAATGCCAACATTTGTCTGTTCGTATTTTCTGATGTAAACCATATTTTAGCTTCAACTTTTCAAATATAATAAATTTTCAAAATTATATTTTATATTATCAATTATATGATTTAGTTGTATATTGTATTGTGTATAAATGTAAGATGCATTTATACATCTAATTTCTGATTTTGATGCATTTTGCATATATCACAATTAGAAATTTATGTTTAAATTTGTGGTTATTTGAAAACTGCCTTGTAAATATTTCTTAATATCAATATCAATATTAAAATCTATTGTCAATATCAATATTAAAATCTTTTGTCAATATCAATATTAAAATCTATTAACTTTAATATATAAATACATTAAAATATACATTATATAAATAATTTATTTAAACATATATCGAAATTTTTTCTAAAATTAGTAATAATTTTTAATAATTTAATAAAAAGATTCTCAAAAACTTTTTAGTTCGAGATAAATTTTTCAAAGGAAAAAAACAACAATGAAAAACGTGCACCCAACATTAAAATTCGTGCAAAATGCTTCTAATTGCTTGATTAATAGCTTGAAAATTTTTATAACTTTAAGTATGTAAAAAGGACACACGAAATCAACTGGTTGCCGGAGAGTAAACGGTGAACTTTTTAAGAGTGACTTGCACGCGATTTCTTTACCAAGTTTGTTATCAATTTTTCACACCTAATTTTTCTCGTTCTACGGGAATAATCGCCCGTCCTCATTAGTGGCTCGATATTCACGTTGTGGGGCAGTCCGCCACAAAAAGCCCCGACAAATTGGATATTGCCGCAATCGTTTCAATGAGAATTCCGGAAAGTATTCTTCCATGTAAAAAGGTAATCTTTTATAATAAATTGATCATCGTTATAACAAGAATTCTTTTGCAGCAATTCGATTCGTAATTGCATTCAACTAGTTATTAAAAAATCAGTTCGGTTATTAGAGAAGTGCAAATTATGCTACTGAAATATCTTGAAATATTTTTTTGTCAATAAAATTCTATATCAATATTTTATATCTTTTGGTTTAATTCTTTATGGCATTATGTAATTGTAAAATTTAATATATTAATATTTATTTATTAAATTATATTAATAATTAAATATTAATATGTAATTATTACTGATAATTAGAACTGACTATATATTTACTGACTGTATATTTCTTTATATTTTAATATTTATGTGCTTTGTTTAAATAAAAATTATATTATTAAACAGCATAAAATGAGTTAGAATAATAATAATTATTATTATTAATAATATAATAATTATAAATATAATTATTAAATATAATTATAAAACTAAATTATTATATAAGATTTTTCTTATATATTTATTACAATTATTTAAGACATTGAAAAATTCAATCACTATTTATTTGTGTATAATCTACATTTGTATAAAAATATTTTATGTAAGTGTTGTGCGGAAGAAAATTAATTTTCATACATAAAAATATAAAAATAGATATACATATAATTTGAGTCTGACAAATGTATTAATATTCTATTTGTTTGAGAAAGATGCGTAGTGATAAACATGATAAATATTTGTTCGATGAATGCAATATAGATTAGCAAATCGCAAGTTTATAAAATGTGGTAAAACATATGTGTACTAATATTTATCCTCTCTATTCTCCTTTAAAATTTATTTTCTATTTTAAATAAAGCCATTACATTCCGGATCACGAGTTTACAAAATTTCATGATCCGTGCACGTTGAAAATATTCGAATGCACCACAAATGCTCTTCGTGGACATTATTATTGCCTGCATCGGGCATGGTGGAAGCAATTCCGACAATGTATAGCGAAAAGCCTTGTTATGTGTATTTGAATGACAAACTAGCATTGGAAAATGTTATTATGTAAAAAAAACAGTGGTCGCAGTTCCATCGAGCGAACCATCAAATGTTCGCTAATCCTCATTTTGACTTTACATATAAGGCTGATACAAACAATATATTTTATGTAGTAACTAAATTTAACCTTGTTTAACAACTTATTACTTACAAATTATCTCTTTTCCTAAAAGTCTTATTTATATTTTCTCTACAAATTTGATAAAGTATAGAGCAAAGAGCTTCTTGCTGAGTGTTGTGGCTCATTTTAAGATCCTAACTTATAGTTATATTGTAATATACATATATAAGGTATTTCTCCATGCTTTTTTGCATTTACAAGAATCTGTTTAAATAATTAATGTTAGCGTTTAACATTAGAAGTATTTTGTAAAGTAAGAAATTTTTTTGTAAAATAAAAAGTTGTCCCCCTTACAGCAATGATTTTTCGATTTCATAGTCAATTTGTACGAAAATAAAAGCCGCTTTATTAGTCTATGGCAATCGAAATATGTAAATGTACATTGTGCAATTAAAAATGTTATATATGAATTCCATACAGATAATGACTTTTCATTTTTCCGAATTTTGCACAATATTACATTACCATTGTTCACGAATTGGAATTATAGTCGCGAAATGCGCATTAATATCGCACGGCAGCAGACATTATCGCGTTGTTACTGCTATATCGATCGTAACACAATCTGCAGCGAGACATCGTTGAAATGTTCCTTTTCACGGATAATATTGTCAGCGAAAAAGAAAGAAATCTGCCGGAAATTCACCAGATTGATTGCTTTTTATGCAAGTTCACGAAATCATATTCTTGATCCATTCATTCGTTCGGTCGATCGATCGATTGCGAATAGCGATGCGTTACTCGCTCGCTTACAACGAAATGCGAAGACGTCGAAAACGATTTATCAGACCGGTTCCTGACTTCTCTCCAATTTTCTACGGCACTTGCACTTCTTTCCTCCACTGAAATAATCGTCGGATGAATGGAAAGTGGGTTAAATCTGTTTCTGAGAAAATTAAGCCGTTCGAGAAACTTGCGACGATAACTGGCATTCGAGAAGAATAGGAATGACCGAAAGTTCCGCGAGAAATTCATCTTTCATTCTTCTACATTTACACATCAAGTTTATAAAAATTTATAGTTTTTTTTATTTTAAATATTATTTAATACATTTAACATATAAATTGTTTAAAAGCAAAAAAAATATGTATAAAGTTGAGAGCATTCAAAATAAAAATAGCAAAACTTTTCAAAAAGTAAACTTAATATTCTACCGAATTTATAAAGCTTATCAAATATTTAAAGCTGTATTTGATAAAAAATACCATTATTTAATAAAACATTACAAACTACATTTTTTTCATATGTTTTTTTCATTTTAGATTTAGGTTTATTTTTCTTCAAAAATTTATATTTACTTTCTATTTTATATTTATATAGACTAAAAGAAACTATATTTTGTAAGATCTCACTTTTCTGAAGACACACACACACACACACACACACACACACACACACACACACACACACACACACACACACACACACACACACACACACACACACATACACATACACACACACACACACACACACACACACACACACGCACACACGCACACGCACACACGCACACGCGCGCACACACACACACACACACACACACACACACACACACACTTTGTCAATATATATTTTAAAATCTAATTGTATATATTATTTTCTATATATTTTTCTTTTATTTTTTCTAAATATTAAAAATTACCTAACAGAAATTATGTATTATAACTTTAAATATGATATAAAAAATATATAAGCTCTATTTAAATCTTCCAACTGTGCTAAATATGCTGTTTTAAATTTCGTATCTTGAATTGTTAAAAATGTAATTTTTTGAAACATATATTATCCTGAAATGCCAATTATATATTATATATTATACTGAAACACCAAAAATTTTTAAATTGAAAGAAGATAAAAATTATGATTTTTTCCTCTTCCTCTGTAGCACATTGAGTATTTAAAGCATTAACAACAATTTCATTTTTCAATTGCAATTAGTTTAAGTAAAAAAAATCTTAATAAAATATTTTAATTTAATAAACTTAAAATTTCCACTAAAAAATTGACTTTGTATTATATTAAATAATCTGAAAAATGTCAAAATTTTAAAATCCCAAATTATTATTCTTATATAGAAATTTCTTTATTATATTATATATATAACTTCTTTGAGTGTTTTAATGCAGCTATTTGTCCCGTTTATCGTTGACTTTTCTGGTCACGAAAGCATCGCAAATTTCGACGCATCTGTCGCATAAGTACGTTTATATTCTTGCTTTTGTCTTCTCCCTTCTCTTCGTGCAGATTATATACTTCGCTAAGCGCGGAGGTATTTCAAAGGTGTGCCATCGAGCGGCATTTATGTAAGATACTCTCCGCGGCGTTCTAATAGCGAAACTTGGAGTTGGCCGTTAAAGAGACGGAGGATAGAGAACACTGAAGAGTAGGCGGAAGCACAACAGTGTTCAGGATGGGTGCAGGAACAATTTCTGACGACGTATTCAATAGACGGAGTAGGACTTCAATGGCAAATATTATGTTAAATCTCTCGTGAATGGGACAATGCCGGTTGCGCCCTATTATCGGGGTCTTAAATGCGAATATAAGGTATCATATTAGAGCCATATTGTTATATCGTGAGATAGGCTTGTCGTAAAAAGGATTCTAAGAGTCCCATAGGAAATATGTACGCAACTCTTGAAAATTCGCTGAATGAAAAATTTATCCGAACCGCTGCGTGCAATTGAAAAGCCGGAAAGCGAAATGAAAATCAAAGATTACGAGCACTTAACATCAATATCGTAAAGATAAAAAATTTAATAATTCAGACACTAGTTAATTATATCTCTCATACATATAAATAAATGGTGGAAATATCTTTGATAAAATTATTGTTTGGTATGCAAAATTTCATTTAATAAAAATTTATTCTTTTTAGAAAAACTGTTGAAGTATTATCATAGACAAATGTAATAGACAAATGCACGATTTATATCTTATTAAAAAGAAATTAAATATCAATTTTAAGATTATTTTCAAATATTCAAAATTAATAACGCAAATCGTCTTGATAAGATAATATCGAATTAATTTTCAAAGAAATTTTTGAAAAACAAATAAATACTTTAAAAAATGGAATACTTAATATTTAAATTAAGTAAAACAATAAAGAGATTAATACTATAAAATTATGATTTATATTTTAGCAGTGAGAAAACACTTTTTAAATAAATAATTTAATAAATCATATTTAATTTAAGATTGAATTAACTCACTTTTTCATGTTATTGTGAGTATTCTATTTCAAATTAACACACATATTACCATTTATTTGTATTGTATGTTAAAACATATTATTCCAATAAATAATGTAATAATAAATAATGTAATTAACTGTAGCAAGTACGATAGCAAGGATAACGTCGAATGAAATTGGAACGCGAGTTATGTTCTCGAACATTTCATTCAACAGGACACGACAGATCTCTATAAAGTAATTATTCGACGCGGATTTCGCTTGATGTCTCATTGCGCAAGGACACGTATTTTCGATCAAAGTGCAAATTTGTACAAGGGAGAGTAGCGCGAATTCCCCGAACGTGTAGTCTCAGTACCTAATGCTACAGATGAAATAATAATAAGGTCAATGTGCAATTCGCGTACATATCACGTCGGACTATCGTACTTCGGGTGTATATACAGCTTGCCCTAAGCTATAACTGTGGAAATAAAAGTGGGCAAAGACGGAAGAGCATGTTTCAAGTATAAAAGTCCGAAATAATCAAACAGAAATCCACGGAAAAAAGAATCCGTATCTTTATGTAATATCGATAATTAATGATCATCATACTGTCAATAAATATTTTTATGACACTTATATTGAAAATATAACGGAAAAGTATGATCTACACATTTATTTAAGTATATTCAAAGAATCTGTCCTTTTCATAATTCTTGTAAAAATATAAATTTATTAACATTTTTTCTCTATAATTATGTCAAAGAGAAGACAAATAAGGATAAATATTATAATATATTAAAATGAAATATTAAAAAAGTATATAAACTATTTTTGCGTATTCCATACATAATTACATTTAATTTAAAAATTAAAATTAAAATTCCAGATACCCAAACCATGCAAAAATATAATTTTTATATTTTTTGATTGTTGTCAATTATTTTTGTGACATTCTCATTTTTCATTATATCATAAATTTAAAAACATTTAAACATTATAAAGTAATAAATTTGAATTAAATCGACATTGCGAAACATTGTTAGGATATAACAAAGTTTTTAAGTCAAAGGACAGAAACGACATATTTTAAAACGATGCAGGTCTCATCTAATTTCTTGATTATATGCTTTTATGTTTAAGAAACGTACAAAGCTCATCTCATTGTCCTCAATTATTCAAAATATAATAACAAACTTTATTAGCTCACAGCAATATGACATGTCACAACTTGCACATATAATTTTACAAAATGTATTCATGTCTTTTTGCATATGAAATAGCAAAGAGACATGAATAAATTTTGAAAATAACATTCGTATTACTATGTATGCAAAAACAATGTTAATTAATTTTAATTTAATCTCTTTTAATATATCACAACTTATTTAAATATAAGCTATTGATTATAAGGACATATCATAACATCATGTGTCAAAATATTGGCAAAAGCATAAAAATTCTATATAGATTATTCTATTATTTCTTTTAAATATCTAAATGTCTAAAATCTATGCATAATTATCTCATCATAATTTATTTAATTTGTATGTTTACATTAGTTTTTATGTAAAATCGCTTATTATAGCTATTATTAATAAAATTAATGAAAAATAAAAAATCTAAGAAAAATTAGATACGCAAAAGATACAATTAGGATAAAAACCGTAATTAATAATCGTAAGCGTAAGAGTCAGACATTATTATTGACTAACTTTTAAAAGTCAAATTAATATATGCGTTTTTATTATATGTGTCAAAAAACGTCAAAGCATTATATTTATCTTTAATTTTTTATTTTAATAATTTTAAATCATATATATTTAAATCCTCGGTGCAGACTCATTTTGAATGCTGCGTAAACGTTAATAGGGACTTTTTCCAGGGTTTTTTTGCGCTATCCACTTTCGTTCAGGATTATAGGTATTTCCAGCTTCTCTTTTACTACGTGTGCGCGCATTATATTTACTGTCAAAAGCAATTAAAGCCGAAATTATTCCGAGGTCATTCTCCACGATCTTTCGCGCTTGGTCATCGCACTTTTATTCCGTGCCACATCTCTTTTGTGCTGCATGCATAAGTTTTGCATCTCTTTCTAAAAAAGGTATATCCGTGTCAGAGCACAGTATAAGATTATATAGGAACAGACTGTGACATAATCTACGAATACAAATTTCCATTAGAGTCAAAAAAAATTGACTTTACAATTATTTTGCATATAAATATAAAGACTATACTTAACTCTAAAGTTCTGTGTAATAAATTATAATACGCAAATTTTAATGCATAAATGTACCGAACATTTTACTTATTTAAAAGAAAAAATAATATATAACAAATTTTCTTTGAAATCCCGTATTTCTAAATATTAGATATAATTTTCATTAATTACAACATATATATTTTAATATAATTGGAAATTTTATATCCTCTTATTACAAAGCTTTATTATTTATTTAATCAAGTAAATTTAATTTCAAAAGTTTCTCTTCAGTAATTCTAGAAACAATGTTCTGTTAACAATGTATATTATGAGACAAATAAATTATCGTTTGTTACTTGTTCTAATGTCATTAACTAGAGTGAAATCATGTGAAAATTTCGAAAACGCGGGGCTTTATGTTCGTATTTTTTGATGAGATTAAATTCAACTATCAATGCGCGTCTGTGCGTGTGACACCATGCAAATTGCAGCGTGGCACTGATGAAAAAGCGTACGAGGGGGAACGAGAGGAATTGCCGCGACGAAAAATGGAAATGCGATTTACAATTGGACCATGTAATTTTTTCAATTTAAATCTAATTCTCGGTGCGACACACACGATATGGGAAGAACGCTATAAGAGAGTCGAATCTGTCTCGCGCGCTCCAATAGGAAATGTGTTACGACCTGCGGTGAGGAAAACGCACTGAACTTTTACAAAGCTCTTTTTGTTGCTCGCGGACTGACGCGTTTGCGATTACGTTGCACGTGCTATTTACGTTGCAGCTCGACGTAGCGCCATGTATGCACCAGCGCATGTTTCAGGCAACGGCTTCGCGACCTCCCTTTTTCCTCTCTTTTTTTAGATACACGCCATGTCGTTAAACGTTAATCGACTTGTAAATAGCGGCATTTTTGCAATAAAAGTAAAAGTGACTACATTATTTTTGCCAGTATTTGATGGGATATATTATTGCATCTAAAACACTTTTTTTTTATTTATCAAGAAGATACATCAAAAAATATAAAAATTTGTTTCAGATTCAATTAGACATATCACAAAATACTGACAAGGATATAATATAGTTAATCTTCTGTAAAAAATAATACCTCTTTTGCAATAATTTTATTATCATATATATATGTTGTTGCAGTAATTTCCGGATTAATATTTTAATCTCGTAATAAATAAATCAATGTACTATATAATATGTAAATATGATAAACCGACAGTTTATTTGCAATACTTGCAAATAATAATATTCAAAAGACTTAATAAAGAGTGGTACTTTTCAATATTTTTATAAGAGTTTTAAATAAAATAAAATTATTAATAGAATAATTTATGTACTATGATGAAGTCTTTCTTTCTCTTTTTCTTGAACTCAAAGAGCTAATATCACAATCAGTATTAAGATCTTATTAAAATGACTAATAAGAAATTATTTTCAATTTTCGAAAAAAATATTTATCTTTCTCGTGATAAAAAAAATGAACATAACATTTATAATTAAAAACAATATACGACTTATCGTTTGCTATTTATGTTACATTTATGCGGCAGTGTGTTTTAAATATATTGAAAATTTCCTCATTTAATATTTGATATAATTATATTATGCAAGAACAAATGAATTTATAAATCGTTTAGTGAGAGATGTGAAATCCCAGAAAAGAAAATATATATTGTATCCTCCGGTAAATATTACAAATTTGCAGTATTCGTAAATATTTTCACCAAATACACCGATGCGACAACCGAAGAGCCATTTCGAACATATATATATTATTGATATTGCTAGCAATCGATAATACCGTGATACGACAAATATAGATTTTGCACTCATGTATCCTACGCGCAATATTTCGCTGAAGTCAGTGGGGATAAACAAGATGCGAAGGATCTTTTGGATTGCAACAGATGGTGGACAGTTCGCGAGAACATATACCATTTTGTCAGCACATATATGATATTCGCTAGAATAAACTAAATCAACTAAATTCGTTTTCAATGATCATTCCAGAGACAGAGAGATAGAAAGAGAATGCATCCTGCGCATATGATGAACGGTAAGAAATGAGAAAAAGAGAGAGAAAGAAAAAGACAATCGCATGTGCTGGAATTGTCAGGAAAATGAAAACAACCTATCGGCGTCTGACGCCGAGGGAAAACTGTGAGTACGTTAGCGGAATTGGACGTAGAAAATAAAGCACGTCGACAGAACTAGAAAAGCAAGTCGAAGGATATCGAATTCGATAGTCGTCATGAGATTTTTGTTGTTACCCGAGCAAATACGAAACCGTAGAATTCGGCTTTGTCCGCGTTTTCTAAGTCCTTGACACCTAGAAGATTTACGAGAGGGATACAACTTTGACCCGGATGTTATTCTTTCGTTTAAGCGTATGATTAATATGCGAGAATTAACGTCGAGGTTTTGGGAGTGTGCTCCGATCCCCGGAGGAAAAGCGAATTTATTAGATGTCAACTTTGTCTCACAATTGATATTTATTTGTAACTAAAAGTGAGACATTGCTTCGCAGAACTACTGGGGAAAATATTTCATTGTTAATAAACATTTGAAAAATGCAAAGACCCCCAGTTATCTTCTCTCTCTGTCTACATTAAATATTGGATACGTATTGTTACATTTGACATCGCAATTCTCGTGACATGTACATTTTATTTTAATTCGCGATATCTCACGTTCGCGATACGTACAAAATAGAAAATATTTAAAAAACAAGGTACAAATGTTATTAATTTGTATTAATATTCAATATTAAGTATTAATTCAAGTTTTATGAGAAATAACATCTGCTTTCAGATAAATATTCAGAATCCTCGCAACATGTTTATATAGATTAATTGATAATCGATTTACTGAATCAACAAACGATAAATCCCATGATATGTCCTGATCAATTCACACATCATTGATCTCTGTATAATGGATTTGGTACATAATTATATTCGAAAGATCGAATTGAAGCAACAATCTTATTTTATTTCCTCTTATGATTTTCATAACATTTATTTCTTAATTATCACAAATATTTATTAAAAAATCTTTTTATATTTAAAAAAACAAACATATAATAATATTATAATATTTCACGGAATTTAAATGTTAGAAGAAAATTAATATAAATATAAATTTTTAAATTGTTAATTATCGTATCTTATATATTATTTATTTGTAACTAATTTATTACATTTTATTTATTACAATTGTATAGGTTAATTGCCCCAATTAATATAAATTTATTACAAATGTTATATATTTCTTATTTAAAGAGAAACCGAAAATAAATTATATAAAAATAAAAATTAATATATCAAAATTATATCAAATAACTTCAAAAATAAATATTGCAAGCTACGTACTACTGTAGCACTTTAGTTCCATTGCATTGTTATCCGATATCCAGAAGCATTGCTACGAACAGCTGCGAATGACTCTTGTATACTTTTCCGACAAGGTGAAGTAATCAATATACTCTCTGCCACATGTCGCATTGGCAGACAGTACTTTACGAAGAAACTCTACGAAAACTCCGTGAAAAGATTCCAAAAGCAATGCAATCTCGATAGTATACTCGGACGATGGTCAGTAAATCACGCGTGCGATTTCAGGAATTTTATTTCTCACTACTTCTGCCAAATATACTGTCTAATTTACTCGGTTAATATAAAATATTAGCATTATTTGAAATATCTGCGATTATTATGTAACTTTCATCTCAAATGTCGAGAAATATTTTTTAAAAATATAGTTATATTATGTTCATATTTCTCGTTATACAGATTTACAATTCTTTTGTAATGGTTGTAGTGATGAAATTGGAATTGATTAACAAAAATATTTGAATTCGAACTCACAAAAAGACTGTTCTATCTTGTCTGGATTATATAGATCGAGATGGGATTTACTGATAAATTTTAATCAATCAAAATGTTACTGGCGAGATTTCATGGATAACATATACCTATAAGATGAATGATGCAAGTACTAAACTAGTGTATAGTTACGAATAATTAATAATAAGAATTATTCTTCAAGGATTATAGCAAAGGATTATATTTTATCTAGAATATTCTATGTAATTAATATTCTATATAATTATAATTATACCTCGTTACCCAGTTCTTCAATTTGTCATTTTGTAAAAGAATGAGTTTTGTATCAAGCTTAATAGTTGAAGTTTCAAAAGAGTGTTTGTCCTATGAGGAATGCCACATCCTGAGTTGGCTTAGGTTCAAGGTTTTTCCCTAAAGCTGCTTTCTAAAGAGGGATTTATTTTTAGCATTAAGTTGACCAATTGGCTCATTGTCTGCTTTTTTCTCGACCAATTGGCTCATTGTCTGTCTTTTTGCCTTCATTGTTTCTAACATTGGTTACTAATAACCCATAAAAAATTTTGAGATATAAAAATAAAATTTTTAATACTTTTAATTGAAATAGTTAAACAAAAATAATTTTTTTATTGTAACTTGGACTATTAGTAATGCACGATTATCATGCTATGTGTATTTTCACTAATAGGTAAAAAATTTTATAAATAAAAAATTAAAATGTTATATTGAACTGATATTTAAAAAAAGTTGCATTTTTATTATAGTTTATTAAATTGTTTATTTAATATATTTCATACGAAATCAAATCTGTGATAATTTTCTTATACAAAAAATAAATGAAATAACTCAAATTTGCTCAATATTTAATGAAAACTTGAACTGCCATTATTTGTCGTGTACTTAATATTTTAATCAACCAATGATTTGCATATCATTTGTACCTGAATATTAAAATTATAAAAGAAGTTTTTATCGGAAATATCAAATGTTATTAGTGAACATGCAAATTCAAATTTGGTATCTCGCAGATCTGATTTTGATCTAATTAAAGACGGTAAATATGTTATGAGCAATAAATATATAGAAAGCGATATGTGTCGAAATTCCAATCGCACGAAAATGAAGCGCAGGAGCAAAATTAAATGTCGAAGATCTGCGTGAAACTTTATGAAAGCCGATTTAATTCGTTCTTGAGTCTCATAAGCTCCCCTTTTACTTTCTCTGTTAATTTGTAACGATCTTGAAACGGACATTTTCTCGCATTCTCAGAAAGATGATGATTCAGCTAGAAATAACCAGTGCTCGTCCACTTGAACGATTTAAGAGTTTTTTTCTTCCTACGAGGAAACGTCGTTACCCGCAGCCGACAGAAATTGCCATTTGCACGAAACGCGCAGCTCCTTAATTAAAATCCTAGCTCACCACCACGTTGCTTCCGTACCAGCCTCGAGTTTCTCATTTCGTAGCATGAGCACGAACACGCTATTCTAGCAAGATGAAAGTGTACGATGTCAATGTAATAATGTAACAAAAACAGATGATCGTATTTATAGATTAGAATCACTCGACGATCTCTTTTAAATAGATTAAAAATTGTTAAAAAATTATTTTTTATAGTCATGATTTTAGTTAATTATGCTAATTAATTATGATAATATATTTTAATTAATTATATAATATAATAGTTAATATAATATATTAACGTCAATTTTGCACTGTAAATGAGAATTTGCATCCCAAAAACATTATTATATTCAACATTTCATGCGATATGAAAGGCATCGTTTACTTCAAACAAAATCAAACATTTATCAGACATATATCATTAATTAGATAAAGTTGTATGAATCAATATGTTATTCGAAATTTGTTATGAAAAATCGAAAAAAATTATAAAAATTTCTTAACCTGATAGTCAATTAGCATCCTCAGTAATAAAGTTTATTAGAAAAATTATTGGCACTTCTTTTTAACAAAAAAAGTAACAATTTTAAAAACAATTGCAAAGACATTTGTTTATAAACAAATTTCAACATAAGATAATTTAAATATAATTATAAAAATTAAAGAGAGCGATACGCAATAAGTAAAATAATTATCGAGAAAGAAGTTTGTTAGGAGTTGTTTGTTAGAAGTTGTTGTTTCAACGGAAGCTCATAAAATACATTAATTATTGTAAACTGATCGTGCTGCATTATTCATTACACGAACATTATAATTATCGTACGACGATTTTATTGAAGATACTAATTGGCGAGGGGTTTTTCAGGGGTTTCCGTAGAATTCTCTCAAAAGTTTCGCAACCGATAACAACATGTCCGACAACTTATCATACAACTGTATAATGATATGTCGTAATGGTAGATCGAGTGCTATGACGCGGTACAAAGTTCGAAGGTTTCCACGCGATTAATCGAATGCGCGTTCACCGTGCACTAATCTCCCTTTAAAGCCACCCTAATAACTGCGTAACGTGGCGGTGTTTCTAAACAACGCCTTGTTTCTAAAGAGCATGACACATTCTCGCCCTCTTTCTCCTCCTCCCTCTTCGTTCCCTCATCCCTTACATGATAGCGCGTGTAAGTTTGTACATACCTGTAAATATGTACTTATCCCGTGGAGCAAAACTGCCGCATAAATAACATCGAAGAGAGAGGGGCCCGACGATATTGTCGCTTTCGTGTGCACGTCGTAAATAACTAAAGAGAAGAGACACGATTTGCACGGACGACTGCTCTACACGTTTCAACGTTTAGCGAGTTTCACAGTTCGATGCAGAAACACGAATGAGATCAAATACGTGCGATGTAAGAAGCTTCTGTTTTGCTATACGGACAGTCACCGTTTGTGTTACACTATGTTGTGTGTACGTCTTGTATGTGATAGGTATGTTTGTCTCACACGACTGTAGGTCGAACTTGTTGCGGGTAGCACATACATCTGTTTCAAGCTTGTTTCCGATGAAACATGTTTTCGTTGTGGCGTAAAATCAAAAGAGTAAACAGAATATATTACGATGAACAAATGTAAACCAAGTAAAAACTTACTAATAATGAATATGAGAGAGAAAGAGAGAGAGAAAATGATTTTCGAAATAATATTTATAAAATCTATCATAAGTCTAAGAGAAAGAAACTGTATATTTTATTATGCATTTTATACATATTTGTTTCTTAAATGTTTTTCCATATATATTGAATTTAATATTATGTATAAAAATTTGTATAAAATGATAGTAAAATGGTAGCTAAACGATTTAATGAATATCTAATTGCTTTTAATGATTTATAGTGAAAATATTTTATTTATTTAATGATCATGTAAATTTAGACTTGTATAAAAATTGTAATATACGTAAAGAAACGTACGATTTTCATTATAGAGATCTTATGTAGATAAAAAAATCTGTTTGAAATAATTATTATACAATGGGTTACACGAAGTTGCAAAGAGATGCATAACTGTCAGGTCAGTGGAATCTAATTTACGGAATAAAGTTTCATTGAAATGAAGAGATGAAAGGGAATGAAAATATTATCGATTTAGATGAAACGAAATAAAAGAGAAATAGCACTTAAACTGATTTAAACAGAGAGAATTTCAATATACGTATTTTCAATGCGCGTAGTTATTTTCAAAGTGCACGTTATAAAAATGTTTAATCGGGCGCATATGATTGGTGTCGAGAAGCGTAGAAGGATTTAGATGTAGCAACCATTTTTTATATCAAACGGCGTTCGCGACCGAGATTATTGTGATACCAGATTTATTTTGCGAGCGTGCATCAAGCATATGGGAAATTTAATGCCGTCTGCTCGAAGAACAAAAGGCATCGTTTTAATGAACTTGGTCCTTAAAGCGCCTGTCAAATCCATAATTCTAGCTCCTATTGTATTTGCGTTACTGCTATTATATCGTTTATCCTTGAATATTTAGCGCGCATTAAATTAAATAAGAAAAGCGAAAAAACTCCGAATCTCGAACTATAAGTAAATTGCGAAATAGAGATTAAATATTATTGTAGATATGTATAATCATTTATTTTGTGATTTTATTTATAATTGTTACCTATAGATTGATTGTAAATATAATAAAAAAATAATTATCATAGATTGACAATTATTCAAATTATAAATACGAAATAAAAAAAGACAGAATTATATATAAATTTAATATTAATTTAATATTATCTTACAAGTAACAATGCAAACTATTTATGATTATGTTTTCGATGAAGATGTTTCATGTTAATTAAATATTATCTTTACAATAATCAACTAATGTATATTTTTTAAATTTTTCTTCGGTTTCTGTAGCCGAAGATTAGTTTCGCTTTTGCCAGGATTGTAGCTGTTGTTTTAAAACCTAATTATATACAGAATTTTATAATTGAACTTTAGCACGTTAAAAAAATTATTCATAAAAATGATGTTTATGTTGTTATTTTTTGAATTGAAGATAGAATAAAAATTTGCAAATTCCTCCAAATTAAGATTAAAATCAAAATTTTGTCAAAGCAGAGTAAAAACTTTATATTTGTGAATTTTGTCATATGCAATTATTTTCTTCAAGCTCTTTTATTCTGACTCTTCCAAGCTCTTACGCCTAATTTCTTTTCTCTCAGATAAATGTAATATGTTTTTATATACTCGGTGATATATCTGCCCTCGAATAATAAACAAAATTTTTTTCTATATTTGTAAAAAAAGCATCGATATATTGATAATAGTCGCAATAGAGTATTTGTAATTGCATTTAGATTCAATGTTCACAGCGTCACTCGCTCTACTAATACTCGCGTAATAATAAAAAGATTGCGTTAAGATGAAGCCTGGTTGAATTTATAATATTATAACGGCCCCTCTATGTCCCACGTAGCGAAGTCGAAATTGCCGCAGGATATTTTAGACAAAACTCGATTAGTAGGTGGAAGTTCTCTACAGCGGCGTCTGCACCATTATTGTGAAAGCCACGGCGGGAAAGTACCTGCAACGACAAGAGCTACCTCCGTGTTTAATTAACGTGCATTCGAAGTGGCGCAAGGGTTACTTTACAACCGACCATTCATGCACTCGCACGCGGAGAAAGAGAGAGAAAGAGAGACCGCGCGACAAAATTGCATTTCGCTGCAACGCTATGCGCGTTGTATCGCGTCGCGTGTCGCGCGGCTTCGGATAAAAATTGCATCGCAGTATCATGAATAATATTCACGTACGTCCTATTCTCCCCTCTCCCCCTCTTCATTTCCAAAGTGGCATCGCGAGACGAACGTAATCATTGCACGTAAAACGAGCAAGTAACCCGAGCGAAAATGAATTTTCATCTCGTAGCGAGATAATCTACCACCGTTTGTCGTTTGGCTATCTCCGCTGTCGCGTTGGTCTTATCGCGGTTGCAAATAATCATAAAATGTACGTTTATCGTGCTAACGCAACTCAAGCTAATAATATTAAAGTGTACGCTAATAAAAATTCAAAATTATGCAACTTGGTAAGCTATTTGTTACGCTTATATTTTACTGTAGATATTAACATCTATCGCTTTCTCAGTTTAATGTGTCTAATAAAATACGATTGCGATCGATGCACTAAATTTGTTTATTTTTTCGCTCCAACTTTATCCGCGTTTAAATATATCAAACACTATACACATTTACACTTTATATACATTGTCTTATGTATATATATTTTTATATCACATTACGACATTCTACGTTCATAAACAAAATACAATTACAAAGTAGTTACATATTTTTCATCAAACTGTTATTGTCAACTATTATTGTTATGTATTGTTATATTCGGTATGTTTAATTATGTTCAGCAATTATTTATATTAAATAAATATTTTATAAAAATAAATCTATATATAGGTGCATATTTTTATTTGTGCATAAAAACTTTCATATTTTCGCGTTTTTAGGTGCATGCATTTTAAAATTTATAAACCAAAACAAAATCACGTTTCACATACTAATATAAAACAATATTTTTTTTATTTATGCATATGCGAGTTGATAAAAGAATATTTATGGATGTTTTATTAGCTATTACATCTGTGATCACTTAAAATAATATTTATACATACTGACCTATTTAAAAATCGACTACTATAATAGCTAAAATTAAGAATTTAAAATTGGAATTAAATAAGAAAAAATATTAGTATATATTTAGATAAAATAAATTTAAAAACTATTTAAAAATAAAAATAAAAATCTTATTTATTTTATCTAAAAAATATGTAATAAAATGAGATTTTTAATATATTATTTTCATATATACAACAGTATTTATGATATATTTCTTAATAGCCGTCTTCTTAATTCATTTATAGTTTGATATGTATCTATATACTCTTATGTTATGTTGGAAATATGAAGTTGGAGGATCAGATCGATGTGTTCTAAGCTTAAGTGTTAATTATCGTTCACCAAACATTACGTAATCTGAGAGATTCTGATACCTAGTATATATAAGCTAAACAATTCGTCATTGACATTTCAGATAATGTAAGAGATAACAGCATCTACTTTTACTGTTTCTGTATTTGTTATTATACTAATAATATTTACGCTTTAATGTAGCTTACTTTTAATAATCGTACGATATTTTAGATTTAATATTAATAATAGATTTAATATTAATAATTTTCTTTATATTCTCTTATGATCTATTTGCTAACAATTTAACTAATCCTTTTATACAATTAAAATTTTGTAATTTTTAAGAATCTTCTCTTTTATATATATATATAATATATATATATATATATATATATTATATATATAATTTGATATAATATTAAATTATATTGTTAGACGCATGATCGATTGCAATCGTGTCACAGGGTTAAGAATGCTGCACACACTATTGTTCATGGCATTCTTGCAAAATAAAATCAAGACATTAATTAACATAATTACATTTATGTTAATTAACATAATTAATTAACATAAATGTTTCGTGATAAACAATAATAATAAAATTGTTTTGATGCAAATCAGAATACTATTCGCGACATCCCATATTGTAAACTATCATACTCAACACTCCCATTAACGATGTCGGAAATGATAATTCTTTGGTAAATATATATGTATATATAAATTAATTTGATATAATAAATGTTATAGGATCAATTAATTAGTATAAATACAGTAGATAAATAAATCTTTTGACATAATAATTTTTAAAAGACGTTCATTCATCCTACCGAAAGAAATAATGTTTAAATTTTTTTATTTCTATTTATTTACGTTTCTATATATTTCTTGAGTTAAAGTGTCCTCGATTTTGATTTTGTTTCAAAATTCGTTGCGTTAACACTTCGTGCTATTAAAAGTTTGTTTACGCATGGTCAAATAAATTTAATTAAACAAATTTTAATAAAATCCCAATACTGTGCGGTTTCTTCAGGGTCATCGGCAATATATATTTGAAGTCGACTATCAACTTGTTGATAATGCAATATCAATCTTCACGAAGACTTTAATCGCAAAATCTTTTCTCGCGAACTTGCGCAAAAACTTTCGGCAAGGAAAAAAAGGTTGAGAGATAAAAACGACCACGCAACGTTCTTTCTGTGCTCACTGGCTTGGGAAACGTAGGAAATTGAAGTAGCAAACTCGTACAGAGACGAAAATTTCATTCCGATACATCGTATTGTATATGCTATCGTACGTACATGTCGAAGAAGATGAAGAAAGCCTGGGAGAAAAAAAAGATTATGCAATGCAGCTTACAACTAACTCGAACGTCTGCGAAGTCTTTGAAAATGCAAGAAAAATTACAATTGATATAGCAATGCGTTGGCATTGTGTTCGTACACTTTGTTTTTTTTTATATAAATAATTAATTAATTTGCAGTCACATTGACGTTATACAATAAATTCCCGAAAAGAGAAAATATCTTTTAATCGTAACTAAAAGTTATGTTTAAATAAAATAAAAATGTATTAACATATACTTGAAACATAAAATACATTTTAGAATTTTTATTTGTTATAATACAAATTAAATATATTAAATATGTAATAATATGAAAATTATCTAAAAAAAACCTATTAAAAACTACCTTATTCTTAAACTTTAAAATGTATATATTACATAATGCTCTCAAATAATATACAAATTAGGAACCTAAATTGCAGTGTATCTTATTTCGATAAAATTATGTTAAAAACAATATTAGTTGTTCATTAGAAATAAAATGTCCCTAATATCAATTATAATATGCAAAATTATTAATACGCTTGCATGTGGAAGAAGAAGATAAATGTTTAATCCTATTTAAAGCAGGATTAAGTTTCAAAATAAAGTACCCCTAAATGATTATTGAAACAAATTAATCTGAGTATCCAAAATACAAACTAATCCGTTTCAAAATTAATTTCAACTCCTGATTGAAATACGTGCTGATCAACTTTGTACTCGATCGGTAGCATTTATTACTAACGAAATGCTTGGTATATTAATTGTTTGTTTACGCGATAAATATGGTTGGTCAAATAAATTAAAAAAATTTTATAATAAAACAAGATAAAAATTGGGAGATGTTATATATGGTTTTGAGAAATTTTCGGACTCGCGATGAAAATTTTTAAAGAATGTTTTCATTGATTAAAGATATACTTTGTACCTTATCGTCGCGCTATGGAAGAAATAAAGACGATACAAATTATTAACAAATTATCCTCTTTTATCTTTAGCGTGTTACGGGAATATAACAAAATTATATTGTTTCCAGTGTAACTCATCTTAAAAGGAAGGACGTGCAAACTTTTGAAAAGAGGCAAAGTTTTCAACAAGGAGATTACAGCGCAAAAGTGATCGAACTATGCGATGCTGAGTAAAAGACCGCATGTACCTTTAGAGGACATAAATCTTTGTCAATATTGTGATAATAACTTTAACTCTGTGGAGTAACAAAGCCAATTTTATCTGACAACTATACTCATTTTCAGTTTTAAAGTTATTTACGCTTTATAAATTTTGCTGTCAGGTTTCATATTAAAATATAATATAATTGTTTGTATGATTGTTTTTGGAAGAAACTTACTCATTTAAACATTGTAAGTCCTAACTAATTTCGAATAAGCATATTTTCACCGAATTTTGGGTTCCAGCGTGTAGCTTGTAAGGTAAATAATCTAAAAGCTAAAAGTATGTTTTCTCGTGTATCTCTACCAAATATTTCATGTCGGAATTGCATGCATTAAATCTGTTTAAACATAACCAGTAACTTCTTGCTCACGGTACGTCGCTTTAACATTACCTTCGTTTATATAAGGATTAATGTTACGTTTACATGGCGTATGATTAATATGTGCGCATGTTTATTCGATGTGGAAGCTGCATAAACGTGAAATTGACCATATAAACGAATTTAATTCGCGATACTTCATGAACTGTGGCCGTCTCTTCATAGATATTACATAAATTTCCTGATTGTGAAAAACCGTACGAGATTATAAGTTCATTCTTCGTGCATTTCTTCTTAGTGATTTTTTATAAGAAAGTCATACAGAATAATCCAAGATTATCTCTTAATCTAGGAACGAGATATTTTGAGATATGTTTAAATCGTTTGTTTTTTGCTATTGCTGTAGATTAATTGTGATTATATTACACTTGTACTCGCAGTTAGGTCACTTAATAAAAGTAACACTTTCTGCAAAATATTAATAAAATGTTCAATCGCAATAATTATAACATAATAATAATAAATGTAGGTTTTTGGAGGAAACAAGATTTTTTTAAATGCTTTTTTATTTAATATCTTTAGTTATTTGTTTGTTTGATCAACGTACGATTTGTGCGACTAATGACATGCTTTTGAACAGTTTTTATATAAAATGGATTAATTAAAAAAAGTGATAAAGAATATTATGGACGAATAATGCAACAAATGTATTATTTTAAATTTAATACAATAGTACAATAAACGCAAAAAACACATACAAAAACAGTTTTTGATTATCTTATTATTAATGCATATTAAAAAATAAAAACGGCAAAATGTATTTTATTACTGCACTAATTGCAGTTAAAAATTTATTTTGCTTTTATTCTGAATTTCCAATCTATAAATAGTTCAGAGAAATTCTAAAAAATTAGTTATAAATCCAATAAAATGATATACAAAACAATATACAATATCTTATTTGCATTCGCAATATGTTGTACTATCGTTATAATATCTAAAAATATCTTAAAAATATATTAATATCTTTAAAAAATGTTTGAATGCTGCATTCATATTTAAATATACGAAACAATATAAAAATATATTCATGATTAAAGCTGTTTGAATATTTTTATGATTTCATGAATGTTTTGTCGATCAAAAGCTTTTAAGAATATTCACTTGAGGTAATCCCTTTAAAAGCAGCAGATTTATAAAATATTTTGTCTTAAAAGCATATTAATAAAATATATGAGATCTATTTGTATCTCGAAGACCTATTCGTAGTTCTATTCATTGTATATTGCGGATATACAAGTAATATATCAAATGTAAAATGTCGATAGTTCCATTAAATCATCGTACACAAACTTGTGCGCAATCATGCGTTCGAGATTTGCGCCAAATGCAGGTCGCATGTCTATTCGCGTTACTCTGCGACTCGCGGTTTCGATAAACCGCACGTCGGGACACCTATGTCACACACGCACTATGGCATTCGTGACGTGTTTCATACCACATGTGGTGCGCGATTATATAATATTCCCCGCACAACTTACTGTGGTAACATCGGCAAGGTAAAATGAAAGGATGAAAAGTGATGCGAATTGCGCGTGGGTGCGATGCGCTCCATCTGAGTGTTTGAATTTCTAGCATTGAAGCGTTTATGTCGAATATTACGTACGCAGCTATTATGCGTGTAAATATATATGCTCCGTTGCATTTACAAATGTAAGCATGTATATATTCCGTTACAAGACGTTTATAAAACAAAAATCATTATTATAATTATTAACATCATTGAGTAATTATAAGGCGTGTATTTTGCTATTCTGATTTTTCGTCTCTTTTTTTCATTTCGCTTCTCGCAAAACTGAAGAATGAATTAATTTTATTATATTATAATGTGATCAATGTAATATGAAAGACTATCTTTTAAAAAATATTGGAAAACGTGTATGAGTTATCATTATTATTTCTCGATTATTCTCTCTGCTATTGTTAATTTCAAATTAATTTCGAATATTTCGTGAAAAAATTTTAAAGAAAAAAAATAAAATGTTCGACACATTTCTGATATATTAAATTCTGACCAGAAGCACGCTTATAATAAAATAGAAAGATAGTTATAATAAAATAATAAAATAGAGAGATAGATGAGATAGTTTTGTTTTAATTATAAGAGTTAGCAAGATTTTCAATTAAATTATTTCTTTGAGAAATATTTTGCTTGGAAATTTTTAGAGAATTGCTATATCTCTAGTATTTTGTCGATACATTCTCCGCTTTTCAATGAGTTGCTTTTCTACGAGCGGAAACGAATGAGAATTTGCACTATAAACAAGATTTGTCGAATTTAATTACATCACTTGCTCTCAGATTCGACGATTTTTTTTCTCTGCTTGTCCTTGTTACGATATCATTGATCTTGTTAACGTTCTTCGTACACGAAACATTTCCAATTACGTTAATGTCCGCTTTTTATTGCATAACGATGTCGTTTTTATATTTCACGATTTATTATTTATTTCACATGTCAATATATGATATTATTTAGAAATACAAATTCAGTTATTCATTATTTGGAAATTCAAATTAATCACTTATTAACAATCACAAAAATAATAAAGAATAATTAATAATTTGAAATGTTCTTTTTACAAATTATACATTAATAAGTCGCGATTAATACATATTTTGTATTACATATTTAATTGTATTTTTTTTGTTATTATTAAAATTAATTTGATTTTTTCACAAATAAAATTTTTGTATTGCTACATACGAAATTAATCAAGTTTATGATGTTCAAGTTATGATATTCATTGTAATACAAATTATTTTAAAAATAAATCAAATTTATTTTTAAAATAAGAATCTTCAATTAAAAATTTTACATAATGCAAAAATTCTATTGGAATCATCAAATTTGAATAATTTAACGCAGCAGATCGCGACACGTTGGTTCGTCTCAGAATTGTGCGAGATTCGCTGTGCATGCATCATCAAGTGCTCTGGAAAAGCGCAGCGTAGATAAACTCGATTACCGAGGCGTTACGCATACAATCAATTTTCAAGTGCGTACATGACTGTGATGCATTTACTCAATTTTAAATAATCGATTATCTCGCGAATATCGCTCGATCCCTTTGTTATCACGTTTGGCCCTTCTTTCGCTTTTTTATTTTTTATTTCCTTTTATCTTTTTGTTTTTGAAAAATGTTTGAAATTTATGTTTTATCAGATTAATCAGTCTTATATATTTTTCATTTTTTATTCTTTCTTCTATCTTTTATTCTCATTCGTTTATTATTGCTAGGAAGAAGATTTCGATAACAATAAAATTTAAGCTTGTTGATAAACTTGTTCTATTTTTTTGGAGAAAAAAGTCTGAGTATATTACTTATTCAATATAGATAGCAGAAATTGATATTTCCATACTGCGATTGGTTTCACAAGTACTCAAAATGCAAAGAGAAAGTTTCTGTTTCTTATTTCGAACAGGTCAATTCTGTACAGACACTCCCATACAATTTTATTGCATTTCTTCTCATCTATATTCTATTGATTACGTATTCTTATTTTTAGGATAAAATTTAGAATAAAATTTTTTTTAATAAAAATTGATTTATGAACATTCTTTCCTCTACAACTTTCTAATTTATAGTTTATTAGTACTTTATCATATTAAGAGTATTTTTAATCGCAAATAAAAGTTTCTTATTCTGATTTAGTTTAATTAAAATCAGTTAGAGTTTTTATACAATATGCTCTTTTAAAAATTGTATTTTATAAATCTTTTAAAAATTTTATTTAAAAAACTAAAATTCTATAACTGAGATGTATCGATAACGACGTTTCAGAGTCTAAAAATTTTAAATTTAAGAAATGTAACATAATATAATATTACAAATTCATTTTATTTCTCATTTTTTTTAAATGTAATATATGTATTATTTTACAATAAATATTTTATTAAACATAATAATATTTATTAAACATAAATTCTTCTGTATATTAGTGTATATTAATTTCTGTATAATATTTCTTAATATATAGTAACAAGATATTTTTGAAACGCGTATTAAAGTACGTTAAAGCGACGTGTAACGTTCGTGAGGTAAATATTTTCACGCGATATTCTCCTGCTTGCCGTTCCGATTTTGCTCAACTTGAAGGATTTATGCATCGATTATCACGTTCCTGATCCATCTGAATTCGCCCTGGAACGCCGCAGTATTGCAACGACAGAAATTTATGCAACTGCAGATTATCGTCGATTTTACGAGACTCGAAACGTACAGAAACATCAGTATATGCCTAAACGAAAACTGAAAATAGTGAATGAAATCGTCAATAGCTTAAAGTAGAAATATTTTTAAAGTTACGTGTAAATTGCAAATTAGTCTTTACTAACTTTTACAGTTATACAAATAAATTCTGTGCAACAAAATAATGAAAAAAATATTTATATTTAAAAGTATTTTGTTCTCTTTCTCTCTTCCTTCCCCCCTCTCTCTTTTGTATATTTTGTGTATGTGTACATACACGCATATATATTATTAATATAAATTAAATTACATTCCCCGTTATATTGAATTATTAATTAAAACTATAGAATTGCAAATTCTTTGGCTTCAATCACTTTTAATCTTATAAGTATCGCATGTTATTTATGCTAAAAGGAATTAAAAAACACTTATAGAATTTATTCAATTTACCTTTCACTAACTTAAGTTGAATATACTGAAACTTCCGGTAAAACGGTCGCTTGGCAGGATTATCAAGCGTACCGCTTATTACTATTAGACAGGTTCGTTCGCGAATTTCCGGACGATGCCGCAAGCGGTAATTTCCGTTGGCGGATGCAGATCCGATTATAGTTATACATGTACAAACCGGACGACGAAGGAGAAATCTTGCACGGCACGCGTAGATGTGTCTGAAAAAGTGTTATTACGTATAGTGCTTTTAACATTATAAATAATAAGTTTTCTCAGAAGACGTAAATTTGAATCATGACATAAAAAAAATAACAATGTATCTTGTTTATATACAGATATAAAAAAGAACTTTTAGATATCCAATGCTTATTGTTTGTGCTTATTGTTTATAATTTTTATTATTAATATTCTCTGACATTCTTAAGTTTTAATTAAATATATTTTTCTTGCACAATGACCTCATTTTTATGCAACTTATTATTTTTTGCGAATGCAATTTACCACTGCATCATATTCATTCTTTTATGAAGAAAGGTAATTTAGCGGATTAATAAAAAGACCGTTAAAAAAAACGTCAGCAGCTTTATCTTTCCGCAAACATGAAGTAAAAGTTATTTCACTGGATTACATCGCGTAGCTTATATCTCATTGTAATTGTTCTTGCATCGTGACCGTTTATTTAATCGTGGGAATCCCATCTCGCATTCTAGTAATGCGAAGGTGCGAATTGTAGAAACCGTACGAAACCAATTAAAATAATGTAATCCATTTTATTCGCACTCCGAACTTCAACCTGTAGACCTGTGTCGCTTATGTGGGACAGAATGAGGAATTACATTTTTCTCGTTTAATCTTTATACATTAATTCCTTGTTTTATTTATGGACTTATTTAAATATATTCTTTTTAAATCAAAACAACAAAAGCAGTATTAAAAGAAGTATTAACTTCTAATCTCATATATAATAGGGAAACTTATTAAATTAAATTTTTAGAATTATTTAAACATTATTATTGTTAAACAATTGCTAAAAAGATATATTTTTCAAAATAAATTATATTTTGTGCTCATATCGTACGCTTTTGTTTATATACAATAACAATAAACAATAACAATGAATAAAAATGTAATAATTTCTGCTTTCATAAATTAGAAATACTTCTAATGGTATTATTCAATGTCAGTCACACGGTTCAATGTCTGTATCACGGCGTAATAAAATTTCAACTTGGAAAAGTCATGACGCTGACAAACTGTTGTAATTGCAAACGAAATACGTCAATCGACGAGCGGCTCCCTTGGGCTGTTTTTTATTAGAATGAATTCTTTTTTATAGAGACTTTCTTTTTACTTTCAACAAGAAGATAAGGAACGTTGTTTTAATGGATAATCCGTTTCTTCTGCAACCAAGGTGATAGATGGCGTGTTTAATTAAAAGAAGAATTGCGACAATAGCTACCGGCGTCGTCGTCAAGGCACTATACAGTTTCAACAACCGCGTACTATTGTCGCCGAAATGAGAACTTTCCTGTCCGAGAAGCTAGCACATTATCACATCTGTTTGAAAGAAAGTAATTTTCAGATTTAGCCCGCCGTTTAACGATTCCAAGATTAAACGTTCCGCCTTAGCGCTTTGTCTTAATGATTATCGCAAATCGCTAATAAATATCGATTGTAATATAGATATTTTATTAAACACACAGGTTTGACTGCTTTGCTTCTTTCGGCTATGGTCCTTCTTCGTAACAAGAATGATGACTTCCGCATCATTTCTGCGGACAAAAGTTCATTTAATTGTGCACTGAGAAAAATCGTTTCATTGTACAAAGATGTATATGATAAAAGGCATTTTGATTAAATGAAACAGAATTCTAGTTATTATGATATATATGATAAGACTCGATTTTTTATAATCAGAACGTTTAATAGATTTTACTATAAGGATTTAGTTAGTACTTTCTAGTTGAATCTATAAACTATCTATCTATTATATTAACTATCTATCTATAAACTATCTATCTATTATATTAACTAAACATAGACATAGTGATTCTTATTTTTTTTAATTTACTATTATTATCAAGAAAATTTAAGGAAGAAATTAATCATATTCATCTAATAATTCTTAAAGGAATTCTGATTCGTCAATTTTCCAACAGACATACTGGTCTGCCAATTTCTAATTAATACAACCAAATTTTTTTCTCAGTTTAACAGCAAAATAATTTAAGGAAAAACTTGACAATTTAGTAATAATTAAAAATTAATGAATCTAATACATGTATTTCAAGGTTCATGAATTTGACATAATGCAAAACACTTTTAAGCAGCTTTTCAAAATGTAAAATTAATAATTAATTTGTGTGGATTAAAATAAAAATGTGTCCTGTAGAATTAAAATTTTTATTTTCAAATTTTGTACATAATCACTATAAAATTTTCGTAATACGGTCTTTAAAAGAGTTCCTTCTTAAGTTTAGCTTTTAGTTAAGAGAGCTGTCATGTTTAGATTTATTATAAGAAAAGTGAATGCTTTTTTTTAAATAAAAAACTAAATGTACTTTTAATATTTTCAAGAAAATGCGTTAATTATTAAAAGTAATAAAAAATTATGACAAAATAAAAAATAAGGAATATAATTTATTTAGAATACGTATATGATTTACTTAAAAATAAAATAATTAAAAGATAGTTTGAGTCAAAAATTATTTTTAAATCCGGCAATAAAATTGATGTAATAATTAACAATGCTAATATTATTTAAAATCTTAATAGTATACTGTTTCCAGTTATACTTTTCTATTAGTATGGTATGAAATATGTGTTCTATTAGTATGGTATGAAATATGTGAATAGATAAGAAAACAGCTATTCTACAATTCTATTTTATTACAATATCGCTTTTTTAATAAATATTATCTCTTTTTTGTTATGTTTTATATATCTCGCGATAAAAAGAAATTTATGTACTCACAGTTTGTATCGTACCACACAGATTAAACGATATTTATTAGCATTTTGCGAATTTAAACGAAATACTCTAATTTGTACGAATAGTATTCCCAAACAATTGGTTGCAGCAGGAGTTTTGATGATATCGATCGATATTGCAAAGTAATGTAAATGTGATGAGTTCTCGACTACCCAGCGTGGAAGTCGTATCGCTGTCGAAACTTTTGTGGCGATCGGTCATGAAAATGAGATCGCAGGGAATGTTTCACGCTGAGTTTCGCGATTCAACTTTGTTCTAACTTTAATGTTGATTAATTAGATCAGACACGTTTAAGCATATATATAAGAAAATAATATTCATTTGCGCTAAAAATTTACAATAATCAAAATATGATTGCATTATAACTTACAAGAAAATTTATGATTGTATATTATATAATATTAATATTTACGCTAATATAATAATTTTATTAATATAATATACAAATTTATTAAAGTAATTAAAATATTGTCCACGTTCACGTAAGCATCTTATATCGACAAGATAAAAACTAGGATTAAATAGATTTAAATACATTAAAATTTCTCCTTTTCTCTCTCTATGGAAACATAACTGACCTGTAACTGTGATAAAAATGATAAATTTATTTCCATGCGTTGAGCATTTTAATGCAAAAGTTCTTTATAATCTGACTAATTAAACTTAATTTTTGTTATTGTGCATTTAATATAAATATGGAATATGAAATTAGCTCCGATTGCAAAATATAAATGGATGCGCGTTTAAATTCGCGCATTTCCTAATTCAGTTTAGCCGAGGATAGAGAAAAACTCTACAGAAACGCAACGGGCTAATGAGATTCACGGATGAGAGAAATCGCTGGGCCAAAGCTATGATCAAGCAGCAAAACCGTTGCTTTTGATATCACCTGCGCTCGCACAGTTACAAATTATCTTGCCGTTAACGAGACCGTATGTTCCACTGTTAACGTTAGTAGTGCGTGAAATTACGTTTGTGTCGGTTCGCAAAAGAGGTGCGAGGTCAGAAGCCCGCGGCCGTACCACTACAAGCGTCGTATAATTTCTTTTATTAGCAAAAAGAATTCTAGGGTTTTACAACGTACAAATGTTTTGCTGTGTCATAATATTACTTGCATGCAATGACAAAATCTTTTAACAAAATGTAAAGTTAAATTTTCTCATCAAAAATTTATAAATGAAAGAAATGAAAATGGAAATTATACTCACAATTACATACGCACACCTGAAAGTTTAATCTCTTCAAGAACTCTAATTAGACATAACTGAAAAAAACCGATTGCAAAATTTATTTAAAAAATTTACTATCGAAAAGTATTAATAAATACAGTACACTTGTATAATTTTTTGATTATTAAATTCATAGACGCACGGTATTTTTAACGAGCAATTAACGTTAACAATGCGTAAAATTGGCTATAAAGACGAATGAATTTACAATTGTCGAGTTGTGACGATAATGTGTATCTTCAATCACGACAGAGTATCTATGGAACGATACTGCGCTTAAGTCGAGGCTACTTTCAATTGAGCGCAAATGAAACTTACGTCTTTCAACGGGACAAGTAATGTCCGCGTAAGGACCCTTTCCCGCTTTATTGGGTGCACGGTCAAGTGAAATCGTAAAAAAGGCGGATGCTCCCAACTGACGTAATAGCTGCAGTAAAAACTAATTCTAGAAACTTTTTTTCTGCAAAATACGTATATGTATGATGAAGTGTAAAACTGATATACGCATGAAAAATATGAAAAGCGCACACGTAATATTTGAAAATAATACACATTAATAAAATATTATTTCGACATTAATATAAATTATCTTTTTAAGACAAATTATTCTTCTTTTTTCATTAATATTTGATTATAAAAGGAATTAATTTAACGAAAAGTTGTCAGCAAAGTTTGTTAATTACAAACGTGCATATCAAAAAAGTTTTGACGAAACTATAAACTACCAGGTAAACACAGGCTATAATCTGACTTTAATTAGTTTGCAGTGTTATTTGCTTTACCTAAAATATAATTTATAGCTGAATTACAACGATATTCAAAACTAACATTTCAAAGTTAAAATAAAATTTTATTTTTTACATAAAATTCTACGTAAATTCGTTATAAAGGAAAAATATTTTATTTTTTTTGGGCAAAAAATTAACTTAATTTTCCTTTTTATAATCAAAAAATGCCGATAAAATTAATAGTCGCTGAAATACAAACGAGATTTATTTTCAACATTTTAACAAGAGAGAAGACTAACAATTTGTATATAATACAAAGTGATAAAGATTTAAAAAATTTTAATACTTTAATATTAATATAATAAAATAAATAATATAACATAATAATATAAATAATATAATAAAAATTTTTATACTTTATTTCACATCGAAAAGAATTTTCGCGTGTATTAAGTCTCTAAAATCTCGGAAATTTTATCTTAATCAGAATTTTACATAAAATTACTTTCTTTCTCGCAGCGGAAAAATCAATTTCCTGATTATAAAAAATTAGTAAATTAATTAACGAAATATTTGCATAATTAAGCCTTTCATCCATGGCGCTCGAATATCATATCATCACCTTGGTATATACTGAGAAAGCGCAATTTAAAAGATAATGTCATGATCGCAACTTTTAAGCCCACGATATGTTTCTGGAAGAAAATGGTTCATTCGTTAGATTTATATAGGCGGTAAGTATTTTTAACAGTTGCCGCAAACGATTACGCGGGCTCTAATTTATCAAAAATATTGCTCGCCATCTCAGCATGGCTGCCGTGCGATGTATCGCGAGATGAAAGCTGCAACCTCATAAAAGAAGGTTTGTGCAGGCTCCAAAGTAAAAAGAGCATGTTATAGGCGCACGAAGGGGGATAATAGGAATCGGAGAGAAAATCGATGATATACGGCCGCGCGACTTAACCCAATTTTTTCGCCACCCGCTATCTACGAAATTTATCGGCGAGATAAAGCCCCTCGGTCGGCGCGCCCGCTGTTCATCCCTGTCCCTTTTCGTGAACGAGGCCCTCCGCTCTGCGGGCGGCCGCTCTGAGTGGACGATCGAAGCCGAGGGACAGAACGGTACTGACCTAATGAGGGAAAATCTGGTCTGGCTAACCTTTGAGTGCCTGCGGCCTCGTCCGCTGGAAACATTTTACTATACATATGCGATACATTAATAGCCGGTCTCACCAATGTCGATCATTTCTCTAGTCTAATGCATTCGTTCATTTCTAATCCTTTAATGTTAAGATTGCACGATATACTTACTATTGTTTTGACAATTAATTAAAAATCTTGTCTTGAAATTCCAAAAGAAATTCTAAAAATTCTTTAGGTAGTTGTCAAAGCAATACTAAAATTAATATTATTAAGATTATTTAAAATTATAATTAAATATATTATAATATAATTTAAAAAAGAATTAAAATATTCATATAAATTAGATGAGAAAAATATTATACTATATAGAAAAATTAAAGTGATCAATTAGGCGTAGAGAGCTAAAGACTTTTTCTCGTGCAATCCTATTTTTAGAAAAAGATGAAAACAATTATATAATATATATATAATTAAAACTGATAAAATTAACTAATTAACGAAAAAAACAGAGCTAATTTTTTCTTTATCACATATTTTTTTCATATATTACTAATAAGTTATTTCAGACAAAAAACGTTTACTTTAATAAACTCTACACAATTCTACAATATATTTTTCCTTATAATATAGCAATAATGCTTGACAATGTATGCAGTTTTGAAGCAAAGTTGCATTCTGATGTACCATTCATTGTCATGACAGTCATATACTCGCAAGAGAGACAGACAATCGAAATCCTTTTATACGCAGACGGCGATCTTCTCGTTAGCGGGTTCGTTGTTTTAACTTCCGGTACAAGCGTTCCTACTTTTACGTTTATCCACTTCACTTCTCCTACTTCGTTTTACGGATTTTCGGGGCTTTCGGACTGTCGTCCTCTGCTTACACAGAGCTTATCGTGCTGGTGTCCTTCAACGAAAAGGATTTTTCTCAGAGATACGCTCGCACGATCAAATCCCCGCCACATACTCGGCCACACATTTCGTTCTATTCCCTCTGGATCATTTCTTTCTTACGTTTGTCCAATTTCCTCATCAGGTATAACTTTCTGAAGAAATGATTCTTGTCGAGTAATTTAGTCGTTGTTGTTAGCTATATATGGTTTCTTTATTGTTATCGTATCGTTTATCGTGATTACATCGAATTTTCATCCGCGAATTTATATATAAGAATTAGATATCGAATGAGAAATATGTTGGAAAATGTGAAATCCTTCATTATTTTCTTTTTTTTACTAACAATCATAGAAAATGAAAAAAAAACAACCATGACATATATGGGAGAATAATCATATATAACAATGATAGAAAAGAATTCAAATAGCATGAAATATTAATTAATTGTATGATAATTCTTCTGTAAAATAATGCTTAATAATCTCAATTTCAGCAAATTAAATCTATGTTTTTTATTTGCTGAAATTGAGATTATTTTGAAATTGAGATTGTTTTTTATTTATTTATTTAGCGCGTAAACAAGAAAAGCAATTTCCATTTATTGATCGCCGTCTTCGTATAATAAATGTATATACACAGAGAGCATGAAGTCGTA
Source organism: Camponotus floridanus (assembly GCF_003227725.1). Lineage (NCBI taxonomy): Eukaryota > Metazoa > Arthropoda > Insecta > Hymenoptera > Formicidae > Camponotus > Camponotus floridanus. The sequence continues at coordinate 1,335,786 of NW_020229570.1, forward strand.
AAGGCATATGTTTAAAGCATAAACAAACTTTCTGAAAGAGAAAAATGTTTTATTTATTTATCTGTAATATAATTTTCCTGCAAGAAATCACGGTATATTTCAAAAACAGTAATGGGATTGGCCAATCATAATCTTCGAAGTGACATTTCTAATGTGACACGTGCATCCTTGAAATAACTATAGCGGAAAGGTTCTTTCATGAAATCCACAATTCTACAAGCCGCGACACCTTCTCTTTCGCAGAAGATCAGATAATTCATTCGCTTTTTCTCTCGCTTTTTCTCATTCGAAGACAGAATTCGATGTCATTTTGGCCTGCACGAATCGTCCTTAAAAAGGTCACGCAGTAGACATCATGATAACATTTCGAATCGAAAGCGATGGAATTTTCTTTGGGCACTGGGTACGGATTGCTCCGAAACTGACAGCGTGAAATAGTCAGTAGAGGGTTCACCTAGTTTCAAAAAGACACCAGCAGAGAATGGCAACCGATCGCATCGTGTATTCTCTCCACGTCCGGCCCGATTATAAAAATGCAATGAGGAGGCTGAAAATGGCTCTCCGTGTCAGCTTTAATTCGATTTCCGTGTTCGAGCATTTGGTTGAAAACTCGTAAGCTTGCTATAAGTGAGTCGAGTAAGACGCAATAAAATTCTCGATAGCCTTCGATGTGGCTAACATCTTAAGTATGACGCCAACATAAAAGTGCCCGATAAATAGTAATTAATAAAGTAATTAATAAAATTGTGGCTCTCTTTTATCTCTCTTTATCCATTTATTCGTCTCTTTTCTCGCGTTCCGATATGTGAGAAAACTCCACCGTCTTGTCTCACCTTCGTAAAACGAAGAGAACGCCGTTTCGACACGAACTAAGTTCAATATTCTACGGTAAATCTTGTCGGGATTTCTAAGGACTTCTCGAAAGATTGGAGATGAGAAATAAGATTAAGAAAAGAGTGCACTAATTGACTCGTTATCTGTAAAATCTTGAGATTCTTAGGAAAAGGAGCAATCTAGCGCGACGGTTGCACAAGTTTCATTTCACCGACTTTTATAGCGATATAAAAGTTTGCTCGTGTTTATTTTATTTCGCGTCATTAATAATTAAAATTGCATATACAGGTATATATATGCAATTCTAATTATTGCATGTCTTGTCTTCCACTTTGTAACAATTATTGAATAATTATTTATGAATATCATGCAATATCATTGTTGAATTAATTCTACCAGTTTGTATGTAATAATAAGTACTGTGATAAAAATTAGAAAATTGATAAAATTAAACAGTCATTAGTAATGCTTGAGAAAAAGGATGATAAAATTATATGAAAAAGCACTTGTGAACATAAATTTAATATAGTATATATTATAATATATAATATTTTATAATCGTCGTTCTTCTTCTGCCATGAATTATCATTATACGCAACAATGCATTAGCAGATTGTAAAATAAAACGCAATCATAAAAATATTAAAAATTAATATTAATAATTAAAAATTCTTTTTACTCAAATAATATCTTCCTACACTAAATTCAATAAGGATACACAACTATATATGTGAACGACACCAATAAGAGATTTAGTAAAATGTATTTTTATTCTAACAAGTGCTTGTTTGAGAGATTTCACGTTAAAAACAACGAATTGTTAAATTTTACTATCAATATTATCTTATAAAGATTTTTTTGAAAATTAATCATATGATCAATCTCTCAAATCTTTTAAATATTTTAATCGAAGAGTGATGACAATGATTTCTCTCTCTCTTTCTGACAGACAGAAAAACAGATTCTAAAATTTTGGAGTCATACAAATTTAACGTTTAAAAAATAGTTTAAGATACATATAGAAAAAGAGTAAAAAAATAAAATTTTAAGCAAATTAAAAAAATGTAAATAAAAATATTCCATATATGATTGATCAATCAAATATCAAGTTAATTTATCACGTTATATTATGGTTTAATTGCAATTTATTGGTGCATGGATCTTTCGCATTCAAATTATGAATCCTATGCATGTATAATGAAGCAATTACGTTGTTTTTCATCATTATCGCATCTGTAAAGTATCTGAACTACAAAAATTGAAAGAGTATACTGTGACAACAGAAAATAAAATTATTAAAATATAGTATATAATTTCTCTCTAGAATAATATTAATAACTTTTGATGCAACTTTTTAGTATATCAGTTTTCTTACATTCCTTAGATTATTTTTATTTGCCATTTTTGCATGATGCGTTAATCATCTATCTTCTTTATTTTTTTTCTCTTCATTCATTCATCTACAAAATATTCGCGCTTCGAATTTTATTTTCTATAATTTTAAAATTGTCAAAATAAAATATTTTTTCAAAATTAGATACATAAAGGATGATAGCTGTAACAATAGTTCAACTCATAGCTGAAAAGACAAGTATCGACTTTCTATGGAATTGAATGAAAATATATTTGATCTCGAGACCTTATTGTCCCAGTTGTCGGAGCTTAAAATTAAATCCTACTATTTTACTTTGATTTATAAACCTGGAAGATAAACCTGTCTTTAAGAGTTTCTAAATTCTTTTTGTGTAATTACTGCGAATTTGTTCTTAAATATGACATGCAATATGACTCGGAACATTTGCATTAGCTGCACACATATAAAGATATAAATATATAGACATATAAATATATAGACATAAATATATTATTAAAAAAAGATTATTGCAAGATAAATTGTAAACGGGCATTTTTACATCACATTTGAAAATTGTGTAAAAATATGTTTAAAAACTATTTATAATAAAAATTATTTTGATTCATTCATTATTAACTCGATAATTATAAAAACATTGGCAAACTTTTTTAAATAACTAATATTTTAATATATTTATGAAATATATCTGTATAACCTTTTAATTTTTTCTAATAAAGCGTATAGATCTAAAAAGAGATACTCTAATTTAAATACATAAATTTTTTTATAAAAGATCTTACATACTAAAAGTGCTTTGTCAAATATCTCCAATGTTTTTCCCGCATTACCTTTGAATTGTGTCTTCACCGTATTCCGAGTATCTACACCGGTATGATAGTTCTAAGGAATTGAACAAGGATATTGAAAATACGAAGGGCAAAATGCGACGCGCTATGAACGTTTGTCTTTCTCTCTCTTTCTCTTTCTCTTTCTCTCGTCCTCGTGCGCGTTTCCACCCCAAAGTGGTTCCTTGATCCGCGTTTCTCCGATTCGAGAAAGACAGACTGGGAAATTCAATCCAATGATAGATTCGTGTGCACGTAGTTGCAGGTCAACGACGAGATAGAAAGAATGGAAAAGATGAAAAATGACATACTAGAATAATTCTTTCTATTCCATTTTATATAATGCTTCCTCTCAATCGCATATATTCAATTAAAATTTTAATGCAAAGATATTGAGATCGTAATATTATTTGAGTTACAAATGTTTAAGTTAACCTCGTAGAATGCGTTGAAATTTGTAATTATGCGTATGCACGTATCAATCACATATTTACTAACTTTAAATTTTAAATTAATTTAAATTTTTGAATTAAATTAAAAATTTAAATTGTACCTTTAATACTATAATTTACATAGTATCTACAATTAGATTAATATATTAATATTTACATTCCATAGAGTATCTTTATTTTATTTCATGAATTCTCAATGAATCGTCTTTCCACGATTTTTCCCCGTTTTTAATCAAAGAATATTCTCAAATATTGTGACATACTTGAAATATTCTAAAAATTTATATTATTAAAAAAACTCTTAAGAAAAATTTTGAATAATTTATTCAAAAAAGCTTATGTTACAATTTTTGTTAATATCCATTAAAAGTTAGTTATTGAAATTATATATTCATTGATGGAAAATATATATCTAATTTGAACAAATAGTAATTAAAAAAAATTAGAATTCAATGTTAGTACAATGCATTCTAAAAGTTACAATTGAAATATAAGATCTATATAAAATATAAAGTAATAATTAAATATTTATAATTATAAAATAAAAATTTAAACAAGTAAAAATAAAAATAATTTTTAATTATATATTTATTAAATCTTTATGTGATAATATATATTTATTAATTCTTTATGAAAAATTATAATTTTTTTTCAAAGACAGAAAATATGATTTTCAATAGTAAGAACAAAATATTTTTCATGGATATCTATAAATATTTTGATATTGCTACAGCTGATACTGTCAGAATTGAAATGATGTTATTAGTCTGTATGTGCAAAGAGCATCAAAATATTTATATATTTATACAAATGTAAATAGTGAAATTTATCTTGCAGCATCATATTGAAAGGCAATGTGACTGTAGGAAAAATAAAAATACCACAAAGCATACATCGCAACGGATTGGGGACAGCAACACATTCACCGCTTGAATTTTTATTCAGGATTTAAGCATACATAATCAAGTATTGTTCGAAATGCCTCTTGTAAGACTACGGCAAATCGATAGCCTTTCTTTTCGTTTGATTCAAAATTGCAACAACTCGTAGTTAGAACATAAAGAGAAACTAAAATACAATAGGGAAAAAAAATGCGTTGCGTCGAAACGAGTTTATCATTGAACGTGAACGTATAACATCATTTTGCAATTTTTATGGTGATAGTCTTTTTAATTTAAAACATAAATTTAATATAAAAAATATGTTAAATTGAATATTTTTCTAACCAAAAATCAATCACTAAAATATAATACTTTGTTTAATATTAAAATATTGATGTCGTTACATATATACATAAATAATAATAATTAATATTAATAATTAAAGTTAATAGTGAAAGTAAACACACAACAACCTTCTTATTTTTTTCAATAAATAATTTTATGTAAAATAATTTTCGTGTTATATAAGTATGTTTAGCTTTTGCAAACTTCATGCAAGCATACATATATTGAAATCTGTTATGTAGCATGTTAAAAACATGAAGATTGATTATGCTTGTCACGTTCGATATAAGTTTGAATATTGAAGAAAATAAGATACATTTTCGTCATATTATCTTTTATTGTTATCATGAAAATAAAACGCTATTAACTAGAAAAAGTTTTTAAATATCTCATTTTAATTAAAACTTCATCAATATAAATATATAATTTCCAATTCCAGTTATTCCAGTTATTATACAGCCCCATACTATCATTAATCGGATTTAATAATTGCTTGCAAATTTGTCGTTGTTATTCTAAATTCTTTAATACTATTTAATCCGCTGTTATTAAAATAACAACACATGTGTGTGTGTATTATTTTTATTCAAAAATAATATTGCAGTCTGAAAAAAGTTTTGTATATTTGCTTTATAAAATTTAAATAAAGTTGTGTTTTCGCCAATAAAGTTTTGTCTTTGGAAATCAATCATTAAAATATTAATTTATAATAGCTTATAGTATGGTTTTTAAATGAACATCTTTCTTAAATTACGTAACCATTAATGCAAAGACTTGAAGTCAAAAAATATAAATATGAAAGAATACAATATATATTAAAATATATAAAGGATACAATAAATAAATAATGATAGATAGAGAAGTAATATTTATCTAAAAGTATATAAATATCTCGTATATTATGAATGTTTCAATAATTAATAATAAATAATGATTTCTGTATATGTATATCATTAAACAAAATTTGTTATTACTTTGCTTTAATATGTAAATTTTTACATTGATTATTTTTAACATTTTTTTCTTAGAAAAAAATATGCATTTATACTACATATGTATTAATATAACACACGCATTTCTTATATTTTTTGACTGATGTGAACATACATAATGACACATATAACCAGTCGTCAATGAAAATTTCGACCTGTGACAAGGTCCGCAAAGATCCATGATCGAGCATGATTCAATGCTAGTCCTTAAAGCTTTTCGTGCTTGACCGATTCGCGAATTTCCGGTTCCCTTATTCGATCCCGAAGACTGCCATACCTTTGCGGATATTGAGACGGATATAGGACGTACAATACAACGAAGAGAGATCGTGGCTGCTGTAATATCCGACGGTCTACGAAAGACTAGAAGGATAAAGAGAACAGAGAAAAAGAGATGGATAGATAGATAAATAAATAGATAGATAGAGAGAGAGAGAGAGAGAGAGAGAGAGAGAGAGAGAGAGAGAGAGAGAGAGAGAGAGAGAGAGAGTTGTTGGCCGCAAATTCAATACCCAGTGGGCTTTGTTGCGCTATATCAGAATAAATTAACACAGCGCGATTCTGCAAACTTGTTCGGGGCGAACTTCGATCTCGCTTAACAAAGTGCAGACCAGTCCGGATTGCAACGAGTTCACGGGTAAGTAGTTCGGAGTCTCGACAACAGGAAGTAACTACAGTTGCCGAAACTATCGGAAAGTCTTGGTAGAGCGAATTCATCCTTCTGTTGCTAAGTGAGAGCGCGAATGACAGTGTCGTTATGTCGAGGACAACAGAAGCTCAATCAGATAACTTGTTCCGATCGACATTAGGAAATGCTGGGAGCGCACACACACACACACCCACACACACACACACACACATACACATATTGGTGATTTGTCATCTAGTAAAGTGCTTACGAATTTCGAACTATTGTTTAGAGGGATGAAACGCAATAAGATACAATGACTAGTTTCAATTTAACGATAATATATTACGTATAATATATTATCAGAAAATTCATTTATGTAACTTAATCTTATGTCTCATATGCGAATTCTCAATAAATCGCTTTTCATGCAATAAAAATGTATGATAGCTATTATAGCTTTGTTGAAAAATTTTAGAAATCGAAGGCAATTAATGAATCATTAAATAAAATATTTTGTAAAATCTCTATAAAAAATATTAATAAATTCTTTCATAAAAAAATTAAAATTCTCTTTTGCACTGATTTAAAACGTAATTAATTTTAATAATTATTATTATACGCATGGATTGATAGATCAATCATCTATTATCTGTATGAACTATAATTCATATAATATCTGTCTGTTCGATTAATATCATGTACAATTGCATTTGATGGTTATACTAAATATAATTATACGCGATGCACTTTGTTCACATTAGATAGTATTACGCGAAGAACTTTTAAAAGATCCACGTATCTATCTCTTAGACGGAACATTCGTTGCGTATCACTGAAAACGAATTAGAAACTGTGTATCAATAAAGTACTGGAGATACACAACTTGATTACGACTAAGAGTGGACTCTCGAAACATCGAGTTTTCAAAGTAATGGATACGAATGTACTGATGAACCTAAAGTTTATCATGGCAACAACTTCGACCGAAGCATTAACCCACGCTTGATATTGCGATATATTAATATCAACGGATACTACAAATGCGGAAAGTTATTAATAAATTTAATTTAAATTTATTTAGTTTGAAAAACTTAAAAATATTTAAAAAATACTACAAAATTTAAAATTTTTGATATCGATTTTAAATATATTCTAAAAATGTCATAGCGTTTTTTTATATTTTTCCAATTATAAGGTTGATATATTTTTTGACATTGCTTACATATCCCAGCCGCAACATAAATTATTATTATTAAAGATATAGTTCTTTTTAAATATAATTTTAATCTTAAATTTATCATATTAAATTATGTTACGATAAAATATTTCTGAGATCAAATTTCTATAAAAAATTGACATAAAATAATTATTAATATATTTTTTATTGCATTATACTGCATAGTTAATATGCGATTATATATAAAATTCATGCAAGAATTCCGAAAGAAATATTAAGTTTTAGTATTGCAATAAAGTATAATAGTTTTATCAATATACTTAATTCCAGCAAAATTTATCCAAATTTGCTTTAAACAATATATTATATATTATTTTACGTTAAACAATTTGTTGTTTTACAACTCTTCAAATCAGATGCTGGCTGAGAAATATTTTTTTTATTTGTAAGAGGTCTTTTTTTTCTTCTCCATCAAACGCATTAAGCAAATATTCGTAATCTACATGATTAATCTAAGAAAAAGAAAATTTAGGAAATTTTATATATTCAATAATTTGTACATGTACGAAAAACAACAAAATTTATACAAAGGAGAAATGAGAATTTTCATCCACAAACGCGCATTAGAAGAGGAATTATAAAGATTAATAGAAAATAATGCTAAAAAAAAGCTTGGAAAAGTTTTGATATACTTTTAACGATTCTAAATTCAAGGTAAATTTATTAATTTTTTCAAATTTAACTACAACATTGTTATGAGTTAAGTTGCGTATCACTTTAGTTATTAATGGTATCTGTGTGTGTGTATGTGTGTGATAATGAGTTCTATCTTACATATTCACAATATCATCTTCTTGAGAGAGAGAGAGAGAGAAAAAGAGAGGGAAATTACAACAAGAGATGCGAAAAAGCGTTACACGTATTCTCCTAACATACTCAAAGCATCTTTACCACTTTATATTTACGCACATGCAAGCCTGGCAACAGCCTTTCGACAGTAATTCTAGCATGTAATTAATTTTTTAATTAATAAAACGTCTGACAAAGAGAAGAGTTTCGTTAAACAAGAAAGAGAGATAAGGAGGAGGAAATGACGTACTTACCGAGTTTACGCGCTGCTGCATCGCTATAGCAGAATGAGAACAACGCAGCAAAGATTGCATGAGTTCTTTATAGAAACATTATACCGTAAAATATAAGAGATATACGTGTGACTTGCATCATCTTCCCTGTATCACAAGATTGCTTAACCGTCATCTTTTAATTAATCATTATTCTGAGTCTTATTAAAATTATTCAAAATCAAGTGCATACTTTTTTACAATACAAATTTTTGTTATTTTAACATTTGATTTTTCTATAAATATACTTAGTATAATTAGCATTTATTTATTAGAATACATATATTGAATTTATATGAATTTATATTGAAAACATGTATTGATTAAATAAACTTTTGCACATTAAATAACTTTTTTAATATAAATTTTGGATGCATTATATTAATATGAAAATATATGGAATAGATTAGACTTATAAAGAAAGTGTGAGAGAGATACTATTCATACATACGAACCGAATAACGATAGTGGCAGGTGTAAACGACGAAGCACAATGAAAATTGGATTATTAAGTTCTCAGTAAGGGATCCCTTTCACGGTATTGAGTTAGCAGACTTCAGGAAGTCAGCCCGTTCGGATGAGAGGAGCGAAAAAGCAATAAAGACGGCGAAACAAAGGGATAATGGTGCAAGCTGCTGGTAGCAGCACTAACTGGGACTTAGGTCACGCGGATGGAAGCAGAGTGCACACGATGACAAGCCTGACGGAATACGTAATGCTATTGCGCGCGATAAGATTCTCCCGTCTGTTACAAACGTGAATATTCCAGTAATAATTCAAGCGACTGCCAGCAAATTGTGACTACAATTTATCCGATCTCTCTCTCTCTCTCTCTCTCTCCTTCTCATCTAAAATCTAACATCAGGCTCTTAAAAAGATATTAATAACAGTCTCATATATTAAAGCGCATGGAAATTGCACCTGAATAAATAATCAAATTTTCGAAAAGAGTTATATAAAAATGAGAATGACACGATGCATCATATTTTCCAATATACGCGTACAGATTTACATATTTTATGTGAAACAAGCAGGATCAGCCATTTATCAACACAGCAGATGTAAATTTGAGATGCGCGTGCAATTGCGTATATACAGATGCCTTTGAATTTATCATGTGCCCACATACAATCTTATTGTGTATATTTCAACTTATATATATAATACACGCATTTTCTCAGAAGCCGTATTGAAATTCGGATCGCGTAAACGTCATATACAGTACTAATTGTAAGAATTAATTTCCGAAAATTTGGAATATTATGTAAATCAATGATATTTGATATATTCAATATAAAAATTCATTAATATTTTAATAAATAAAATGCAAAATATAATAAAACACAACAACGATTTTAAACGAATAATTACATCGAACTATACATCTGTATATGATAAGTACATATGTACGTTTTAAAGCAATTACTATCTTATTAATAATGAGAAATTATAATTGTTATTTATCCTAATTGCAATTGTTAATTCATCTAAAACTTTCGGGATCGATTTATCGTACTCTCAATTAAAATCTATACATATTATGTTATTAATTATTAAACAATATGGAATTAATTAAATCATACATTGAATATATTGTTTACATGCATGTATAGTATGGTTTTATTATACTGATAAGCACATTTAGTTTACTATTAATAAAATATAATAATAGTAATTTTAATGAATCATTCATTCTTTCTCTTTTCAGAATTCTTCTTTTAAAATTTTTTTGCATCGTGCGCGTGTTAATTTTTAATAAGTTCAGTAAATTATTCCTTCGGGAACGTAATTATATAGTTGAAGCTTACTTTACTTACAGAAAATTGTTAGCGAAAACTTGTTAAAGCTTGGAGAACATGATTCTAAAGTAAAAATCTTTGTGAAGGAAAAACTGCAACTTGGAAATTAGCGCAATGATTGTGAAATTCTCACTCTTACAATCTAATATATTTAAATGTTTCCTATCATATACTTAATATTAAAATTTCAATATTTATGTTTACTCATATCATTAGCATGAATCCTGAAAAAATTGAAGTAAAATTAATAGTTAAGTTTAATAGAATTTGCTAAAACTTATAATATATATGTATAAATATTATATAGTAAGCAAATAAAACTAAATGTGTGTGTAATAAAGAGACTGATAATATTTTTCAACATAAAAATGTAGAAAATATTCTAAAGTTTTGTTAAGATTAAAGTTAAAATCTTTATTTCTAATGTATCATACTAAAGCTATAATAAAGCAAATATATATAATAAAGCAAATAGGAGGAGGAGGAGGAGGAGGAGGAGGAGGAGGAGGAGGAGGAGGAGGAGGAGGAGGAGGAGGAGGAGGAGGAGAAGGATGATTTGTTGATATTGTTAAGGCGCCGTTTTTCCTTAAACATCAAGGTTTATACATTTATATTTCAGTTTTCAATTTTTCTAACAATATAGAATATTTATAAATACGTAAAAAGGTTTTAAAATGTTTCCTAATATTGTTTCAATCATAATATACTTCTAATAAAATGCACTTTTGCTAAAATATATTATTTAGTAAAATATTATATACACATACCATGATATAATTATATACATTTAAGATTAAAAAATTATTATTGTTGATATAAAAAGTAGGTTTAAATTTTTGCTTAAGTAAAAAATGTTCCTTACCGTTAAAGAATATATTTTGAAACATTATCCATAAAATCGATACAAACGTATACGTATGTATATCTCAAGGAAGTAGTAAAACGGAAAAATATAACCACGTAAGGAGGTAAATCGTGCCAAATTACCGCAATAAAAAAGATTTGGCACCTATCTCAATAAATTTCATTTTAACACGCAATTACACTGATACAAATTTATAGTTTGTTTCTTTCCCGTACTTTATCTAAATATTATTATTTCAGAAACAACATAAGAATACAGAAATAACATAATTAAATATATTAATGCATATTATATATAATTGTGTAAATTATTCTACTTCTGTAGAATTTTTGGTTGTACTTTCAACAGATGTGATTTTTTAACCATATAATGTTTTAAATGTTAAGATACAAAAGATGTTACTGTAGATAAAAATATAGAGGTATAAAAAATAAAGCAAAAATATAAAACTCCACCCATTGAAAAAACTACATGTATTATAATTAAAGAATAATTTTGTTTTAAAAGTAGACTCTATTATATATCAAGAGCTTAACAAAATTTATGACACTTTCTGAGATTCATCTTTAAATACTTATTTTCATTTCATGGTCAAGGTCAGAGAATCTTCACTTCATAAATCTTACTTCGTAAATCATGACTTTACATAACTTCTGTTAAAATCACGGAATATAAATCGATCAAAAAGAATTACAGCAAAAATTATGCAGAAGCTACTATAGTCATAATTACTTCGTGTGATATCAAAATAAATTATCACTTCATCCTGTGGATTATTTTCGGTAATCAATTTTATTGTTAGTCTATTATCTCTGGAGAGAGAAAGAAAAAAAAGAAGAAAATCTTTGTCTTTATTTGCAATTACCAAGTATGCTGCATTTTATTTCGTACATTCGATTGCATGTCGAGCACATAAGTCGTTCGACTGTAGACATATAAATGTGGAGACAGTAATAAAATTGGAAGGAATTTATAGCTAATGATAGAAGTCGTGCCAATTTATCGTAATAGAAAAAAAATAATCGCATACATTTGTGAAAATCACGTAGTGCCATTACACGAAGAATGGAATTTACCTTTTGAAAGTGTGCACGATATTGCGGATCATCGCGCGCTCGCAATACTGAGATTCAAAGGATATCTTTGCGGAATAGTCATCGGTAAGTTGTGCCTAGCACGATAACTCGCATATTGTCGGGGACAGGGAAGTCGGTTAGTTGGATGGCTGCCGCAAAAGTTCCTTGATATTTTATTCATGGGCAAACTTATGTCATAAAAGCAATCCCCGTGTTCCTACCCCTTATTCTTCTTTTCCTGCTTTCATCGGCCTTTCTTATATTTTTCGCCTTTCTATTAACTTGGACTTAATGCATGCAAGAGGATACGTTAGTAAGCGAGATAAATTGCCTCATCAAGTCTTCGGTTATTTCATAATGCGCATCCACGTCACGAATACATTTACGTTTGATATTTTTAAAGAACACGTGTTCCTCTTTTAGAAATTTTCTATTGATCCACAATGATGAAAAGATTTATTTCTCAGCAATGTGTATATGTAATATATATAATTATATCTAATAACATTTAAATTAAAAGAAAAGTAATTAATCCATAATATGTATAATTTAAGATTTAAATAAAATTATCTTTGTATGTGTGTGTGTATATATATATAATAATTTTATCATAAATTTTTTTTATTAAAATTAGATTTTTATGAGAAGGCTCAATCTTTATAAAATCTTTGTAGATATTTTATAGAAGGTCTTATAAGAAAGCTATACATATAAAAAAATTTACTGTATATATATATATATATATATATATATATATATATATATATGACGTATAATGATATTATTTATATTCTAGAGAAATTCCAAAAACGTATGCATAATATATGACACAATATCACGTGCATAGTATATATAAGAGGACCACCCAACTAAATTACCCAAGCTAATAAATGTACCGAAAAATCGTGATATCCACCATGCAGCTTATGCGAAACAAGCGACCATGGATCAATGACGCATCACATTGACCTATTCGCCAGCTGGCTATGCAAAATATCAGAGTCAGCACCGGAACTTTCAACGCTCCATCACGCGCGATTTAAACAAGAGCTATCTATCATGCCGATTTTATATGCTTTAATGTATTAAAACATGATGTATGTACTTCGAATACGATGTATATATTATTCTAGAAATATATAAAGACAAAAAGAGAAATTAGAGATAATTATATATAAATGCTTCGTAATTTGCAATAAAATCTCTCTTTCTCTTTTTCTGTCATGCATATGATGTCAATTAATTTTATACGTCACTGATGAAAGAAGCGGAACATTATGGATTTATAATAATATGTTCAACATAAAAACGTATAAAAAACGTGTTATTTCATTCTCTGCATATATTCTCTGCAATATTGCATAATTTGTGCTTATGTTGTTCTAGAAAATATACTGTATTATTTCATTAAGAGAACATTCTAGTTATAAATAAACTTTTAATAGCAAAGTTAGATGACTAGTATAATTGATGATTACATTTTAGATTTTTATATTAACTTATTTCACTCTTATTTTATCTAATCTATTTAAAGAGCAATGAAAACTGAAGTAATTTCCACTTTAGACAAAGAAGATTTACTGAACTAGGTCGAGCCGTTCATGATTTGAAGCGAAAGCGGCGTATTCCTAATAGAACTCGAGTAAACCATCATAATTTTATGTGATATAATTTTCGCAACGTTTACTTCGTAACAATTATAATTGATTTATAAGGTAATTACTACGAAGCAGAAATATATGTCAGATGATATGTATTTATGAAGTTAATATTAAAAAAAAATCATATGTATGCACGAATATTATAAATTAAAAATCTTTCGTCACGTATACAATATCAAAGAATTTTTAAAATTATTAACCATTAACGTAAGTAAAAATTAATTTCTTAAATTCTTAAGTTTCTTGTGCCATATAGACATAATATAATTGAACGGGCGCATTTTAATCCTATTGTTAAACTAATATTTATAATTACACGATAGCACGCAGCAGATGAGATACTCAGGATACATATTCTTGAGATGAGATTCAAGTAATGGCTATAAATAGCGGCTCGAATCTCCTTAAAACGACTCTTCTCCTCCCTCTCTCCCCTATCTCTCTCGCGTCTACCGATCGCGTTCACTGTCTCTTCAGTGTCGTCACCTCGCTTCGGATGTCGACTATAATTCTATTATGTCGGTCTCGTAATAGTAGGGCCGAGGTGTTGACGCGTCGTACTGTAACGTGAAGTTGACACATTCTCGATCAATCACGCGTCACACGCAGCTGCCTGCGCATCCCCATATGCTGTTAATCCTGCATCGGCAGTAAAGCTACCACTACCTAGTCTCGTTTCTATTATCGGAATTAAAAAATAAACAGCATAGTATGAGGTGGATCTCTCTCCTCGTGATTAATTAAAATGATCCTAGATAATAGTTCTTAAATTAATTAAATTATACGTAAATTGTACGTAAATTACACGTAAACCTCTATATTTCCAATTTATATTATTTGCATTAAATATTTTAATAATGGAAAAATATTTCAAGTATATATAAAGTCGAAAAATAAAATTATATACATACATAAATATATATATATATATATATATATATATATATGTATAAATAAAATGTGTGTGTGTGTGTAAAATCGATTAAGCGAACATATACATCCACATACACATAGTGTCAGGGATCACGTCCTACTCGTTTTCCATCCGATGGAAGTTCGGTACTCTTCGAGACTGTATTTGCAGCGATTTCTAGAAATTTATCAGAGAAGTCGAGAGATTTGGAACTTCTATAATAGGATTTACGTGGGTAACACGCCGATGATACGTCTATTAGAGATCTGATCGCCATTTATCACACAAGCCATCCGACGTGGTGGTCGATGCGGCGTGTAAGTTGCACCGAGTTTCGGGTTGCGGATGCACCTGCACGATGCATGTTGCATTATACCTTGCTTCGCATCGTTAAACGTCGCGCCGCATTGCAATTGTGATTACGCGTGTCGATGAATGAGAAAGCGGTAAGAGAGGAAAGGAAAAGATAGCGGAGAGGAGGGAGAGAAACAGACATGACTCTTGAGTATAACCGAGTGTGCTTAACGATTCATGCATTTCGCTAATTAACTTGAATATACTCGAGTAACCGGCGAAGATTCCATCCTATTAATGCAAAATTAGAATTATTCCGGATTTTCAGTCCGCCCGGTGTATTGTCACTAACACGATCCGACGCCCGCTTTTCGTTTAACTTTGTCGGCGAAGTTAATTTTCGAGGAGAGCCCGTGTTACGCGAGCCCGATGAACTCGTTTGCGCACAAATTGGAAAAAGAAATGAGCGTAACACAATTCGCGAACTTGATTCTCGTTGCGCACGCAAGTGACCCTGCAAATCGGGTTTTAAATCATTACGCGCATTCAGCGCGATGATTTTAATAGAAGCTGAACATTTCTGTTTTTAAGTCAAAGAAATTTGAATTTGATAATAAGAAATATAATAGAGAAATCTGAGAGAGAGAGAGAGAGAGAGAGAAAGAAAGAGAGAGAAAATTCAAAATATTACAAATTTTAGTTCAGAAATTAAATGCAATTTAAACGTTTAACTATTATGTTTTAATTGTAAAAAACTTACTTAATACAATTCGTGAAAAAATATTTATCTTTGATTTTTTACAGTCAATTTTGTTGCAAAGAGAATATATATTTTATACCAATTTTATCTTTGTACCAATTACATATATTATTGCATAAATAATTATAATGAAAAATTGAATAAACAATTATATATTATGCAAATAAAAATTTTACTTATTGCTTATTGTATGCATGTGTATGATGTATATCAATAATAGAGAACTAAATATAAATATAATATATAAATATTCTTATTTAAGATTAATTTTAAAATTAAGATATCAAGATAATCACTAAAAATTTTAAATTGTACTTTTCTAAGAATAAATTTAGTTAAAATACAAACTTGTTACTCATAAACGTGCTTTTCTTCGGATCACATGTATATTCAAGAGCGATTTTATCAGAGCGATACATATTCGTTTATGTGTGATAAGCCGTTTCCCAATCACCTTTATTGAAAGGAATAGTAATAGAGAGATTATAGCCAAAGATGTGTATACTCCTTTGTATGTATGCCAACAAGTGTACACTACTAACAATAAGCGATAAAGCACATACACGTTTGAATGGCGATGTGGTTATTGAAAATTTCAAGGTAGCTAAATAAATCATTCTCTAATCGCACAACATTTCTAACGATAATAAATTCTTATGAAAAATTGAAATTTTACATAAACATTAACATTTTTTCTTGAATTTTCATTGATATTTACATCAACAAATATTAGAGATGATATTCATTGCTCTTTAATAATAAAATTTTAAAAGATATAATTATGCAAAAATACTAAAATATATATTTAGAACAAAATATAAATATGCATATTAATATGTTGTTATTTACTAAATAATTATTTAGTAAATAATTTGATAATATAAAATATATTTAAAAAAAAGATACACACATAAAGTTAAGAAGTTAAATTAAAACATAAAATTTATAATACTAAATCCTCATCGTCATCATTCATTGAAAATAAGTGATTATACTAATCATTAATGTCATTATAAAGTATTAAGAAAATTGTGTATCGATCGACGCCTTATCCCCTTCGTTAGCCCTCTCGATATATTAACTATCTAACGCAATTTATATCATCGTCACTCTCGTTAACGTAATCATTTCTTCTACAAGCATGATCTTATCTTATTGCTTATTTAAATCAATTGTCATCATTAACGAACAATAATAATTGTATAAATTTATATATATTGTATAGAAAAAATTTTTGTATATAATAAAGTAATTTATTAAAATTAGATAGTATAATTTAATATATAATAAACTAATTTATTAAAATTAAATTGCATTTATAAACATTTTCTAAACGTATTTTTTCATATAAGAAAGAAATTAATTAACATATAAATTAACTACCATACATTAAAGTATTTATTATGCTAATAATATCTATTATACTTTTAAAATCTCGTACATTTAATATTTAAGCTATAATAATAACCGAACTGCTTAACTTATATTTTATACAATATTTTTTAAATTCAAGGCAGTTTAATTAACGCGCAACATATTAATCGTCTTTAGGAATAATTAAAGAAGTACGGCCTTTAACAATGTCGCCACAGTCTGCAGAACTTAGCTGACATCGACGGAAGTTTGATGGCTTATCGTTAATTTCCCTGGAGAGGTACACCCAAACCAAATTCCTTATCAATTACTCCTGGCACTCGCGCACCTTGCAGAAAAGTAAGCATCATGGATCGCGTTTGCCGATATTTCTTGCCAACTCGGTTATTTCGTTTCAAATCACATATTCGCGTCATTCGATATTTTACATTATTCCGAATTGCCAGTTTTTTATCATAAACTGCCAGGGAATTAAATTCTCACGAAATAATTTATTACCAAAAAGCTTTTCAAATTAGAAGGTAATAATTTAACTCTTCATTTTAGCAACGTGCATCTTTTTTTATAATCACTCGGCTTTGAACTACTATAAAGAATAAAATACACACGTTTAGACTGTTAATTTTTTAATTTTGTAAAAGACCCTAGCAAAATAAAAATAATATACATGTTTAAGCCATAGCATGATAGATTATTCCTTAAAAAATTTGAATCAAAATAAATATTAATTTTAGAGTAATAAGTAATAATTTATTATAAGTACCTAGTCATTGAAAAAAATGAGTAGTCATTGAAAAAAATAAATTGAATAAAATGGGATTAAGTTTATTTAAATCTATCTTATATTTTAAATCTATACTGTCATATGATTAATTTTTTTATTTCTATTTGTCTGTCAAAGATGTATATTATAATTTTATAATATTGCATTGCATTTTTTTTATTTTTTATATATTTAACAAATCTCTATATTTAACAAATCTATTAAATAGATATTTCCGTTCCGAATTCAGATTTGCCTCTTTTCTCTCGGAAAATCTAATTGAAAATAATCTTCAAAGACCGCATCAACAAGATCTTAATTAAACCTTAATTTGTACATCCTTTAATTATATACTTTTAACCTAAAAGAACTTAAAATGAAGGTTATTTTAAAGTAATTTCACGAAAAACATGGTTTTTAATTGCAGTTCTCCTTTCTCCATTTTCGTGATCCGAGGCCCTTTAGCTCAGCTCATTTTCCAACGACGCTTTAAAATAAGAAAGAAAGCGAAAGCCCTAATGTAACAGCAGTTTATCAAGTGGATGGCATATTGAAAATAGCTTTTTTTTATTTTGCAATAATGTTATATTTGAAATTTTCATAAATGCTTTAATTCTTTTATGATTGTATCATATAAATTAAGCGAATTAGAGAATTCAATGTAATATAAATATACTTCTTTAACTTAGTTTAAATAAATGTAAAAAAACAAGATTTATTTAAAATTAAAGATTTTATGATTGGCATGTTTTCTTTCTTAAATTTTTTGCTAGAAATTTTTTATCAAATATTGTTAATTACTAGAAAGATAAATTTTGTCAATATATTTTTCTTTCCACTTTCCGCGTATTTATCAAGTATTTGAGCATTCTAGAAATTTGTTAACGCCAGAACGAAAATCCCAAGGTCTCTTTCGGCTTCGTGCCCTTGTTGCAAAGTTAACGACAGCAACGTCGGCTGGTAAATTTCTCTCTGGCGTACTTTAATGCGGCGCAACAGGAGAGTCGACGGCGTGTAGCCGTAAATCGCAATCAGTTTAATGCGGCTTGCATGTTGCAGTTACGAAACGAGTCCGCAAAGTGCGATGGCTAGCAATATTGTCGTAACCTTTCGCGAATGTGCTTTCGCGAAAGGGTACGACAATAAAGGCGTCGCGGTCACGAAAAAGAATAAAAGAAAGAAAAAGAGGCAGAAAGATAATCGGTAGAGAAATTAAGCCGGAAAAGAAAAGAATTGGACGTCGATCGATAAATTCTTAGCAGCTCTGCTTCTAGAGCTCTTTTCTGAACGCAATTATGACTTTCTTTTCTCTCGATCTTTCTCCCCCTTTTCTTTAACTGTGCTTATGTAATACATCTTTCCGTCCACTTTTTCCCTCGTTACTTGTTTTCCCTGCCTCTTCTCATGGCTTTGCCAAAAGTCATAAGCCAAGAATCCTTGGCTCTTTCAGCACTTGATCTATTTCATCTTGCTCATTCTCTCTTCTCATTAATTTCTTTTTATTTCTTATTTTCTCCTCTCCATGTTTTTGTACGGATATAGAGTATTTCACGAGCTGTTACGTCTATATTTTCTTTTCTATATACTTCTATCATTCTGCTTAATTGAGATTTTATCAGTAATTATTTTAATGGCATGAAAATTATAATAGTGACTTCTTTGTGTTTTCTGTTTTCTACCACATGAAACGATTCCAATATATATGATAAAGTGATTTTTATTAAATCTAAGGTTTACAAAAAAACTTTGGCATTTGTAGGCTAAAGATAACTGTACGTTTAATTAATTAAACTGCACGTTTAATCGATTATATTCTTTATATCTATAAATAGAAGTATTCAAGAATTTTTATTCGATTTAACATCATAGTTGTAAACATTTGTATTTATCGAAAAAAGCATGTTTGTAATCTCTTATAAGCTTAAATCGTATAAAAAGAATATATTAAAAATATATTGTTATTAAAAGTATTATAATTTAGCTAATGATAAATCAGTAATTTCTCCTTCTTGAGAAGTATATTATTATTATTTTAAAAATGCAACAAGTTAGGATCGCAAGATATCTGTATCCTAACTGTAGAAAGTTGTGAATAGTTCATACGAAGTCTGTTCGCTTTGTTCAAACTATAATATTAATCCATCTACTGATATTAATCCATCGACAAATCCACTCTAACTTTCGTATTCACTCGAGCGAATTCGCCGTACGTTCAAATCGTTATTCACTATTCGCCGTACGTTCAAATCGTTATTCACTATTCGTTATTCACTATTCGTTATTAAGGGATTCGTTTGAGCCGAATCGCAGGCATTAACCCCTTCTATATGTTCTCGCACGGATCGGTATCGTCGATAGTTGAAATCGGGATCGAAGGTCTGGTATTCGTATCTCCCGATGAACCTCGATTGCCTTCCATTTAAATCGCCATTAGCGTAACCAATCTACTTAAAAATGCGCACACATTGTGCCATCTTTTCGCGTCTTCTCGTCGGCTCCCATTTTCTTCCATGGCGAACATTGCTATTCGGTTCACGCGACGATAATGGAGTTTTCAGTCGCGAGTCGCCACCCGCCTTAAACTCCTTGCTCGTATTTTTCGCGGCGCCCAACCAAGGCCAGCTTTCCACCCTTTCCAGAAGCTCCCTGATTTCTCTCGCAAACGTGTTTTTTCCCTCCGATTTTTCCGTCCCTTTGCAAATCACGCTCTTACACATGCTCCCTTCCGCTCCTGTTTCTTACGTCGTAATTCAATGATACGAAATTATATCTTTTTGAAAAATCAATGTTACAGAGGTATATAATGAGGAATATCAGAAATTTTGTGTATACTGATATTCAGTTTATATAATCTATACGGGATTCCTCGCACATTTGCTTTCAATAAAATTTTCTTACGAAAAAGCTAATTTCGTAATTAATACTCACTTTTTTAATACTCAATATATTTTATACAATTTCGTCCAAGTTTGTCAAATTTTCAAATTAAATTCTCTCTTTGTTCTATGTCATATTTTTCTATTACTAAAAGAAAATTGCAAAGAAGCTTTGCTTTTCTCGATATTTTTATTATATATTTTTTCTACAATTGCCTTTGCCTAAATATTATATTTTATATAAATATTTTATATTAAATATATGTAATATTACGGTATTTAATGTATAAATTCTTGTGTTCCTACTATAAATTCTTATTATAATAACTGACAAATGACTAATAAAAATTCATAATCCAAACCATGTAATCTTAATGGTCTCTTGTATCCCACCTTTCGAGCAATAGGTTATCTCGTTTACGATTAAGAATATATATTTCTACCCTGATCTGCCGTTAAGCCGATTCTCCGTATATCTATCTACAATAAAAGGGTCATTCGATTTGTTCGATCAGATTCAAGTATCCTACCTCAACATTTTACCGTTTCTCCTTCTTCTATTTCTCTCTGCTCCATTTTTAATTGCATAGATTACCTAAATCCCACACGGTAAGCTTTATATAGAATTCAAGCGGAGAGGATGTTGCAGGATTCAAGTTATATCATTATTTTATCCTGTTGCATTACATCTGTGTCCTCTACTATAATAAATATGATATTTAATCAATATAATATCAAGTTATTACTTTTCAATTATGTAAATATTTATTTTAAATTTTCTTTATGATAGCTGCATTAATTGCCTCACAAATTTGATTAAATGTGTATTTTTATAATTGGTATATTTTTACATAATAATATACAATCTGCAAATAAATCCTTATGAAAATCAAACATAATGTGTGTATAATGATAATTAATAAGTGAAAGACACTATAAAATGTAATGATAAAGAATATGACATTATTTAATTCCTAACAAAGATATTAATGGTAATGAAAAATGCAAGTAAAAATTCGCGTACTTTGTTTTGTGCTTATGGGTCTGTTTCGCGATCAGTCATTCTACTGACAGTGAACGACGCGAAAGCACTTAAGTTCATATAGATCGATAAAACAATCTGTCATCCTGCGCTTCGCTGATAATTCTTAGCTTTAAAGCGAAACGCTGCACATGCATACGTTATGTATGTTTATAATTAATATATTTTATATCTTTAAAAAATTTGTTTGTTTCTATTAATCTTGTAATATAATATTATACAATATAATAAATTGTGGATAATATGTAACAAATAATATAACATTACACACGTAAAATTTTGTATCAGTAAAGTAAAAGTAATCGCATAAATGTACGTAAAAATGCATAATGAGTATATTTCAATTTCTATGCAGTTGATTATGCATTTAGAGATTTGATTGTTACTATTACTGATCGCTAGCAATATATAAAATATACATAAGCGATCCATCATGAATATTTCTACTTTAGGCATCCGCATCGGATCGTATATGGCGAAAGACCGTCAAATCCTTTCTTCTCTTCAAATTAGCTTTCGCAAGAGAGTAAAAGAAAGTAAAGTAGAACAGGGATTTATTTCATATTCTAGGACACAAGCTTTCCTTCAGAACATATAACATAAAGAAGGTAAATAAAAGATACGATGGATAGCCTTATAAAATAACCAAAAAGAAAAAAAATAAAGAAAAAAGAAAAGAAAGATAAAGGAAAGTAAATTTATTATTATTAAAAGAAAAGGAAAGCTATAATTTGTGTGCGAAAATTCCATAAGAGAAGTCCAATGTGAGCAGAATGATAACCATTCTGCTGTATTTTCGTGTATCTTAATAGTATGTACGAGATAATTTGCATAAAATTATGCAAATAACTAGTTATCAAATTAGTGAGTATTTCACATATGTTATCTTCACTATAGCCACCCGCATTTGCAGCAGCCACGATTTGAGAATTTCACGCCGTTGGCGAGATCAGATTTGGACAATTCCGGGTATATCCACACGAAGAGCGGACGTGGAGGAAGTTTTATGCCCGTTGGAGATCGATACGTCGGAAACGGTTTTATGGTGATTCTTGTAAGTTAGGACGAACCGACAGGAGACGCTTTTAATAGACGTGTAATGTATCATGAACCTCCGAAAAGTTTGACGAGAACATAAAGATGCTTTCCTGAGTTGTCATCACAGAATTAATGAAATGTCACTACCACGGAAACACGAAAATATTTTTCTATTACTGTAATAATGGATGAAATAATTTCCGTTTGAAATCCCGGTTTTACCGTTAATATAAATCAATAATCGCTTGAGTAAAGAACCAAATGTATGCAAAGTATTTCCTTAGTCAGTTCATGTAGCGATCGTAATAATGATATTGACGTTAAAAGAAGGAAAAGATCATATTGAAAAAAGGTCATATTGAAAATTTACGTTACGCGAAAAACTCTGGAGAATATTGGATAATATTTCTCATAGATATTCTTCCGCTACTTGCACAAATATCGAGTAAGGCATAATGTAAAGTATAATCAATGAGAAAATAATGTAAAGCCGGCAGCCATTAACAAACTGCTGACAAAATAAAAAAATGCGTGTTTATATCGGAGAGAAGAATTGTGTAGAGAAATCGTACTAAAAATGGAAAGAGATGGAAAAGCTCTTTCTCTCACACATATTAGCATCCGTAAAAAACCTCATTTTCAGGGAAGAAAAAAAAAATAACGTAGTAGCGGTAAATTTACATTATAAGAAAGTAAAAAAAAGAGAGAGGGAGAGAGAGAAAGATACAGAGAGAGATTATGTACAATAAAATCTGTAATTGCATATACAATAGCCAAAAATATTTTATACAATAAGAATTTTAAATATGTATCAATTAGATGAGATAATAAACAAAATATATTTCATACTTGTAATATTTTTAAGAATTTAAGTTTGGGAATACATTTCTTTATACACGTTATAATTAAAAAAATATGAATGTGCAGGATAAATTTGTATTTTTTATTTATATCAATTTAAAATTCTATTTAAACTCTCAAATTAATTTAAAAAAAATCAATGGTTTAATAAAATTATATAAAGTAAATATTATTTTAATCTCAAATTAATGGGTTATTAGTTTTAATTCATAATATGAAAATACCGAATAAATTATTAAATATAATACCATATATTAATTTCATATGTACAATATAATCGATATTTAAAGAAACGCTTCTAAATCTTTTAAACAAATTTACATCTCTCTCTTTGTAAATTTCCTGATCTTTCTTTTTTTCGCAAATTAATTCCGCAAGTTAATTTTGCAATACATATAGATTCATAATATAATAAATTCTTATGAACATGTATGCACATATAATTTTTATATAAATATAACGCTGTGTACTTTGTTTATTGTTATAAATTATCGTTTCGATTTTTATTTACGTTATTTATTTGTGATATCTAAAATATCTCTAAACGTTTGAATAAAAAAAATATTTTTGTGTTTAGATTTATATAAAAAAATTGTCCGAAATGAACTATCAACTATAGTTGACCGAGTATAAAATTTACTATTATTCCAGATCATGCAAAAGACATTTCCAAAAAAAATGACAAAAATATACACGCACACAGATTTTATACTAGTGAATGTATTGACATTTTATTTTGAACAATGCGAGTTTCAGTTGTGACTGGCCAGGAACGAACGCGCGAAAGAATTCGACGATATCCATTGAAATAGCGTAGGAGGATCTGTCACCGGGAACTCGCGAGTAGTCACGTGAAATTTATGGCCCATAACGCACCGATGGCTGACAGCGGACAAAAGTTTCGCCATCTCCTTGCCATTTACCTCCGGGTTTCCCACGCGCGATGATACAAGCTCCGATCGTAAAAATGATTTTCTCGTTCTCTCCGACAACAAAATTCGAGGCGTCGCTGCTTCTCGGCTAATATCTCGCGAAAGTGTTCGAGATCGCAGAGAATTATGATGTTTCGCTCGCAAGAAGTTTCGCGATTTTTCGTTGGCACGCGTGTAATTCGAGTTTCTCCGGAATCGTCACGATGTCTTATGATAGATGAAATTACTCGCTGGGGTATCCTTACACTTTTCTGAAACGGTGGACTCTTGGAAAGTCTTTCGCACGGGGTTATAAGGTTGAAACTAGTGGAAAAACTTCCAGTCTCTTCATTTCTCATATCGTATTTTTTCTCAAATATATATTATATACACAAGAATCACATCTCGTAACCGCAATAACTCTGCATTGAATCAAAAACATACATTTTAATCAATAATTTTATCGCGCAATCTTAACGCTAATAAATATGCCTTTCTGATATTGACTTAGAACACTATTTTCATATTAAGCAAAGGCAGATTCCGAAGACTGCATTCATCTACAATAAAGATGAGAATACATATCATTGTCAAGTATTCGCTGCATCGGAACACTGGTTAAATCCTATTATTGTTGAAACTCGTAAATTGACAGCGATATAACGGTTACGGAATTATATTTGAAGTTTGAGTTGTGTAGCTTGGGGAAAAGAGGAAGCGACGAATAATTGAATGTAACTAGGTGCCAAACTGTCGCGATGCATATGCATGAGTATCGCATTGTTGAACTTTCCGCGCGTCTCCATATCGCTTTGCTCTTTTTAAAAAATAAGACGTGCAATAAATATCTTTTTATGCTTATTATAATAATAATTATTAATAAGTATTATAATAATTATTATTAATAATTTATATGCACTTCATAAACATCTAATGTCTAATAATAATTATAAACTTTTGTATACAGAAAACGCGATTTTTTTTCTATTTATTTCAACTATTAACGAATGAATTATTAACGAATATCGCTATATCGCACGTAACATGTTCTTTATAATTTCAATTTCCATGTATAAAATCCTTTTTAGACTTTTTATAATGATTTTAAAAAGTTTCGATGTTTTATAAAAAGATTGATTAAAAAAAAAACAATGTACGATACAACGATACGTAAGAAAGTGCACATGGGGTTAGGAAGTTTCTTCTATTCCAGTAACAAATTGCTCTATTTTGTCTGTTAATCCTAACTTTTCTCTTTTCTCTCAATAGTTACTTTCAATATAAATTTGAGCTTTTACTTCTCACATTTTCATGTGCATTCTTTCTAATTGAATTCAAACATCGTCCGATTTCGTAAACACTTATCTTTCGTTCAATTGTTTGCCATTTCAGAGTCTTTCACTATACTTCTTTTCCCATACTTCTTCGGCAAATACCTGGATAAAGCGAGAGATTCGGCCATCTAATACTAAACTTTGCCCTTTCCTTTCGTTGCAATTTTGCGCCGTTACTCGCTTTGTGGACATTGGATGGCGCATTAACTTTTGCGTATCTCGTGTTACATTTATTTTTATGAAATTAATCTGTCAGACTGATTCGCCGGCATAACTCGTCCCTTTCATTTATAATGCGAAAGAGAAAACTCGCGGTTAAAATTCTGAGGGATATCCATTGCTTTGTGCGCGAATAGCATATGTTGAAAATTGGTAACGTTATACGATACATTGTATCATATGAATAAAATGATGAAAATGATGATGTAACGCAACTGCGCCACTTCATTGTACTACAATCATCGAAAGAGAACGCAGCATATAAAGCTCGTTTATTTTAATAACGGCCTCGTTGAGATCTGAAGTAGTATCATCCATATTAACAAAAAAAAAAAGGAAAAAAGAACTTTGTTCAATCAAAATATTTACTCAATTTTACAGAGAACTTTTAAACGCTATTGAAATTTCAATTTAACCAATTTTTATAAATTTGTTATAAACAATGCCGTTCTAGAGCTTATTAGATATTTTCTTATACATATAATTTGCTATTGATATTTTAATTAAGATGCATTAATATAATATAATAATAGTGACTCGACAAATCTTATCGATTTTAATTATCAATTTTTTTAATTACAAATTATAGAAACAACTATTATTTACAACGTCTTATTTTCTTTCTTCTCCGCGTTCTTGTATTTATATTTTCATATATTTAATAATTTCGAGAAATCTAGACATGCATTAAATAGCATTTATTGTTCATTATAAAATAGAGTAGAACTATAGTTTCATCGGCGATCCTCATCCCTGTCATTATTAATTGTACTGAATAATCTATCCTTAAGACGACGGCGGATCGTTTCTCAGATGATCGACGAGCTAACGAAAATGCAGGGCTTAATGGATTTCCTATAACTTATGTCGCTGGAGCATAGTTTCAGTCCTGCTCGCAAGAATCTCCCGTGGAAGATCAAGAGTAGATACCTCCTCGTTGGAGCTCTCGCAAGATAGCCGCCGTGAAAAAGTTTTAAGCCACACGGGCCGAAAGTTTACGAACGCCAGGGGAAAAGTTACCGTAGTCAATATCATTCCACGCGTGGTGCTTCAGGGGTAAGAATACCTCCCGCATAATGCATCCCGCCACGAAAAGTCACTACGCGTTCCGCTTCGCTAGACTGGATCAACGAAGACTCTCAGGAGGAGCGCTAAGGTTGGATAAAAACCGTGATACTTTGTCAGCGTTAGGAATCGATAACGGTCTCTTGAATTCAGCCATTATCGATTTCCTGATGCTGTCGGGTAATGCCGACAAAGTATCGCCTTCCTTGCCCGTAATCTGATAAGATTTGACTTAAATCGGGATCACTTTCGCCGGTTATTGGCCATATCTCCAACAAAAATACATTATTTAGAGTATGCAATTTTTGCTAGCTTTCGACGCTAAATGTATCATAAAGAAAAATCGTACTTTCCACCGCAATTTATTAGTCCTTTTTCAAGAGCGTCTCGTGCAATTATACTTAACACAATATATCGTCTCCTTCTTTCTCTCCCAAGAGTTACATTGCATTCTGAAATATATTCCAAAACCTTTGTTACAATTTTGCTTTGAAAGTTTCACATTCTTACAATTTCATCACTGGAAATAAACGTTTTAGGATGAGACTCGTATTTCGAAATTCGCTGAAGAAGAATAAATTTCTTGAAATCTCTTTCAACCTTAAAAAATCACGAAGATTTGGTACATAAAATCGAGTAAAAATGTTAATTGTTTCAAACATTGCTAAAATGTTTTGCACATTTTTGCACATTTTGCACGTCAACCGGAAAATGTCACGTTTCACTCGTGACAGATTAATTCAAATCGGATAGCGATGTAGGGCACGCATATAAATCATTCTGAGAAATGCAATTTTGCAAACTGCTAACGAAGTACAGGGAATCTAATTCGTCGTCGATATACACTAAACGAAAGTCGCTGAGTAACGAAATTTTACGCGAAACCCATCGATGGTATTTACCTGAAGCATCAAATCCGCCGCTCTTTGCTAAATAACTAAATATAACACGGATGCCGCGAATGGTTGCTCACCATTTTGATTGCAATGATGATTGCAATCAGGAATAAATTGTTAAATTGTTAATTGTTAAATGTAATAAAGAGGAAAATATATGAAAAAATGTAAGCAATTTTAATAAATACACTTATGCATCTTTAAAATATAATAGCATAATATATCTCGTTTATAAAATTATGTTGTATGTAAATTTTAAAAATTTAACTTCTTTGTCCTACGAAATAGTTTACACCTGATAATTAATTCAATAAATAATTTGCACACTAAAACTATTAAAAATAAAATGAAAAAAATAATAACTCTCGAATATTTAATTATAATTGTTATGAAGTTAAATAAACAATGTAAAAAAGAAACTGCAATTAAATTTTAAAAGAACAATTATATAAAATGGGACAACAGCCATTAGTTGCTGACTATAGCATAATAATAGTGTATTCACATCACTATATTGAATAACCGGTTTATAATCAATTCCATTGTATAATATTTCTAAATAAATTGTTTTCTGCGATCGTTTTATGCTGAAAAACAAACCGCCATAGTATCACAGAGAAAACATATTTTCACACGGTGCTAACACTGTGCAGACATTCAGCGCTGGACAAAAATCGTCGCGTGCACTGGCAGATCTCAATTTACCTCTTTTTTTTTTATCAAAAGTGCCACGCCAGGCAAGCGAGATTTGTGATGTGCCCGATTTTTAAATGGAGAAAGAGAGCGAAAACATCGACCAACAATGTTTCCTGTCCAAGTATGGACAGAGAAAAATGGCTTGCTATCGTGTCGTAATTTTTGAGGCGTATTCATAGAACGATTGTACGGTCGAATTAATATTGTATCGCCATATATGAAACTTTAAGAGTACATTACACGTCTTAACGCGCGTACATCGCAAATGTATACAGTGTTTGCGAAAACTATCGTAAAAGGACGTGTTGAATCAATTATTCGCACGAATAACGGTAATGAAAATAAATTAACTCATCAGCTGATTTACAGTAATTACGATTAAATTAAATTCTTGTTTCAAATTTACAACTAGCATGTAAAAAAGAAGAATTTTATTTACATACTAATAACATAAAATTCGCCAAAAAATAATCTCGTAAAAAATATTCCCAGAAAGCAAGTGAGATCTTCAGGATAAAGAAAATTTAACTCGATATAATTGAAATTTTAAAATATGCAACGAACGTAATCATAGATTCGAGATCAATTGATGTATAATATCGAAATATATAATATCGAAAACAATATTACATCCTTGGGTTCATATTTAACATCATATATATAATTATATTAGAAATAATTATGTTAGAAATATATTTAAGTATCAATATCTTCAAAATTGTGTAAAGAAAAATTTATTTTATTTATTTATTTATCTCAAATTTTCATGTATGTGTACAAAGTGATAATAACCCAAAATAATCGAATATAATCATTAAATTTGGCTCGACTCGAACAAATTCAATATAGGGTGAAAAATATCGAGAAAAACTCGCACGACCGTATGATATCTGTACCTCGCTATCTTCAATAAAATAATCCATTTTGTTAACTCGAAAAATTTCCCTTACTCACACAACATCAATGAATGAACGTACGTGTAAAATACATTCAATATGATGAAAAAATTATAAGAAAAATGTGTGAGAAACGTGTTTTTAATTAACAATAGCATTAAAACCACACACATGTAAACAGCATTAATATAAAAAAAACCAATAAAACTTGATTGTAGCTCGTTCTTTCTTTTGGCGTGTAATATTGATGCGCCACGCGAGCAAAAAATTTAGCCCACTATTTATCTTATTGCACGAGTCATGAAGTCGTCATCACGTACAGTGGAGGTCGAGTATAGGCGGCTGAATAGCTCGCTCAAAACGAGCGAAACAAACATGAAAAAATCCAATAAAACGTTTGTCAAACGTTTGTTCAGTCGTGCCGTGCATCGGAAAATAGCTTTTGTTAAATGAAAAGTATGGGATTCTCTATATCGTAGAGAGACAAAAAATAGTTGTGCAAAAATATACATTCGGCAAATCCGCCTGCGTCGGGCTCACGAAATTTTTTTTTAATATTAGTATAATTTGCTCGTTTCATCAGAGAAATGTAAATAAAAATATCAATAATTCGTTAGTACAGACTTTTATTTAAGTCGTATCGAGAAATCGAAAAACGTATCATGTTTTCATTGCGTTTAGCAAATAAAATAATATTTTTCTATTATTCTTATTTGTATATTATTTATCTTTTTATGTTTGTTTTTAATTTTCAGGGAGAAAAATTCCCTAAAAAATATGATGAAATTAAAATATAATAGAAAAAATTTTATTTGAAAATAAATATGCGAAGGAAATTTTATTGTCTCAAAATCTAAGCTAGATAGAGATTAAACTCCATTACCCGTGCAAGATCAATATGAGAATAAACATCGAAATAAAATTTTTCAACTTTGATGTGCAAAGATATTTAATATAATCAGTAGTTTAAAAAATAATTGAAAACATTTTAAAAAGAAAAATTTTATTTCAATCTATTTTTTTATTATTCTTATTATAATTGAAAGAAATTTTTATTCCGTGAACTCGACTCAATTTTTTAGAAAGAATCTTCCTTTCAGATTGTATATGTAAATGAATGTTCCAACGTTTACAACCGATGCGTGAAATCGTAATCAATTTGACGAATAGCGAATCGACAAGATATGAAAATTAATATGCCGGATATGCGCTAGAATGAAGCGAAAATCAGCTTTGCCTCGTGATGAATAGTGGCCTAACTAGGATACGTTCTTCGCCGCAGTTGCCTAATACCGTAATTAAAACTGATTAAGTGAACGGAAACACGACGCGGAATTGAAAACCGGCAATCAGAGGAAGCCAGTGAGAAAAACATGTACGAGGAAGTAGGTGGAGAGAAGAAAGCCAAAGAATTAGAGATAGGAGAGAAAAATCAATATGTGTTACGGCCGATGCTTGGCGTTCGATTTCGACGTTTGATGAAGGTTCGTAAAACACTTCTTGTTGGAAGATAGCCGAGCTCGCCATCAGTGATTATTAAACTTTTCGTTTAATGACTAGCGTGGTAGTCAAACTATCTCTAACAACGGCTGTGCTTTCTTGTTAAGGTTAAAACATCCATTTACTTTTATGGACTCAAACTATAGATAAATTATGTGCATTTTTCAAATAAGAAAATTCATACAATTTATATTTTTTATGTTCAATCTCTCCACGAGAAATATATACTTTTTTTATGATCAAAAATTTATTGACAATTTTTTATTTTTGTGTTAAAAACACGCGTTTTTATATGTAACACATATAAAGATATGAATGAAAAAACGTTCAGAGTATATTAGATATTATTTTCCAAATTGTATGTTTTATTTTCTGAATTTAAATTATATCGTTTTATTTTCGTGAATTTCATTCTCATGTTTACTTTTCTTTAATGACATTAAAATTAATTAATGTCAATAAATAATTATCATTTAACGATAAACAAGTGTCAAATATAAATAAATAGAAATTATATAATAACAGCTCACCAAACAGAAGATAGGATCTTTAGCGAATGATTCTGCATACACGTACCTGAAGAGAAACAAACAAATTAATTACATTGTACGAGTTAAAAGCGTTAATTAGAGAGAAGCATTAATTAATTATATAAAATTACATTTAAAAAATGACTTTCTGTCTTTTATTATAAATTTTATATAATAGTTAATTACACGCAATTAGCAATCTAAATATGCTTATAAATCGCATAATTTTATTTATTTAAGAGAAATGAATACGACTATAAATTATAAAAATCCTAATAGAACGAACGAATATACGCATTTCTCCTTCTGTGCCACACAATTATGTCAAGTTATGAAAAAATCATACCGCAAGAGATTTCGGTGTGATCCCACCCGGCATATGGAGAATACAAGAAGAGAAAAGGAGAAAAAATATAGGAGGGGACCAGACAGAAAGGGAGAGATCGCGAATACCAATAGCGTTTAAGCCTCTTAAGCATCGCCGGATATAGATGTGAATCCGTTTGCTCGAATACACCGGTAGCAGGTATATGCACGAACGTATGCACGTAAACATGCCTACTCTTAGCGAAGCCTCTTTGATCCAATCCGACGCTATTGAGGCACCCGGTGGGAGACACGATGGCTTTCGATCTATCGATGTGCCAGCCTGCTTCAAAGACCCGAAGATCGCCCTGTCAAGGGTCGTATGTCCCGTCATCGGCCTTCCGGCAGCCGGCTTACCATCACTGCCGCGTCGCAGAGATCGAATCCCAAACCATTTTCTCGTACACACACGATCGCATAACATTCTTTAAGTACATCACCGAATAGTACTCTAGAGAGAAAATCGAACGATGGAAATACTTAAAAGCTAAAGTGCCACTCTTCCGTTAAATCTGATGTAGTTACGAAAACGAGGGAAACAGCTGCAAAAAAGTATCGTTTTACTACTATAACTACTTTAAAGTAGATCTTATGTATATGTGTGTGTGTGTTTGAGTATATATATGTGTGTATAAGATGCTCTATATTCGGGAAAAAATATTCAAACATTCAGAGTTTGTTCATCTTGCATCATAGGTTAATGATTATGAATCGGTTAATAACTGTATCATTAACGATTTTTTGCAATAAATAAAACTTCATATTTTTAAATAATTTTGAAATATGTTATTCTTCTGGGAGAAAGAAAGAATGAATAATTGAAGAAAGGATGTAATTATATATACTATTCTTGCAACTGTTTATTTAACAAACGTAGAGATACTTTACTTTGTAAAGACTAGAATTCAACAATTAAGAAATTGAAATTTATTCTCTTCAGCCTAATTTTCCGAATAAGTTTTGTTGAGTTATGATTCTATAATATCTCAAGATGCGAAAGTTGTCTTCATATTTTATAACGGTAAGTTTCGAGCATGCATTTGCATTTTAATTATTTCTTTATGAAAGTAAACATTCTTCCTGATCACTTTTGCTACTGCCTGCAAAGTAATACAACGATAGTCTAATTATAATAATTAATGTATACGATGTAAAAGACAACATATAAAATGTAATTGGATAATTAATTTTATTATCAGAAAAATAATGATATATTTTTATAATAGATAAGTATTTAAAAAAAGAGATCTTTTTGTATATTGCAAGAACAATAAAAATTAATCATAGATCAAAATAACTCAAGATCAAAAATAGCTAAAAATCTCTTGTACATAATTTTTATATATCTTATATATTTTTATATATTTTATATATATATAATATTATAATTTACGTTTTAGAAGAAAATATATACACAGCACGAAAAAGAAACTCTAATTTTATTAACATAAATAGGTGATAAGTGGAAAAATTGTAATAATATAAATAAAAAGAAAGTTCTGATATAAATTTTATGTCGCTATAGACTACTAAGTATCTCTCGTTCAAACGATATGGAAAATTTATAAAAAGTTCACGATAACTGGCGCGATCATATCGAAGCAAAAAGTTTCAGAGAATCTATTACATTCGATAACGGCACGATGTTACTGTGGAAATAAGTTACCGATCGTATGTGAACACATATCGCACATTCTTACCGTATTAAAGTACTAGTCGTAATCGTTATTTCGCAAATTACTTGCCAAAAAAGAAATATCACATTGTAGTTACGATTATATCGCAATACATATATAATTAAAGTTTTAATTAAAGAATAATCGAACCAACACATATATAATTAAAGTTTTAATTAAAGAATAATCGGACTATCTTCAATTCGCAAGTCTCGCATAGCACGATTATATCACGTCGATCTTGCCCAATCGAACAATTAAAAATAAAATCGAACATTAAAAAACTCCTATTCAATGGCTCGGATGTGTGTATTGCCATAATGGTCAAACTATGCTAACAAGTAATATTATTAATAGGATGATAGTTTCGAATGTGAATAGAAGATATTGTTCGTGTGTGTGTTGTGTGTAAGCATGCACATGTGCATATTTAAGTACATGTGCACACCTTGTATCGAGCTTTGTAAGCGTACATAAATATGTACTCGTAAACTATATTCGTTTGTTTGACAATATGTATCGAAAATCTATAATCGGTATTGTCTGCATACTTAGGAAACATGTATAGAAACATGTTTAATAATATCGAGAATCCATGTTAATAGCGCCTGATACAATGTGTGGGAAAAAAAAAAATATATATATATATATATATATATATATATATATTTATTTATTTATTTATATACTTTATAGACAGAGTGCTCTCGAAGTAGTTTATTAAATTTTAACAAATTTTAACGTATTTTAATTAATTAAATATTTATAACCAAGAAAACATATTCTAGATTATTATTATTAGATTGATATAAATCTCTTTTTCTAAGCAAAGTAGAAACAATAGGATAAATTCCATAAAACTCCCTAAAAGAGATTTTGACAATTAATTTCAGAAGTATCTTATATATTTTTTGCAAAAACTCTTTTATATTAATAAGATTATTTTTCGGAGTTTCTGCAAAAAAATATATAAGATACTTCTGATAGAATTCCTGCGGAGATTTTCTCGATTATTTCTTTCATCTAAAACACTCTTATATTTATAGGTTTTTACTTAGATTGCATTTGTTACATCCTTCTCGTTTTCTTCATAAATTTTTGATACGCCATATATCTTTTTCCTTCTCGAGTTTCGCTTTCGCCGATTTCTTTCGATCATTTCTACAACACTCCCCTTGACGTTTTCGCGTTCATGCGGATTTCATTTCTCGCGCAACGATGATCTCCCATTCTCACTTCTCTTTCTCGATTTTCTTCGCGCCATTATTTTCTCTCCATCGCAACCTCTATTCCTTTCTCATCCTCTCATCTCCCGCAGAGAGCATCTCTATCCGCGCATGCTGCAACGCGGTGTCCGATCTCACGCTATCCTCTTACGTGTCGCCGATTCTTTACCCGCGACACTTTTCGACCCCCTATCGCCCCGCGCACACGCTATTCTTACTATCCGAAGGACACTGGAATCGCATAAAGCTTTACGCCGGACTTTCCATGCCGCCATTTCCGCCAGGCGCGATGAAAGGTGGTATTCGTCACGACGGTCCGATCCGGTCGGAGAAATGGGGAGATCTCATTTGAACGAGGACAAAATTTCCCTGGCCTCTTATCAAACGTCCCGATAGGTCTACGTCGGAGACGGTAAGAAAAGGATTTGCAAATATTCCGGGTGGGGATGGTTACGACGGAGGGGACCGATAGAAAGGGGGGAAGCGGAGAAGGCAAGAAAAAGCAATTTATATATAGTGAAAGAAGAGCGGGATACAAGTCACTGTTGTCTTCCTCACTCACGTTTATCCGAAAAGACAAATGTTCCCGGACTACTTTTTTCCGGTGATGCTTCTTGCTTCATCTATATCGTCGCGACTTCCAGTGAATGGCGCATAAGTTGCAAGAAATCCGGTCTCTCTTTGTTCGGGAAAAGGACAAATTGCATATTCGTTCTATGAAAAGATAAAGTCTTCCTGCTTACCAACCGATCCTGTCGCGATTTTACGACAAATCTTACGAAGAAATGCTTGCTTTATGTTAAAGTCAACGATGCTCCCTGGGTCGCATTTGCGTCATTATGTATGAGCTATCGTCAAAGAATTTATCAACGACTATTCGGGCTACGTTCTACTAAATAATGCACCTTTTGTTGGACGAGCAAGGTAATGTTTCAAGGGAAACATGGTACAGAATTTTAATAATATAAAATGCTCTTTCATGCTTTTTCTGAATGCCATGATTACCTAGTTTGTAGTTGAATGGCATAAGCTTATGCCATTCAAGCGCTGGTTCCGTTATGATTGTTTAAAGTGTTCTTCTAAAAATCGAAGAAAATGCGATATCATGTGCCCAGAATATAAAATTAACATTATTCGTATATGACCTTTGCGCTGGAAATTGTTTTATAGTAAGAGGAGTTATAATAAATTTCGAGAAAAATTCAATTCTTGAAAAGTACAACATATAGATTGTTGTCTCTTTCTCTCTCTCTACCTATCTAACTATCCATTTATATGTATACATGTACACACATGTATATATATGTACACACACACACACACACACACACACACACACACACACACACACACACACACACACACACACACACACACACACACAACACACACACACACACACACACACACACACACATGTATGTTTTTTCTCATATAATTTTATATATAAAATATGACAAGTTTTTTATACATTATTGTATTAGAGAAAAAAATGCATGAATAAATATTATAAATATAATTTGCGTAGAAAAGAAAATAATATCTTAATGTGCAAAGACATAATATAAAATCATATGTGTAGCTTCATATATTTGTTTAACCTTTTCTATTAAAAATTAGGTAATGAAAAAGTATATATATATATATTTATATATATATATATTTCTTTGCACACTTTCAACGAATACATTGTTTACAAAATAATTTTACGTAATAAATAAAATTTTAATTGTTTACTATTTCTAGTTTTAATTTCTAAATCAGCTTGTATTAATTAGACTTTTTATTCTTATTAATTTTCTGTACATCAGATGATTTTTGAAATTGATTGTAAAATAAATCTGAATACAAGATTTAAAAGTTGTATAATTTATAGTTGCTATTATTGTTTTATTCAAAACTTTACTTTCAGCTTAATGCATAAAGTGTTTTCAAAAGAACGCAAGTGTGTACGATCAAAGCAATTTCACGATCGCCAAATCAAAGTTCACTGACAGCATTAGCATGAGATTACCGTCAGGTCTTCTGGTGGCTCGCGGAAATGGTTATCGGCTTAATTACATCTCCAGGGTGCAATTACACGGGCCAATTTGGAGAGGGCAATTTCAAATGTAATTGTCAGTCAAATCAAACGCCATTAGATTCACCCTAGATATGTAGTAATTCTACTTCTCAAAGCATCCGTGTGATCGATAACCGTTGTATCTTGTTTATTTCAACAAACAGAAAATTCACTGCAGTACAATACATGTATTAACTAATTTTTGTTTGTTCACTATACACAAAATATATTAATTTATTGTATTTAAAATAAAAGACATTATTGTAATGCTAAATATAATTAAAAATAGAGAATAAATTTCATAAAACACTCTCTTCGACATTCTTTAAATATAATTGAATTATATTTAATATCATGATATATATGAATATTTTTGATCATGACATATCTTGTCGCGCAAGACAATCTTTGACAAGATAGACATACACCTATAATATGTACAACATGTGTCCGTGTTCACATTTCAAATTTCTCGTCGAATGTTTACAAGGCCATGAAGATCCTAAGGCATTCTCATTTATCATGTTCTGGCCGTGTCTTGTCATGTCATGTCTAACAGCTAAAATCCGTCTTTACTCTTGAACAGTTCAATGGTTTCATACTTATTCCTGATAAATCTAAAAGCGAACACATAAGATTCACGTAGATGAAAGATGATGTTTCAACAGATATTAATGGAAGTTTAACACAACGATCTCACATCTATTGCGCGTACATGTATGATTTTTTCTATAAAATTATAATATTGTTTAGAGACCTTGTATACGTATTTCATATATACTCGTGGACAAAATTAACGCATAATTTTTTTTCACTATTTTTTTCAATTTTTTGTTAAAATTTAAATATCAGCTTTAAAGAAAAAGTTAAAAAAATTAACACAATTTCTATATATATACTCTTGGACAAAATTAACGCATTTTATATATATAATATGTATATAAAATAGCGCATGATTCATGAATACTAATGTACGAGCTTTTGCTGCGCAAAGAGAAAAGGGTTGAAATAAATCAAAGCGGCAAAAGTAATACCAGGCATTGCATAAATCATGACTCACGGAGAGTCGCACGTGTTGCATATATATCCAGTTGACAGGTATTAATGACTTATACTGACAGACCAAAAGGCCTGTTAAAATAATTTCGTTTGAAGACCGGTCGAAAGTTAACATTTTTAGCTAAGAAACGATTTGATCAAAGATATACTACATAACGATTTGATCAAAAATATACTACATAATTTATTCAATAGATTCGTCAAATTGTCAAATTTGGAATTTTAATTCCTTTTCTATTTATTACTATCTCTATTATATAAATTTTGTAATCATACTAATTAAAAAAAAGAAAAGCGAAAGTATAAAAAAATAATAAGAATAACGAACAATTCACATTTCTTAAATATTATATTACATAAAATGCAAAAATGTCAAATCTAACATAATAAAAGTTCTTGATTTAATTAATCTTGCGACATAAAATAAACTTGAAATATTTATAATTAAATAAAGAAGTACATAAATATATGTATATACAAAGATATAGTTGTGCATGTAATTAGATGATGTGCATAACACATGACACATAAGAAAGTCATGAAATACTTGAGGTGTGATGATTACCGTGCGATAATCTATTTTTTGCACCTAAGCTTCCGCAAATATTATCGAACAAAATTATTAACAGACGTTACACAGTATATCTCATCTCAAATACTTCGTTTACAATCGCCACATAAAAAAGTCTGTAAGTTGTTCTGACAACCGGATGCGCGCAAATACTTGTTTTATTTAAAACATAGTATTCTTTGTTATATTAATATACGACATACAATGTCGTATTCTGTCATATCGATACGTAAATAAATCGAGAAATGATCGATATAAATGGAGACGTGTGTCACCTGTGGACATATTCAGTGCATCCATGAAAATGTCACAACATCCATCAATAAATAACATAATGTGTTAATATAAATAGTGTGTTAATATAAATACTAAGCGGAATAACAAAAAAATTATGCGAATCATTAGAATCAATGAATGAGAATCTTTGGATTCTATTAATCAAACTGATTTCATTCATCAATTATTTCAATAACAGTCTAAATAGCAATAGCTTGCCTGTCTCGGAATTAAAAGATTTCGATATATATATAGTAATATTCGCTATATTTCCCAGAAATATATTACTTAGTTTTTTTCCGCTTTGTCATTTTGTTAATTATCCTTGACAGTTTAGTAATCTTTGCGTTTTTTATAAATTATTGGATATTTATAACTTGTAAAATTGTGCAAGTTCTCGACATTTTTCATTAATATATGTGTATTAATATATGTGTATTAATATATGTTATTTGAAGAATTGCACATGTCAATATAATTTATGTTCCGAATATATGTTTAATATACTTTTATATTAATATAATGCTTGAATATTATTTGATGAAGATGAAATATGAATATTTTTAGCTGCAGCAGAATTATCCAGCTCATAAGACAATGCGGCTATATCTGTTTTATTCATGACGAACATATACCATTAGATATCTGCGACACGCATCGCAATATAGGACATGGGACAATATCGTGGCTACGGATAATGCATTTTCTCGCAGGATGGACGCGTGTCGATTGATAGAAAATTGCTGTTCAACTTCGTTGCAAATACAATTCAACGCACACACTGTAACAATGGAATAACCGTGTAACAATATCGCTTGGCAGCTTTTACTCGCCGACGTAACGATAGCTTTGCGCTCTTGGGAAATCTTTTTGCGAGATGAAGCGACGATGTCATTACACCATAATAAATGCATTGGTCGTGAATGGATTATGAAAAATTAATTTCTAACGTTAATCCGTGGATTATTATCGTGCTCATCATGGAAATATGCCTGCATTATGTCCATATTAATAATTTATTTTCTCCGAATTAATAATTATTAAAAATAAAATGTATGATTATTCAAATGAGTAATGAAGAGAAAGTCAAAATAAAGATTAGAATCAATGACATTATGATGACATAAATGCATTAATATTACTCTATCGAATTATCTCAATTATTATTTTTCTTATATAAATAAACAAATATTTATTATGTCTATATTTCTATTATTTTTCATTATATCGCATTCTTGTGATTTGATGATATCTGTCTATTCTACTTTATAACATTAATAAATATATAAACCGAAGAAGGTTTATATATTTATTAAGATTTGTACGATTTATTAACAAACAAAAAAAAACAGGGAAACGGTACCGATTTCAGCCCTTTCCCATAGAGATGTCTTCCTAATTTCGTACATTAAATCTACCCTCAGATAAGATTATCTCGAGAGAAAAAAGCAACGTAGGCTATGAAGGTTGCAGGGATAGAGGAGATCGACAAGGTGGATGTAATCGGATTCCGAGCTGGATAAAGTTCGTTTGATTTTCTCCTCTGCCCAGTAGCATTATCCATGTGGAATAAAGTTCTTGTATAAGTTCTTGTATCCCACATCAACTTCCTGTATTAGGATATATTGTTCCTACGATTCGATTTATTGTCACAATAAGGGCGGAAGTATTATCCTCTACGAGTTTAGTTGTTAAGACTTTCGAAAGAAATTGCTATTCTGGCACGTTTTATTGAACTACATGGGTAATATTTGTTTATATTGTGTGAAAAAAATACTTTTATTATAAAGATTATTATTATGGGTATAAAAATAGCTATGAAAATAAAGTTTATTCATATATTATATCTACTATATAGAAAACAAATATTTTATTGGCAAAAGAAGAGTTTTATCAATTGTTATTTATCACAATTATTTATTTTTTTTTATTTAAGAAGCTTTTATTAAGAAGCTCTATTAAAAGGAATTTATTGAAAAGAAATTCCAGATCTTTTAATATATTATATAAGAAAATGCAAATTTATTGTTGTAGAATTTAATACTCGGGATATAATTCTAAAGTATCTCGTGTTTTCTTAACTTGTTGAGGAAAAAGGATTATCACTTGCGGTGATACCAACAATGACCGTGATACAGTAGCAGACGCAGCGAAATCATCGCTCTCGCGTCTAGATTTATCTACCCATAAATAAGTCGCATACAAGTGACGCACAGCGTCGCAACTGTTAAAGCACCGTCAAAGTTAATTCGCTCGAATAGAGTGAAGAGATGGGGCTGTAATTTTCTATTTAGAACCTGCCGGTAACTTTAAAGGTTGCCGTTGAATTTACGGTAGATGCGCTTATCCGAACGGAATCGCGAAGGATAATTTCGTTTATCACTTGCCATGCAAGCTAAGAAAAACGGCGGCTTACACACGCGTACAAACTTGCATTCTAGTTTTCGTGTTTGTACGTTATATTCTGTTTGTATTGCAGATTCTCGACAAATGTTTCCGCTGGTTTAAGAATTTTCATCTTTTATCGAAAAATTAACTTATCTTGAAAATTAGAGCCCGCAAATTTTATTGTACAAAACTATACTCTTTATTTTATTTCTACTGTGCTTTTATTGTACCGAGAGATTGTTTTCTCGTCGTCAGAAAAAATAATAAAAACAATAACTGAATTGTTTTACCTCTCGATTATTGCGGTAAAATATTATAAAATTAGCGACAACATTTTTCATTAAAGTATACTGTTACGTTTTACTATTAACGGGTGTATCTTGGGCCTGTCACACATTAATCTTGCTTTTGGCGCCCATTGCGTTTCACGCACTGTTAACATCGAA
Source organism: Camponotus floridanus (assembly GCF_003227725.1). NCBI lineage: Eukaryota > Metazoa > Arthropoda > Insecta > Hymenoptera > Formicidae > Camponotus > Camponotus floridanus. The sequence continues at coordinate 1,377,857 of NW_020229570.1, forward strand.
GCTCCAGGCATCTCGTCTACGGAATATCGAGAGATCGATCGCGCGAAAGCGGGAAACCACCCGAGAAATGGCACGTAACTCCCTAAGATGATAAAGCAAATAACGGCATCGTGGAAAACCGGCCGACTTCGTTGTTTGGACACCGCTCGAAACTTTTTCTCAAAAGAAAAGTTTTTTTTATCCCATGCTCTTTATCTCTGCCGCTGCTCTGAAACTTTACAGAAGAAATCGGATGAAGAAACAAATAGGTACCGTTGCCATTTGGCGATTGTGAATCGATAATATTTACGTAATATCGAGCGGCGTTAGTATGCAGAATATTTTGTTCTTGTTTTTAAGCCTTTCGCATCGATAATACCGATAGTATTTTATAATTTCTGCATGTGTTCGCAAAACAGAAATAGCTCGTCCGCGTGCATTTTCCTCGCAGGCTTCGATCGCAAGTATATTTAGCATCAATTATTCCTTTAGAACAGAAAATATAGTGCACAGATATATTGATGTTGAAACATTCAGTTATTCGCTTCTAACGTAACGTTCCGGGGGCAGATAATATTTACCCATGCAATAAGGAAAAAGGAAGAACGCATCCAGAACGTTGAAACGTCGAAATGGTACAAAGGAAAACGTGTAGTTGAACGGCATTCTTCAAATGCAGCGAATTTATTTTCTGTGCCATTCAATGAACGATGTTTTTCATTTGATGCCACGAAAACACTAAGGATATATTCGTCTACGAAGTCTCTACTATGGTTATTTGTTTACCAAGCCGCTTTACTTAGTCAGCCTTATGTTGCACTAATTAATGGACAGAGAGAGAGAGAGAGAGAGAGAGAGAGAGAGAGAGAGAGAGAGAGAGAGAGAGAGAGAGAGAGAGAGAGAGAATGTTTATAAGTGAGTAAGGAGAAAAAAATGCAAAGGAAAATTCTACAAAAAGGAATGCAGAGAAACCAGGAAAAGAGGACAAAAAACCTATTATTTTGAAAGAAAGAAACTTCTCGTTTTCGACCAGCAACTTTTAATCGCTTTACTGCAAGATATCCGAGAAAATTCGCTTGCAAGTGATTAAATTAACATTTTTGCAATTGCATCCCGATTGTTTGTCTGATCACACGATGAAGCGATTTATCGTGGAAGGGCGTCGTTATTCGGCACCTCGAACAAACTGCTATCATAGTTTATTAGGCCATTAATCATCTCGCAGCAGCTGAAGGATTGAACGAGCCCGGCTTTAGCAACGGCTGCTGCCGTTGTGGCTTTGATAAGAAAGCCTGGACTGTCTTGAAATGTCGAGAATTCGAACAGTCTTACAGCATTGAACCATTTGAAAGAAAAGATATATTCTCATCTTGATTATATCTTAATTTAATAATGTATTTAAAAAATATTTTTAGAAAATTTTGTTATAAATGATTTGATAAAAGTTTATAATATTATTATATATATATACATAAGAAATAAAGAATTTTATTGTAAATACATTATATGTATATAAATATAATTTTTGAACAACATAAGAATATAACAATAATAATTAAACCCGTTATTTCTGAAGAAAATGCAATAAAATCGGATAAAGATATTTGATATATTCAGTTAAACTTATGCAGATCTTAAAAGGAAAAAAATGTAATAAGTATTACGTATGATTAACAACAGAAATTGAAGCAAATTATTTTAAGAGATAATTTTTTTGTTCATAATATTCAGTTTTCATTTTACAGAAATATCTTGAAGCGAAACAAATTTCCACATAAATGAACTGTATGTATATATTCCAATCACTATTTTCTCATTTTTCTACGCATTTCATATTCTTCTTTTGCATCTATTTCTCGATGTCCGTTATAAAGGTAGTTGCAACTTAAATAAATCATTATTAGCGAACGTTAGAGCAAATAAATACTACATTTTTTATTCGTATGGTCAATTAAAAAATTCGAAAATAGAATTACTACACAAAGTAAATTAAATCTGCCCGATTTAGAAATCAAATTATTTTATAAGCAATTTAAAAAATGGTTATAAGATAATTTTTATTATTTGTAATTAATTCTTTGTCAGCTATAAATTTTAATATTGCACGTATACCTCTTACATAATCGATATAAATTTATTGTCAATATAGCAATATAATTATTAATTACAAGGCAATATAATTATTAATTACAAGTATCTCTTAGAAAGAACCCGGTAAGTATTACTTTATCATATTAATTTATACGCGTCTTTGTTCGAAAGATATCGACATATTCAATGTTCACATCATTTGATTGCTGCAGCAATTTCTCTCCGGGCTACTAACTCTTTTGTCATGAAGGACCTATTCCGAGAGTCACGATGAGAATTCATCGCTTATTACGACACTCCGTGTGTTCCATTTTTGCGGATGAAATATTTCTTTCCCTAGACATTTTGATGAAGTCAAAGATCAAATGACTTTTCTCCTCATGCAGTTTTCGTCTCGTTCGTCTCAAGGTTGTTCTAGTTTATTAAATCATCTTTCCGCTGCATCGTCGACATGCAAATTCCTCTGGGCGCAAGTTTTCACCGCATCTTATGTTCACAAAAAAATGTGGAAATATATGGGTAACTAGAAGAAAAACGGCTGGCATAATGTACATCCTATTGTGTCGCAAATAAAAAATCGCGAATATCATTATGAAAGTTTCATTTTCCTTCTTATTTCTCCTCGCAAAGCGAGTTGGGCTTACTGTTGCAAATGAAAGGAATATTCATCGCAGATGGACGTTACTTTTTACGAATATTAAAGTGGCAATTTAGAAAATAAATTATTTTCTTAGCGTCGAAAAATTGTATATATTAGAGCATATAATATTAATATACCAACTCAAAAGAGTAAATTATGTTATCTATTTTTAACTCAGTCTATACTGTTTTCTCTCTTATTCAATATTAATTTTAATATTGAATAATATTAATTTTAATATTAATTTTAATATTTAATACTAATGTATAATAATAATAATTAAACTAAGTTATATACATTTTTCTTGTAATACAATAGCATAAATTTTTTTACTGTAATCTTGCATTTTCGATAATGTTACAGACACAAATGCTTTGAGAGCACATTATAAAATACGATTAAAATATTATATTCAATTGTATTTTCCGCAATTATTTTTTCGGCCTACAAAACTAATACGCTAAAATTAAGCAACTTTTTGATTCTTCGTTCTCGCAAAATAACAGACGAAAAATTTGCTTACAGCGAACAGCAGAAAAACCATCGAGAAATGAACATGACCATGTGGGAAAAAAGAATTTAACCGTGAAGCGAATCGCGTTGGAATGTTTCTTCTAATTCTTTTTTGTTTCTTTGCTCCCCCGGCGGTAGATGTACATACGGATGGACGATTCTTGTGTAAACGAACGCCATGGTCGACGATTCACCACGGTAAAACGGTACTGGTATATGCAAAACACTACGAACTCAATTTCTGGTTCTTCACGCGCGCGCTTTCCATCTTCCCTACTGTTTCACTCTTCGCATCTACGCGGCAACGAAGTCTTTTTCATCTTTTTATGATGTCACTTGAATGTGTGAACACGTTATGAAGGGTCAAACGTGCCTTGCAAATCTCACGTCAAATATATATCGTACAAATGATTAAAAATAAAGAGCACGGTATATTCCACACGATATAAACTGTTAGCAAGAAATTAAAAATAGCAATTATTTAGTAAATAATTTTGTATCGTGTTTTTTTTTATTTTATTATTAAATTCAATTTGTGAAACATCAACTATTTCAATTTACTATTGGCTTTATAGTTTAATCTATCGAATATTTCGTTTCGTTCACACACAATATATTTTTTTATAAATTGTTTAACAGAAGTTAAAAGCACAATTTGTGTAAACACGTACACACATATTATTAAATTTATAAAAAATTATTTATAATTAAAGTGTAGACTATATGATGAAAGTGTAATATGTCAAATGCAGTACAAATTGTTTGAAATACAACTACAAAATTATAAATGCAATCTTGTGAATATACGTGAGAGACAAAAATATATAAGAATAACGTATTTATTTGACGAAATCTATCAGTATTTGTTTGATACAGAGACAAAACGATAGAGAAACGGAAGGAGAATAAGCACGGTCACGTACGACGAAACTATTTTGTCGAAAATTCGTCGCCGTGCCACAAAGGTTTCGTTCGGTGTGAAACGCGCGCGTATATTGATTTTATATTCACGCTTGTCACAGTCGCCGAGCTTCTAACGCCTCGCGTGAGTTAACTTGAGAGACTGTATCCAGATAACGCGTTCTGGTTTGATAAATGGAAGACATGCGAAAAGTTCGCAAAGCTTTCGAAAAACTTTTTGCTAAAGAAATGGCAACTTGCTACAAGAATAGTGATAGGATCCTACTAGCATAGAACTTTCAGGGACATTTCACGACAGAGACTTTTTTAATATAAAAGGTATGCAAAAATTTATCTATTATTTATCTCTTTTATAAGCTTTCTTCTATTTTTGCACTACTTGTTTTAAATAGTTCGTAGAACTGAAGAATTTAAAATTTATTGTGAATTAAATTGTTAAGTTAAATTTTTTTATGTATAATTTATATATAATCTTTTCTATCGATTTTTATTCGATTTTAAATTAAGCGTTCACCAAGAAAAAGCAAATAATATAATAAATATCCAAATGCCGTAAAATTGTCAATGTTTTATTTGTTTTCAATAATACTAGTTATTGGATATAGATGTCATTTCCGTTTCAATCTATCGAAAATCACAATTGGCCTTGATAAATATTAAAAAGGCAGAAAATGTAGATGAAACAGATGTTTGCGAAATAAAATCGGCAAAAAAGGTAATATCACCGTTGCCATAGATTCAATCGAAAAAGAAGAGGTAGTGGGAATCCCTGGAAACCGTCTTTAGCGGTTAAACGGAGAACAGCTTTGCAGCAAATTACTTGGGAATGCTATTCACGAGTATTAGTAGTAGAAAAGCGAAAAATATAGGCGAGATTCTTTGTAAAATGATTGAAATGCGTGGCAATTTTGAAAGAGAAAAATTTCAATGAAAGAAGCAAATGGTTAAAAGCTAAAGGAATAAAGGAATTTCGACTGTTTCATAAAAAAATTTCGATACTCTTCCATTTTTGAATTTCAATCAAAGAAAAACATGAGATATATTTTCGCATCTCTCTTTCAATATCTGAAATATCCAATTTATTCATAAATTATTTATTAATTCCAATTATTAGAATTATACATCTTCTTTGCGCGTTAACATGTCTAATTTACAAATAAGCGGCAATAAAATAAGAATAAATTGGAAACCTTAAATATATATATAATTTTTGTTTAATTATTTGTAAAAAGTATTAAAATATGTAAAAAATTTAAATATTTATAATCTTAATAAAATCTTATTACATATTTCATGTTATTTTATCCATTTTTATATTTTTTATTTCATCTATTATATACGTGAACAGCTGAAAAAATTGCGAATTATTTGTTTCTGAATATTTCATGGATACTTATCCTTAATTTTAACTCATTTCTTTAATTATATTATATACGAGAGTTATCATGTTCTAAAACGCGAGCCTATTTCTTATTCAAAGTTCGGGGGCACGAAAATACGGATTGGAGCAACAGGTATGATACGTCTAGCGTGTAAATTTAACCGCATGATTTTCAAATTTTCTCCGTCGTTTAAGATTTGTACATTAATTTACGAGATGTTGCACGTCGAGAAAAATTAGTTTTGCACGAACTTATGATTTTCTTGCGTTATTTTTCCTCGATGAAACTGCGTGTGTAATTAACATCGAAAATGACGGGTGAAGTTTTGCACGATCGTCGAATTTTTGAAAAATTTGAAAAATATTTTTTAATTATATAATCGTTTCAATTAAATATTTACTGGAAATATTAAAAAATTAGCACGTATAATAGTTTTTGTGACATATAAATTATCTTGGAAGCAGCTGTAATTTTTTAATGTATTAGTGTCTTACAGATTAACAATATAACATTTATATTATTATTACAATTTAGTTGTTTTTGCGTATTGTATTAGTAAATCTAAAGATATATTTTATTTTAATTTGAAATAATGGAGATCTTTTGAGAAATAAAATACTATTATATAAATTATATATTATTATATTCATTATTTAATTTAAATCTTAATTATAAATTTTATTTGAGCACTTTTTGCATATCCAGTAACTAAAAAATTTTTCAAAAAAGAAATCATGCTCGAGATTTCTTCATGATGTTCTATATTAAGAGAACTATACTTCATTCTACTCTAATATCATAAACTTTAATAAAGCATTAAAGTTATCTACGAATTGGATATTTGAGTAAAATTTTTATAAAGGAAGATTGTGCCTCATCCATAGTGCTCAATTCATAGTTTTCTTATGTCGAGGCAAGAAATCTCTCCCTCTCTCTCTTTCTTTTTGTAAAATGATTGCGAGGCAACGAAGGGAAGAAAGTAAAAAATATTGAAGGAAATTCATTAATTATAACTGACTATGTATTCATCTTGGTAATGCGTGTTGGAACGAAATTTCCGACTTATGCGAAGATAAATATTATTTCATTCAACCTATGCAGGCACGTATATATGTGTATGTATGCTATAACACGTCTATCTGTTTCAAATTCTTGCTAATCCGGCGTTGACGTTTACCGAACTAATCTATCTCGGGCACGTATTGTATTTCGAGCTTTTAACGAAACCCGTAGCTTCGCCGCGCGTTTAAATCAAATCCCGAAATATCCGAAAACTTTTGGCGAAGCGAGGGGAAAGCAATCGGGCCGGCTGCGAAATGCAAATTCCTACTGGCACATATTTCTCTCTTTCTCTCTCTCTCTCTCTCTCTCTCTCTCTCTCTCTCATTCTCTCTTCTTTTCTACACTGTGCTAAAACTTGGACCAAATATCGGCCGTTTCCAAAAATTTTTTGTTATTGTTTTCACTCGATCGAAGCGTGACGCTTCATTGCATTTCTACCTCCGTGCGAGCATCCTGCAATCACTTCAACCTGACGCACGACGGATTTTCACGTCGACATATGGATCAGGAAAGCATATATAGAGTTGACATTTGACTGGCCGACCTGATGCAGTTTGTACGGTTTCACCCGTTGATCTTACTATTCGAAACTGTCAAAAAATAAAATCAATGCCACGTGTCGCGGTAAAAGAAATATTACTTTAAAGCATCCTCGAACTCTTAATATTGAGATTATAATCTTAAATTATTTCGATAAATTTAATATATAAGTTAATTACGAAATTAATACATCATTGAATTAAAAAAAAAAAATATTATTTAGCATATTTAAAATTATTATGTAGCTGACATAATACCTCAAACTGTCATATCATCTTTTTTAAGTGAATTAAAAACAAGCTCATATTGTATTTAAAAAAAAGATAACACCTTTATAATTTTTTTAAGATTGTAAGATACATAGAAAAATGCCGCCGATAAACGATAAGCGCAACAAGTGTAACACTTTGCTTGGCGAAGCGACTAAAGGCGGTTGCCTTTACTACGAACGAGTCTTTTGTCTCCTTGTACTTTAATATAAAAATGAGGGTATTTTGTCTTAGACGGTTCTTTGATCGCTATAAATGACGCTATAAGAGTCCATCTCGATCAATCGGCTACTGTTTCGCGGATATTGAAAATAAATCTGGATTTTACAGTCCGGAAGCATCTGGTATGTAACATCGATAAATAGTATCAAGATTTTATGCATTATATATATATACTTGCATATATATATATGTATATATTCAAGTAATTTTCGATTTTTTTTTCTATGATATATAAAGAAACAAAGGTATAAATCTCTCGAAACTTCTCGCTCGAAAGAGCTACTTGAAAATCGGAATCTGTTGGGAACATCTAGATTATTTTTAAAATATTTCTTTCAATTTATATTTATACATTTGTTCTGCACGTTTTAAACAAATTTACTTTAACTTTAATAATATTAAATTTTACAAATAAATTGATACATACATATAAATATATAAATTCAATAATCTTAAATTTATTAAAATATACAGTAAAAATAAATATTAAAATATTATCGCTAAAGAATCTGTCTATCGCTCAAATCTTTAAATTAAATGGATAGAAATAGAATATTTATTCACTTACTGATTGATCATGCGAGTTCAAGCAGCCGATTCAATATTTAAATAATTAATGTATAAAGTTACTATAAAGAGAACTTATTTAATTCATGAGACAAATTAAGCTTGGTCGAAGCTGCAAAATTCATGGATAGTCTATAAGTCAGTTGCACGCGTCGATTCGATTTTACGCGACGGAGATATAAATTATTTCCCGTTTGAATTTGAAATTGGTCGTTAAAACAATATTTGATATGTTTGGCTAACCATAATTATGGCAGGCACGTGCATTTGCACTCTAACGAGTGCCTTAGAAATACCAGAGTTGATTGATTTCAAAGCGATCATATATTTCTTTTTTTTAGATAAAGATTTTTTTCTTAACAAATAATCATAAATTAAATCTGCGACATAGTAATACATGCTGTGGAAATTCTTAAGGGTTTTTTGAAAGAAATTTGTGTTTTTTGAAAATTTTTCTTGATGATTTATGATTTTTTTATTCTTTTCATTGTTACCAATATTAATGGATTCGCATTTACTCAACAGAAAAATATCCACATTTGCTATCTGTCGCAAAACGGTGTGAATAAACATCGCTAACAATTAAATAAAAGCACAATTCGCATTTAATACACGCGCAATGACGAAATATTTCGTGTGCAAACGAAACGAAAAACGTTTGACGAACGTTTTCTATCAAAATAAGTGAAATGAGCGAAATTGAAATTCTTATTAAAGTGGCAGAATAGTATCATTCGTGTTTCGATTTCGAGCGTTATAATTTTTGCGACGTGTTTGGATCTACGACTTTTCAGTACATAGACACTTAATTAATTCTTTGCGTATTTCGATCAACGAATTTTTAACACAAGTAATAATCCAATTAACTTTTTTTATATTCCAATTAATTTTTTTCAAACAATTAAAAATTTATCATTTATTAGTTTATCAAATAAAATGCCCAGTTATAATTAATTCGTAATGTATCAGAATCCATATAAACAATATATTTTTATTATTTGCAAATATTACATATTTCAAGCTTCCTGAGTTATGTCTGCAAATTAATAGAAATTTCAAATCGTCGAATGTGAAAGCATAAAATTTCAATTTATTGACTGAACTTAATTATTTCACGTGACGACTTTTACTCCTAATCTCAATTTATATTTAGACACCTGCTTTCTCGCGCATATTTTGTACTTAAAATGGACACTCTAAAAATAAAAAGTAAAATATTGTCCTAAAAAGAGATCGCTTTACTCATGAATCATCATGATTTGCATGAATATTGTTTTATTTTTTGTAGCAGCACATCACGATACTACAGGGAGTACTTTTCGTGATTTCGTCGCCATAGCGAACGAGTGGCTCAAGATTCTCCCTGTGCGCGATCTCCGAGCGCGATTTGAGAGGATCTTGTGACGCTCGGCGATTACCATTTCGTCGTAAGGCAAGGAGGATTTGAGCGATATACGCGAGAATCTCGGTTGGCGAGCAAATCGAGCAGGCACCCTGAATACCTCGCGCGTAAAGGGAAGCTCGAACTTATCCATTGACAACTTATCTCGAGGTACGCTCGGATAATAGAGATAAGCGTGAGAGTCGTCGGCGAAATCGAGTGCCAAGAGATAATCTCTGCAAATGTTCAGTTACAAACGCTTAGGCATCACGTACTTGCAATGATATTTCCTGAGAAACATTACAATTTCATCCAAGGTGTTAGAAATTGGAGTAATTGTCTTCTTTTTCTGTCTCTATATACACATTTTGTGCTTGCTATTCTTTTGTAACAGCATTAAATTAATTTTGATTTAATTAATTTTGATTAATTTTAATTTTAATTTTGATTTAATTTTGGTTAAATTAATTTTGTGCAATTTGTTATTAATTGTTGCATATTACGTGTATTTTTTAATAATTCTATTATTAATTAATACACAAAAATTTTAAAAATATATATATCTCAAAATATCTCTATCTTTTATTATCACATTATCAATGGAATTTTAGAATATTGATTAATAATTATTTATAATATGATATTTTTTACATTGTAGTTGTCGTGTAGTTGTTCAGAATAAATCACAAAATGTTATAAGTTGCTTTCTTAAAATGATTAGACAGAGCGACAAAATTCTTTTTCTGATATCTTAAACTTTGTTAAGATTTTTTATGTGACATAATATCATTGTCAGATTTTTCTCTCAGAGAAATAGGGTGAATATAAAATACTATTACATTATTATTAGAACTGCTAAATTTTGGAAAAAATTTTAATTAATGCGAATTTGGGAAAATTTGATGCATCATTAAATTCTCATTATCAATTCTTACTCATTAAAATATGATTATCTTTCATATCATTTTTGATGTACGCGTTATTCGCTGAAAGAATCCAAAATTAATTGGCTTTGCTATGAAAATGAATATTTTTCATACACATAGTTACACTTTTAGAATGTTAATTCGAATTCTGTTTGTACAAGTAATGTAGCATGAATATTTCCTCACTCTTTAATCAGTGTGTTTACGATGCTTTAATATTTCGGTGTCCAAATCAATAATTCGCAGAATTTTACAACCGACTGTAAAATTAAGATTTAACGAGAGTGTGTGTCATTAATATCGATATTTTTTTTGCCATTGACTTTCCTGCAGAAGTAATTACCGTAAATGCGATTTGTATTACGAGTTCCATGAGGAATGATTAACAATTTAAATAATAAGCGTTTTTTTCATGCATAGTTTTAGTGGAATTGATATACATACATATATAACACAGCAAAAAATCGGAAAGGAAATATTTGGCTGACATTTTCATTAAAGTGTTTTTTTGCTGTTTCATTATAAAAGAGATAAAATCATAGTTGAACATTCTACGTACTGCTACAATAAAGAATTAAAGGAAAGAAAAAAGAGAAAATTATTGAATCATCATACGAATAAAACAAAGTATGCAAATGTTTTCGCTCATTTTTGTTAAAACATACACCCCGGGAAATGAGTAGAATATCACAGAATTTGTTTCTGCTTGAAATTGAAAAGTAGAAGTTTAATAAAATATGCGGTGAAAAGATATAACAATATAAATAGTACCAATTGTATTTTACATTACTAACTTTGATCTCACATTTAACATTTAACATTTAACATTTTTTACTATCCGAGATGACAGTAACATTTACGAGCAATTTCTTTTAAATAAATGCTTCATAGTGTATAAACGCAAGAGATCATTCATGCATAGAGTATGTATTTTAAAAGTAGGATATGCTTTTGCTTTATGCTTTTACTTTAAAACGCACTAATGCTTCTGCTTCTACCTACTATCTTTTGCTAAAAGCGCTTACTTTACTTTTATTCATATATGACCCACTTTATCTATTACACTCATTTGTCAGTTCGCGCATCTGTTCTTGTTTTATTTTACACCTCGATAAATTTTCCCGATCGGAAAACTACATTTCTGATAGACCTTCCATATCAACCACGCGGTCATTTACAAACGTCATTATTATTAATTAGCAATTTACCATGGATGGTGCATCAGCTGCGTCATTAATACAGGAAAGATGTCGAATTTTGATAAACGCTCGACACCGAAAAGCGAATGGGCGGTAAATATTCGTCATTGGAACGGTTCGACGCGTCTACACGTTTCACGAGCCAGCGAACATTTCGGTCGCACCGGCTATTTCCGACGTGTCAGAGGCGCGCGCGCGCGCGCGAGAGGATTTTTTTGCGCGGATCGATTTAATATCTCTTTATTAGTCAGCAGTTATTTTTTCTCAGAGACTTTCTAATACACAATTCACGATTAGACGTCCGATTAATACGTTCGCTTATGTGTATGATTTTTAAAATATTTAAATCTCATTTAATTTCATACATTTGTAACAACATTGAATTGTATATAATACACAAACGTGAAAAGAAGAATATATCAAATTTATTTAGATCTATATTCTGAGTTACACACAAGATATTATTTTTATAGGAAGCGTATAAATATAATCTGTTATTTGAAATTATTTTTTGTATCAATCTTTTGTTGATAATTTAACAATTAGATGAATTTTTTTATAACTTGTCAAGATGTTAAATATCTAAAAGTTTAAGCAACTTGTTCAGATTTATATACATATATAAATTTTACTGTGTAGGAAAAATATTTTTTTAAAGTTTGAATTTTTAATTATGAACCATTATATTTATTGGAAATTAATAATAAAAACTATTAACTGAGTTTCTAATAATGTTTCTATTAATAACGCGAATCATGATTTGATTTGTTTCGATCGACGAATTGAACGGTGTAAATGGTAAATATAAAAGTTTTATACATCTTGTTGTAAACAGAAGAGCCGAAGAGAGATAAATGATATATAGATAGTATTATTCGAAGAATTTAATAACGCTAACACGCGCGTATGAAGACAGCTCTTGTACGCATGTAAAAAGTAGATTATATCGTATACAAGCCAGTCGGTCATAACCCGACTTTGTAATTTAAATTCTCCTGGAAGCGAACACTTCGTTTATGACAGCGATAAACGATAGGAATAAGTGTAACATAAATGTGGTGTCTCGCTTTCGTTGATGAACGTTCGACCGTAAACAAATAAATCGCAGTAGTAAAATTTTACATCTAATAACAAACACAGAACTTTTATTTCAATTAGATATACGCCAGCAATTAGATCACGCCAGTAATAACAAACTTCAACGAGTTCGAAGGAGGTCATACAGAATTTCTTTGTTCGTTATTTTATTGAATAAATCGTTGAAAAATTAATTTTATATAAAGAGCAATTATATTTTATATAAGTCAAATATGAAACGGAGAAAAATACTTTCTCTCGCTCTCTTTCCTTCTCTTTCTCTTTTTGGAAAATACTGAAATATTCACTGGAAAATATAAATTTCAGCAAATCTTACTTTTATTCTCTTCTCGTTTCCTTCACCATGATAAAATTGAGATGTCTTGGCGAATGACTCGAATGTGTCTTCCCGCAATCTTGCGTGTTTACTGACTGTGAGATATTCGATATACCGGTGGGACGGATGATATGGTACGTGGGTGTTACGTCGGATATACATTCGCTTATCCGTCATCCAAACTATATGTAATAACTGTTTCACGACCCGAAATGCTTGTAAAGATTTTTCCAATATTTCAAGTGGTATATATTTCTAAGAAAGTCGCATTTTTATAGTAAAATATCACGAAAGTAGTACTACTTATTTTATTTTGTAGAATTAAAAATGTGTACAAATCTACTATACATATATATATATATATATATATATATATATATATATAGTGTAATTATTCAATTATATAAATTTGATTACATAAATTTGACAAAAAAATATCAATAAGATAAAATTTTTCCTTTTTAATTATTTTATTTGTCGATCACTGTCATAATTATTCATTTCAATGAAAGTTGATTTCTTATCAAAAATGTATAAATAGTTTGATATATATAAATGTATAACATAAACAAATATTTAATTCTTATTGTCGAATTCTCAATCAGTTTAATTAAAAATAAATTCTAATAAAAATAAATTCTGACTTGCTCTATTTATTCATCGATAATAAACAAAGTCATTAAGAACATTGACATCTTTCATTGCCATTTAATAATGATGATAAATTCCGGAGAGAGTTTTAGCATACCGAGTATACATTACGTATTTCAGTCACAAGTTCGATTAAAACAGTGAAGAAAGTGGATAAAATGTAAGTGTAGACAGACAGCGGAGGCGCTTACGGAGCTCGTTTTATTCAACTGTCGAAAAAAAGCCGACACGCTCCACTGCTGTTCGCTTAGAAACTCTTAGAAAAGTCTAAACTCCCTCGCAGAGCGGTGGAAAAACGACGACGGGCGAAAACTTTGGCGAAGCATTAGCATCTTTTATACGTCCCTCGACTCGTTCTGCATTTTTTCCTCCCCTCCAAAGAAAGAGCCTTTGAATTCTTCGCCTCTCGCGCCTCTCTCTCACCGCCAATTTTCTCGAACACGTCGCAAACATTATTTCCCGAGCTACAACCGCGTATAAAAGCTCCTCGAAGCATGCCTCACAGCGAGGCAAAAATTCCGTTTTTTTTCATTGCGGGATTATTTTTCGTGGCTTCTGAGGCGACGAGGCGCCTTTTAAAGCTGCCCGACTAATTTAACGCGATAAGGACACTTGAAACTTTATAACGAATTCGAAATGAGACGAGAGGAATTGATATTGATCAAGAATTCACGCAATCGCTAGATTCATCTCGTACAAATAAAAATTATGAAAATAGAACGAGAAGTAAGAATTCTTACTGTATTTAATGTAAATCATCAGACTTTAATTATTTTTTTAAAATCAAACAAGAAATATGATTTCATTACACAAGAGCTTAGAATTTTGTGTATGTAAAAATATTTAAAATATTTATCTTACATTTTTTATCTTTTCGTACGATCCTTCATGTTTAATGTATATCAATACTATGTCAAGAATTTCGAAAACTCAATCTAAACTTGTCTCATATCATAGACTCGTTTTACACTACATATTTTATGGACCAATTTTATAGCATGTATGAGGGAACAGATAACATATTTCATTCCTCGAGAAATCACAGAGATTCACCAAATATTTTAAGGTAAATAGATGTTTACTAATCCTCCATTCCCAACACTTTACTTCACTCTTAAGGAGTGTGGAACTATTCCGACAGGAAAATGGAAGCCACAGCTTAACTTTAGTAAGACATATCTCTTAAATATTGCTTCAAGATAATAGCAGTGTTTCCACTTTGCTAAATTAAAAAGTGGCATATGTGCAGCTACAGCTATTATGTATATGCATAATAATTGACGTACGAAATTAAATTGCCTGTTGGCATTAATTGCAGAGCAAATCAATTTCGAAGATCGATTGTATCGTGTGCGCTTCGGATCTTCGTGGCATAAATTACATTCCGAGACGCCATTTTTAACGATGCTATTACTTAGTCTCGAGAGAATGGAGCGCAAATCTACCGAGGAATTAAACCGCTTCAGTCGATATCGGAATGGAACTTACTCGCGAAACTTACGCTACTTAAAAGTATCTCTGTTGATTCATAATGAACGAAGTCCATAATATCAAAAAAAAGATTATAAAACTCGAAACGAGAAAGGAAAGCATAACGCAAGATTAAAAAATCCTTCATCGATCGACAGATTTTACCTACGCGAAACTTTTAATCAAATTTGCTCGATATTAACTTTCGTCAGGTTGGCTCACACGGAAACTCATTCGATCATGAGTTATATTATCCGCTTTGCTCCATTTCACTATCTCCCGACTTCTCGACGAGCATCCGTGCGGAATTCGGCGGTATTGAAAACCACCAAAAGTTTGACTCACCAACATGGCTTCACTTGTTTAATATAAAATTAATTTTACTAATGCTATACAAAATTTAGTATATGTGAGGGCGCAATTTTACAACTATGAGAATTTTGTTGGTTCTTATTTGTTTTGAATTTTGATGATTTTATCAAAAACCCTTGGATTTTAAAGACATTAATCTTATAATTTTATTAGATTTTGTTCTATTGGATAACTTTGATTTTAATTCTTAGATGTATTACTTCTAATTCTTAAATGCAATATTTTTCACAAATTGCTCACGTTTAGTATTATTGAAGATAAAAAGTAATGAAGATTGCAAATAATAGACGTTTACGAGCCATTACAGTGGAGAGGAAAGAAAAATAGCATTATACGCAGTCGGTTCGCCTTCTCGTGAAAAAGAACTACGTTTAAAAATATCACTATAATTAACGTTTGTTCAGAGTGTTTAAAAACAGAACGATAAATTTATCAATTAATCCCGCTAACACAACAAAAATACAGTTTTACGAAAACGTTTTCTTTAAAAATAATTATTAAAAATAATTATAAATATTATAAATATTATTACATATATCATTAATTTATAATATTTTAAGGAGATGAAAAATTTCTAATATATTATTATAAAATTATTATAAAAAAATGTGTTTTATATATTTTTATAACATAAGTTAAAATACAATAAAGTTAATACAAATAAGTTAATACAATATGATTTTTTCAAAAATAATTTCTCTTACGCAGAAAATTCAACAATATTTCTATGTACTCAACTTCAGCATCAAAAATAATATTGAACTCTATACTAAACTGAGCAAATAAACTTTATCATCACGATGTCATTTCGATGAAGATATATCCATTAAGATATAAAAATCACTTTGTTCTATTTTTTTCTTATTTTAATATAATCTTATTATTTCATCTTTTTACACTGGCATGTAATGTAATATTGAATATTCTTTCTGTATTTTGCATGTTTGATCGATGAACAAAATCTTGTCTGCGTGAAGAGAATTATGCTGGTGGAATATTATGTCGTGTGTTTGCGAGCTGACTTTTCTTCAAAGAGAATTTACATAAGAATATTGTAATTTTTGTTTGTGTATTCGGTTTGAATTCTCAAACATGATATTCGTAAGCGCATGCATGCGTTTCACACCTAAGCGAAGCACGGGTTGAGTTTGCTAATATTGTTCCATACTATTTCCACATTTTTGTCTTTTGCAATATATAAAGTTTAATTTCGTAAGTATATCAAATATGCATTGCATTTCATGCTTGCGCGACAAGTAATTATAAAGACAAGATAATTATCATAACAAAAACAAAAGATAATTCTAGTTATAATTATTGTAATTATAGAAAATTTTCATATTCTCATTATTAATTATATTTTTCAGTTTTATTTTATATTAATTTTGAAATCTCTCTTAATTTAAGTTATTTTGCACAGTTTGTAGTTAGATTTATATGAGATTTAAATTGATACATCCGTATTTACTCATTTAATTGTCTTTGGATTAATATATACAGTAATATATATATAGTATTATATTTATTTCCTTATATTCCTTCTATCAAGCAACTAAGATGACACTGACTTTGATCAGAAATTCAGATCGCTTACAAGAATTCCAGACATATATCGCTAACTTGATCGGAACGTGCTTCGAATATTCAAGCTTGCCGCAATACGGATCTCTGCTTATATACGCATTTATGATTTTCGTAGAAGAAAGGCTGGAACAAAGTTCGGAACTTTTATCGAATCGCATTCTTGTTTTTCTCCCAGGCAACTGACATGCCATGTCAGACGTTAATAAATTGTAACAGCGCATATAGCGATTGATGTTAATAAAAGGAAAAAAATGGTCGAGAAAAAAACTGACGTAATTAGATCGATAAAGTTTAGCTTGAAAAAAATTGCTCCTGCGAGAAAAGTTTTGTACTCGGCCCTTTCACGTTAAGCGTTAAGAGAACAAGAAAGATTAAAGTGGCAGGGCCGTCCCCCGAGCGTGCTAAGCGGTACTTTAGACCGCGAAGCTAACTTACGTTTTGCGTCAACTCGCCACAGTTGCCAGGAGAGATGAAGATCCTTATTAATGCACGCGTTTAGTTCCCAAGAAGTCTCACGAACTATCGGGCTGCAGACGAGCGTGACAGTTAACAAAGCAAATCTCGTATAAACTTCAATCTTATTAGCATAACATTCTGTTAACTGGTTACTATACGAACGCGCCCTACCGTTAAATCTAACGGTATTGTTAACAGAAACCTCGTATCAGTGCTTGTTAGCACTGAATCGCTATACTATTGCTAAATACAACCGCGTAATTCTTATTACAATTATTATTACAATATTAATTCACAGTATTAATCACTTCATGTAAAAGAAGAAATACGTTGTAAAAAATATTGTAATAAAAGAAGAAATATTTGATTATATGCTATATAAAGCGAATATGTGTGCGTAAGAAGCTTTCCTTAATATAATCTTTACAATGATTAGCATTTTCTTATAGTATATATTTTGCAAAATATTAATATTTATTGTGTACAATATCAGTTTTACACATCTAAAAATGTAAATTATAAATTGTACGTTTCCATTTAAATTAATTTTCATAATTCTTTTTTGCAAATATTGCGTTTTATTCTGTGATTTTAAGTAAACCGTTCTTTTATATTAAACAATTATTATTGAATAATTTAATTGATTGATGTAATAATTTGATTGGTTGAATAATTTTTATTTGTAGTATAAAAGTATAAAATTTATTTTATATAATAAAATATTGAACAATTTATATTCCACACCTCAATAATTTTATCGATGTAGTCATATGCTCTTCTTTTTGAAAAAATATTATTTTGCAAAATCTCATGTAATACCGGTATTTTTATAATTAATTTTAATTTGTATAACTATTAACATGTACATATATTTACAGTTGTTATGCATCTTAGGTACAATTATATTGGCTGTAATTACATTGAAAAGTAATAAATGACGATGTACATAAACAGAATAAAATTTATTGAAACAGCTCTTTGAGATAAGATCGTATTATGCATCGTAATAATAACGAGAATTTTCCTAGCGTAATCTCATCTTTATGTGCCAGCGAACGTATAAAAAGTCAGAGATGCATGAATTCCTTGAGCCAGAGATGAAGTTTTATATTTTATTTTATCTTCAGTGTATATTACACTCTCCATATCGATCGGCATCAAGATAGATACGTGCTATCATTTATAAACGAAGAATAACGTTTTCGAAATTCGGAGAGAAAATGATCACTCTTTTGTTGTCGACAGCAAAAAATTTTACGATGCGCACCAAAACACCAGTCTCACCTATGCCATTATCAGACCTCCGAGAAAACAGCTGTTAGAACACACATACACACACATAGCGCACTACATTTTAATCTACGTACGTATCTACGCCTCCATTTGCTGCCTTTAATGAACGGTCGAAGAGACCCAGTTAAATCTATCGGAAAATTACGAAGTACTAAAATCAGTAACGAGCTGCGAACAAGCATGAAATTATAGCTTCGTTATAATAACTCCAACACTTTTTGCGAACATGAATAGGTTTTAATAAACTAGGTAAACGACTTTAAAATCATCCTTTTTTCAATAATTGTCAATAATTGTCTTTTTGTCATTTGTCAATCGCTTGTTGTCAATTTAAATTTTTCCAATGACTCGTTCATTATAAATAATAGCACGTATTGCAATTAAGAATTTACTGAAAAATATGCAACAAATAAACAATCCAAAGAGACGGAAAAAAATAGATACAATATGTATGCATATAAATAAAAATTTAACAAATCACAATAATAATAATATTTAAAATTATATTTAACAAATTAAAAATTTGAACAAATGCAGAAGATTCAAGAAAAGCGCTCATCATCTATTAATCTAATTGCAAATTTAAGAGGATTAAAAGAATCGACTAATTATTTTTAGACTTATATAATCTCGTATAATCTAGAACATACAGTGTTGAATAGCGAAGACACTTGGCTGTTATCGTATAGCGTAATATCATTATTCAGATTAATTCGGATATTATTCAAATTCGGTTTTAAGGTAAGAGCCAATGTATTTATCAATGCGATTAATTAAGTAGATAAAGTCAATGTATAGCGAACCAGGCCGCCGTTTATGTGTTTTAATGAAATGTATAATATCTTTGCAGATCTTGCAAAATAATTTGCGATTAATGTAATATTAATAATAGTTTCGCAATCATCGCGTTGCATAATACATATATTATTGCCATTTATATTATTTTACACAATAGCCATCGTTAAAAATAACAGAACAATGTCTTGTCTCTCAAATATATAACACATAAGCATATTATATAATTTTAAAAAATTGGAAACAGCGAGATGATTTGTGAGAAATAAATATCTTCTTCAAAAAGAATCAAGTTCCTAATGCAAACGTAAATAAACAAAAATGTAAAAATCCTTCTCCGTGATCTCTCAGCTTTAATTTTGATCACGCGTCACAGAACACGAAATATCTCATCAGAGTTTTACAGGCAGTTTTTATGGCGCATTGCGCCGACAAATGTTACTTGAGGACAGCCAGGAGATTATATACTGCCGGTGACATTGAGACTTGTTTCACTTCCAAGCTCGCACGTGGAGAAAAGGGATGAGAACCGGTCACTAAACTGGACGGAATACCTGAAAGAACGTTCTTCTTTTCTTGGGGTCCATAAATTCCGCTCGCGGAATCCTTCTTATTGCTTCTCGCGGTTTCAACCGGCGATATATTCCGAGGAGAGAAAGGGAAGGGGGGAAAGACAAAATGGAAAAACAAACGTTCGCATCGTCCGCTTTCCGAGACACGTAACCGCATTTAAACTTTTTGGAACGAGATAGAAGATCCTATGTACATGTGGATTCATGGGCACATACCGTGCACCTTGGGAGTTGCACCGCACCTTCGCGTAATAGCGGCAATGTTTCTGTCAGTCGTATCCAGAGACTCGGCATTTCGGAGGGGGTGAAGTTTAAGAGCAAGCTCGGTGGGATGGTACTTTTCGAAATTTCAAAGTTTGACAGCAAAGTTTCAACAAAAAACTTTCCGAGAGAAAGTTGCTGTTCTTGAAAATACGAGGCGTTCTAAGAAATTGTTCACTTTTCAATTACACGCTCGATACAAGTCTCTTATTTATCTTTTAATTTATAAAAACAATTAGATCGATGATTAAACGTACGATACTTGTCTCATTAATATGTCGATTACAGATTAAAGGTAACGTTTATTAATTTATTCGAATATTTAAAATTGCAATTGACACACTTTTTAAATGATATTCCTCGAGAAACTTTTTGAAACGTAACTGCATTATAATTTTATATGTCATCACAAGCGTTTCTTTGTTCGATTAACTTTAACTATAATATGCTTTAACTGTAATATGCTTTTTTTATGCAGTATATGCATAATAGCAATTTGCATATAAAATAAATTGTGAAAAAAATCTGTCTCGCTCTGTGTCACTTTTACTAAATAATATACCGTATAGAAAAAAATGAAAACCATCTAAATAAATAAGTGTCACGTTAGCATACATTAATATTCTATATACTTTACGTTTTTTTAAATATAAATTTACTTCACAAAAGCTCGTAATTAAAATTCTCCTACGCTTTGTAATCGTATATCTTTATGATCGAAGTAATCATTTATGTAATCGAAATTGCCGCTTCTCTTTTACGTCAAAATAAAAAAAACAATGCGAAATGCAAAGAATATCTATAGGCGACATATAGACTTTTTCACTTCGTTTTTATTGACACGATCTTCATCTTGTGCATCGAGGAGGCTTTATTTCGCCGCGATTTCATTTTGTTTGATTTATATTGTGAAATACAGCTACGGGATGTGATCGAACAGTTCTGCACATAAAACCATCCCGCGACAGCGTTCTCGTACTCGCGTAATAATACGTTTCGCCGGTATTTATATCCTCCCATCAATCTCTGTCTCAACCGAAGTCCCGTAGCAACGGCCGGAATGCATCGGCCCCACGTCTCACCTTTGTCTAGATATTTACGTGTATATTTCTTAGACATGTTGATCGTGTGAAAATGAAAATTAATGATATAAAATATTACCGTCATTCGACCACAAAATGCTGTCATGAAATATATGTATGCAAGTATAAAGTTTCTTTAAAAATTGTAAAATTTACTAACGTTACTGTTGTATTTGCTGTTATATGTAAATCTGCGCACGCGATCGTTACTATTTTAATTTAATATCTGACGAAAGAATGTAATACATATAATTTAATATTATTTTATTCTTCGATTAATTAGAATTTTGATGAGCAAAAATAAAATTATATGCCATTTGTTTTTGCTTCAGCTTTTCATCACTAAAGGAAAGCACTTTCCTGCAAGAATGAAATGCGGAGAGCGGCTGAAAATGAAGATAACTCATTGTCAGAGAAGGTAAAGAAAATTCGAACGGTATGATTTTACCAAGACTTATAATTCCGATTCCATTTACGTCGAGGAAGATGCTAAGTGCAATTGATTATTGAAGTGCGGGTGAGGTTCAATATAAAAAAAATCTCACGGGAGAAGAAATTGTCGAGGAACTTTCAACCGCTTCCTCGAGAAGATAGCAATGAACAACTTTTGCTTCGTGAAATATATTTTAATATCTCGGAGAAATGTATTTCAATATTAACCCACAGTTTTCAAGAAGCAATTAATAAAATTATTAATTTTTATTAAGTGGAGCAAGAAGAGAGAGATATCGACAAGTTTATTTTCTTAATTTGTCTTTAACATCAGGAAATTTCAGATATGGTAATATTTAATTAAAATTTAATTTGACTTATATCATGCATTTCTTTTTTCTTAAAAAAGGTAATTATATTTTACATTCTAAAAAAATAGAAGTTATTTCTTTGGAATATAAAATAAAATTATATATGCCTAATTCTTATATATTCACTATAGATTCATTATTATTTTTTATGTATACATGTTTATACATTTTATACCTGTTTTATAGATGTGAAAAACTACGAAATTATATTTGCACGCGTACGCATGCGATACACGTAGAAACATTTGCATGATCAGATTCGAAAGCCGCAGGAAATTCAGTCACGTTGTCGGACATCACCGTGGTAGTATTAGCTAGTGTTAGATTTCAGTCTCGCCTAATCCGTGTGACTGATGGCTTTATGGATTTGAATTTCGGAAACTTGGTGACAATCCAAAATGCTCAATAAATTTATATATAATGCGACAATAAGCAAAGTATCATTTTGCAAAATTATTTGTCATGCATTACAATTAATCCAACAGTATGTCTATGAACGAATGTTCGACTATTTAATATAAATAAATTATATAAATTATATAAATAAATTTATCACAATAAATTATTTAGAGAATTTGCGTATAACAAATTCTGCGAAATTATTACGCTAAATGACACTGTTCAATTATTGAAAATAAAGCTGGATGAAACATAATATTATATTTAATGTAATGTATAATTATATATATTTAATATATATGTGATAAAGATTCATGTTTGTGCACATGCCACATTATAAATCAAAATTATCTATAATTTCGCGTGTAAAACAGTATTTTACAAAAAATTGATATAATTGCTAATTCTCGCGAAGAATTTAATATTAAATAATTAGCTTATAACGTTTTCCTTCATAATAATAATCGTACAAATGTAAAAATGATAAAATGTTCAAAACTTTATTTTTACGATTAATGAACAGTTAAAAAAATCTATCAACATTCTCTTACAATATTTTTTGACAGATCAATCAAAAAATTTCGTCGTCAAATAAAAAATCAATTAGAGGAAATATATTGCCGGATCAATTGTACAATAAACATCTAGTCGCCAGATTTAATTTCCGTCATTTCTCTTCCTCTTTTTCGCCTCTTAATTTGGCTCATCACAAGATTTTCTCGCTTGTATCACGAAAATAAAAATGTCTTTGACCCGTTATAACCAGAGAGATCTCTTCCTTGTGTCTTATTCTTTGCTTCTTTTATTGTGTATCCGCGTACAGACTCGATAAAGATTTTATCAGGTTAATATTTCCTTCCGCGAGCAATATTTTGTAAGAAAGAAAACGGTAAAATATCTATAACAGATAGTTTCCGGGATATATTTTAGCTGGAGTTAACCATTTTACTCGGAGTTGTTGATACTTGCCAAATTCATCTGGCTTTTTCAATTTTGATTCGATGAAATATTTCAGAGTTCTTTCTGAAATATTTCATCGAGTCGCCGAAACGCAATAACTTTAAAAAATCGCATGCTATCTCCAGATGATAAACAATTTTATTTTACGTAAGTAAAATAACACACACAAATATGTGTACGAATGTATATCTGCTTTCTCGATTAATTATCTCACGTCGTCATAAAAAAAAATAACAAAATCTTTACAAATCAATTTAATTATTTAGAAAAAAATTTCCTTTTGCGAATTATTGAAGTCAATTGCAAATTAGAATAAATTATTTAAACGCATTTCACGTTTCGCTTCTAATTGAGTTGGAAATTTTAATCCATCAAAGCGCAAAGCGTAATCTACTTGGCACTGTCATTATAAGAAGTCGGCGTATCCTGAGTCATCAAAATCTAAAATTTAGACACGTCGGGATCCATCGGCGCGTCTTACCATGTCTCTGATATTTAAATCACGAAACGTTATTTCGTCATTCCGCGAGCATCTACATTGCCGGGCGTTAACAAGATTTCTCAGTCACTCGAATTTCCAAGCAAAGCGGCTAGCTTTTGAGAGGAGTACACGTCTTGCTATTCGTGGGAGACGCGCTGAAAGTCATCCCAGGAGCCTATTTCGGCAGCGGCAATGGAATCTCTTTGATCCTGTAGGCGGAACGTCCATCAACAGGTGTACAAGTCGGCGGCTCGAGATATAGAAGGCATCGTGTCTCTCTTTCTCTCTCTTTCTTTCTCTTTTTCTTCTTCTTTTTAATCTTATCTCGTTCTCTCACAAAATAAGAGAATTCACACAGGAACAATTACGTGCTATTTTTAACACTAGTGTACGAGAAAACAATGAACGTATCTGACGGCGAATTGTCCCCTCCAGCCGTACTACTGGTTACAGCGGTTTCCCCTTTGCCATCCGAAATGCGATGCCTTTGATGATGGTCATAGGGTGCTACGACCGCGTATCGATTCCTGTGGGACATCGTTTTGGGAAGCGGGACCGCGCATTAACTATGGCACTGCCACCCCGAACAAGTCCCTTTAACCTCTAATAGTACTCTACGAAATTTTCTACGATTTAATTACTCGGCCTAAAGGAGCAATCTGGATTGAAATTTATTGTAAAATTGACTTATGTTATTAGAGAAAAATTTTTCCAAAGTAAAAATATTGAAAACTGAAAATGCATTTTGCAGCTATTCTTCCATAAATGTTTTAAAGAATCAATATTTTGTTACATTTATAAAGATGCAAATAAATGATGTCTCATTTAATTGTTTCGAAAAATTAATATTATAAATATTTTCATATATCAATTTATGTAAAACTTTTAAATTTTTAGACGTACACAATAATTAAATTACAAAATTAGGTACGAAAAAAAGATATGTTTCTTTTCGTCGCTAAGTGTTAAGAATATTTAAATATATGCAAAATTTTTTGTTGATATATGGTATATATATATATATATATATATATATATATATATATATATTAACGAAAGAAAATAAATATAAAAGCATCAAAGTTTATAAATTTACATCATTATATTATCCTAACCATTTTGTACTTGCGACTATATGATTAATCATATGATTAAGGCTGCAACATCAGTTATTTATAATTGCCACGTTAGCTGTATCACGGCATTTCACAAAATGCTCTTAGACATTTCACGATGCTAGACTAACTAGACTCCATATCATCATTTTACTTAATGTGCTTCGTCGCCTATCTTACCGACCAAATTTGAGAATTTTAATTATATGATTATGATATATAGGTCGAGTTGTTCTCGCGCATATCGTAACTATAATAATATCATTATATTTCTTAATTTTGGCTGCTTTTAAACAATTATCGTGCTACTATTCTGAATTACGAGAAAATAGGTTGATATGACAATATCTTTTCGTTTTTGAAATATGATCTTTGCCATGTCTTTGATGACAGCTAAAGGGTTGATAGGGATATTGATTTTCACATGACAGACATAAAAGACAGACTAATATATACAAAATCTGCAATGCTTGACCTGGAAATTTATACACAAATCGAATATATCCGACTTGTAAGAGCAACAAACTTTATAGCTGTTAATCATGATCTACATATATGCGATTAAATTATAAAAAAGAGAGAAGCGCATTTAAATAAAACTATACAATTAAAGAAAAATTTTTAATATTTCTCTTTTTTTTTCTTATATACATATATATACACACACACACACACACACATATATATATATATATATATATATATATATATATATATATATATATATGTATGTGTGTGTGTGTGTGTGTGTGTGTGTGTGTGTGTGTGTGTGTGTGTGTGTGTGTGTGTGTGTGTGTGTATGGATAGGTGTGTGTGTGTATAATTATTAAAAACCTATTATTTCTTGCGAATTTATAAAATAAAAATTAATTTAACACTCACCAGTATGATGCGCAATAGCGGAGTACACAACACGTAGTAAAATCTGTAACACATAAATATATCCAAGTTTTATATAAAATAGTGTCCCAAATAATTAATATTTTAAGTAATTATTGCACGTATTAAAATATTTTTTTGTTCTTTAAATAAATATTTAATAAAACAATTACATATTTTTGACAAATTTTTCTGGATATAAACTTTCATATATAAAAAAAATATGATAAATATAAATTTAATCTGTATATAACTAATTTAAATATTATAAATCATACATAAATATAAGCAATTTAAATATTTTATGTACAACTACGAAAAAATACTTTAATTACACAATTTTTTATTAAAAATGATTTAACTAATTTAAAATAATATTTTAAATATTTTATATATGTGCACACACACATATATTATATTACCAGAGTAATATAAAATGGATTACTACCTATTTGCAATTAGTTTTACATTTAAAACTATTACAAATAATAAATTAAAAATATTATAAATTACTCATTTTTTATTGTTTCGCAATCGCTCGAAACTTTCCGAGGCCTCTTTCTTCTCTTTTTGTTTATATTTTACTGTTTCTTCTTGGCACTTAGACAATATTTTATACTATACTCACGAAATTTGCACAGTCAATTATGTGATCACGAGTATACTAATTAATAGAATGTAATGATCGCACGACACTTTACAGCACTTTCAACATTAATCATATGCGAAGAGAAAGAGAGAGAGAGAAAGAGAGAGGGGCACGCACTTTACAAAGTAATTCAAAACGAATGTAACAAACTTTAGCAAATTGGAGAAAGATTAATCTAAGTAAAAAATATTATATAAATATAACTATTTTATTCTTCATATTTATGTAGTTCCAAAAGTTTTAAAATTTTGTTGCTATCATAGTAAAATCATATGGTTGATAAGAGATAACTTTTGAGAAGTCAAAATGAGACAAAAAAATACGATACATCGATCGTTTACAAATTATTGTTTTGATTTTATTATGATAACAACAAAATTTTACAACTTCTGTAACTGCGTGTGCATAAAGAACAAGATATTTTATATTCATATGCCATTTTTTATTTAGAGAATGACCTTCCAAATAATCTATCAAAGTTTATACACTCGTTTTCAATCATCCTATATAATAATAAAAAGAGCAATTACGATCCGCTAGACATTGAGAAACACGTGACCAAGTTTATTCGCTATAGTAATTTTATCTCTGTTAGTAACGGAAACGTTCGCATTTTATTTGTTAACGTTAGGGCATCTTTTGCGTTGTAACACGAGTAAATAAATAAAAAATTAAAGTTGAAAATATGGATATATATTTATATATCCATATTTTCAACTGGACAATATTTGGAAATATATATTTGTTATGATATAGTTACATTTATCAATTATTCCTAAAAACAGATTTCGATTGATTAAGTTTCGCGAGAAATAGCTAGATTACAATTGATAATTATGTAAATACCGAATTTATGTAGTATATTATTGAGAAATATTAAAATAATAATGAGATGAGATTAATATCTATCATATTTATCAATTAAATGTCAATTTTAATATAGTTTGATTCGAAATCAATCCGTTCTGTACAATGCACTTCATTAATTAAAAAAATATGAAATATATATATATATGAGACACAACAGTTTCACTCCGACACTACGCAATATTATACGAATCAAATTAATAATGAGTTTTAACATGCGCTAAACTATCAGAAATAATTAGAATTTAATATTGCAAGTATAGTAAATTTCGTATGCAAAACTCTTGCAAAATACATATTATTAATAAACAATCGATATATCTTTTTTCGTTACTTGAATAAAGAAATAGCCGTTGTCGCAATTTATTCCGCAAAATATTCTTATATTTTCTTTTATTTCATTTACACGAGAATTAATCAATTGTGCGTATTAATTATTAATTTGTAATAATTATAGAAAATCACCGTATTTCGAAGGATAATAAAACAATATGCAAAATGGTTCGCATCGTTGTTCATCATCTTTCGCTGCACGAATGACAATAAAATAACTGCGTACAATAGTACGCTACAAGAAACGAATTCCGAATGTATGATAGTTAATTACGTCGTCCTGACAAAATATTTTATACAATACAAAATAAATATATGCAGAATTTCATTCCTTCAACTCAAATTTAATCATTAATAAATCGTTGATATATCGTTTTTTGTTTCCGTAATCACTCGATTCATGAATTCATCATGTTTAATAATGTTTTATCGATTCGAAAATAATTAGAAAATGGCCAAAAATTCAGAGCACGAGAGACAACATATATTTGAAGTATATCAAATATATTTAAAGAACTCATTATTTCTCCTAAATATTGCAAACAACGATTTATAGTGTTTCTATCCTTCGTCTCTCATTTCGTTTCTTCAAATTAATATATATCAAAAGAATTACCTGGTTTGATAAATTGTTGCCTCGGTTTAGGTCGATCACGAGTTATCAATCACAAGAGTTCACTACGCGAGAAAATAATCACTAATAATTATAGCACGTCTATGAATTTTCAATTGACTAATCGTTCGTAAGAGAATAATATCGCGTTTAGGAATAGCACACTATTTTTTCACGATCGTAATTCGATAGCTAACACGACACACGAAACGCGGCAAACTCAGGATTTATAAACTCCTTTATTGAAATTTATACCGGCGTTAATAACGCCATCTGCAAGTCCTTCGAATAATATAAATTATCTTCTGAAAATCAACTTGGTGAATCAAAATCGATAGATCAAATACGCTGGAAGACATGTGTTACAATATATTGTCAATTCTAGTGTCAATTAACCGTTTAACTATTTAATTATTTATTGGAATTTGATCTATACGTATTTGATCTATCGTACTTTGATCCACCATGTTGATTTTTTCGAAAGATAGTTCACATTATCTGAAGACAAACTTTTAGATGGCGCTAACAAATTTTAATAAAGGAGTTTACAAACTCTGGTCAGGCTAGTATTACATTTGTCGTACGACAAATTTTTTAAGCACGTTGATTGGCTGCGGGATAAAAAGTTTCTAAAGTTCAAAAAATTACTATCCAATGGCCAATCAATATGCTTGCAATCAATATGTAAAAATTTGTCGGAAGACGAATGTGAGATCAAGCCTCACATCTTAACTGCTTGAAGGTCGCCGCGCGAGTGACGAGGTGATACGTTATCGTGTTACCGGACACGTATACTTCGCGCGTCGAACAAAAAAACGAAATTCCTGAGTTACTACGTCATTCGCGCGGCGTCACTCGAGTGGAAAGATGCGAGATATTTCGTAAGTGTCGTTATTAATGGAATATTATCTATCAAACAATCGCGAGAGAGATACCGTGAGGTACTTGTGATTGATAACCTATAACCTAAGCCGAGGCAACAGGATATATATATATATATATATATATATATATATATATATATATATATATATATATTATTTCCTTTTACAATCAATTAACAATGGACAATTTATAAACGCGTGCCGAAACGACGATTATTTATCAGAATAAGTATTTTTCGCGATACGTTTATTTGAAATAAAAATTGACCGGGAACTATTAATCATTATTTCATTGCGAAAATAAATATAATTCAAATATATTTGGCGCTTTCAATTCTTCGTAATTTTTTCATGATTTTATCGACCAAAAATGCATCATGATATACAAATTTTGAGATTGAATGGCTAAAGTAATTAAAAAATCATAATTAATTAAACTTATTGATTGAGATTGAGAGAAGGATATTCTGCATACATTTATTTTGCACTGTAATGTTTTGTGATGGCAAGAAATTTGCCATCGACGATTTATTAACTATCATATACACGTATATTCGTGGCACTGTTTCGTCTTTCGACAGGTAGCGCGCAGTTATTTACGTGTCGCTCGTAACCTTGTCATTCGTGCGGCGACACTCGAGCCGGTAGGCACGCTGCGAATTTCACTTGTATTATTCTTCATAAAACGCGATCTCCTTCTCCTTTCCTTTTCATAATTATTACAATTATGATTATCAGTACACGAAATTGATTACTTTCACGATAAAAAATAACGAGACGTAAAACGGAATCGTGACGTAGTTTCATTCGAGTAATGAAAAAGCATGATATATCGATTGTTTATTAATAGCACATATATTTTGCGATATTTTTATGCATTCAAAATTTACCGTACTTGCAATATTAGATTTCGATTATTTACTTCTTAACAATCTTTTGTATCTTAACTCGATTCGTGTAGTATTGCGTAGTATCGAAGTAAAGTCACTGTCATATGCATATATATTTTTACATTTTTCAATTAATGAAACATTGTACAGGATGCAATATCGATAGATTCCCAATCGAATGTTAAAATCGGCGTGTAATTTGATTGGAATTTAATAAAGTGAGGCTGTCGTTAATCCGGTATTTTAATTTACTTTACCAATCTTTCTTGATTAATTTGCATCATATATAAATTCGGCGTTTACATATACATCGTTGTAATTTGTCTAGGCGCGCATCTCGTGACATTTATTCAATCCAAGTTTGTCATGTGAATGATTGACAAATCTAACTACGTATTTCCGAATATTGTCCGTAGATATGCAGCTTTAATTTTCACTTGTATATTTATTCACTTGCAACGCAAAATTACTCCGACAATAAAATACGGGCGTATTTGTTAACAACAGAGATAATAGCGAATAAATTTGGTCGCATGATTTTTGTCGAGAGCGTCGTGATTTAATTGCTCTTTTATTCTTATATAATAAAGTGCGCGTCCCTCTCTCTCTCTGTCTCTCTCTCTTTTCATATTTATTTCCCTCTCTTTTCTCTCTCCCTTTCTCCCTGCCTCCTCTCTCGCGATTGTCGGGAGTGTCGGGAGTGCCGTACAAAATATCGCGCGATCGTTATATTCTATCAATAAATATATGCGTGATCGTAATTAATCGTGCAATTTTCGTAAATGTCGTATAAATATAGTGTTAGTGCAACGAAGAAACAGCAAAAGGGGAGAAAAGAAGACTCGGAGCAGTTTTGGACGACGACGAAACAACCTAGAGTGAGTAATTTATAACATTTTTTATTTGTTAGATGTAAAATTAAGCATGTCTCCATGGTAATAATCCATTTCATATTACTATGTAAAGTATGTGTGTGCACATATATAAAATATTTAAAATTTCATTTTAAATTATTTAAAGCACTTAATAAAATATTTTCAGTAATTAATATTTTTTAAAGATACATATATAAAATATTTAAATATTGCTTTTATATATATATATATATATATATATATATGTATATATATATATATTTATGAACATTTAAATTGGTTACATACAAATTAAATTTTTATTTATCATATCTCAGAAAAAAATTAATACAAAATAAGTATTTTTTAAATATAATGTAATTGTTTTGTTAAATATCTGCTCACATAGAACATATAGAAAATTCTATTCGCGCAATATTATTTTTTAAAATATTAATTATTTTAGACACTATTCAATATGCGTATAATTTGGATATATTTGTAAGTTATAAATTACATGTGCTGCATACTATAACTTCTGCATCGTACCAGCGAATGCTAAATTCTTTTATCTTTAAATATCAAAATAATAGTTGTACAATAATTATATGTACAAGATAAATATCAAACAAATGGCAAGATTAAAGTCGAAAGATTAGTCTTTTTCTGTAACTCATAACAGTAAGAATTTGTATTTGCAGTAATAATACATAATGTAGTAATAAAATATATTTTGTGCCGGTTCTTAATATGAACTTTGTGTATCTAAATTCATATTTTTATAATTATATATATTGTATATAAAATACAAAAATGCTTGAAATAAATAAGTAAATACAGTTATGGATGAGTTGTTTTTGATAAATATATTTGATAAATACATCTTGCTATTCGGTACACGCGAATAATTAAATGTAAAACATAATTATTTATTATTGTTATAATTTGAAATTAAATTACACAAATACTTTTGACGAATCAAATTTATCAAAGTTAAAGAAATCAAATAAAAGAAAAATTTTTTATAAATTTATTACAAACTTCCTTACTACGTAAATAATAACAATATTGCATGCACGTTCTTTTATAATTGATTTAGTAATGATTATGATTTTGTAGAAATATATAAACAAAAGATCATATCGACCTTTTATAAGGCTCAACGAGCCGACAAACGAAATTCGCACGACTCTCACGCTCCCCTAAAATCTTCAGCTTTTCTCGAAGAACCCTTGTGTGACGTACTCTGCTGAGCCGAGTGCTCCAGCATAGCAGGATTTATGAAACACAAGCGATTTTCTCTAAAACGCTTCGAAACGTGAGTGGCGTACGTGCCTTTCGCTCGTGGAGTTGATCTAAAATTTGATTAATCCGCATCTTGATTCCACTTGATCTCACTTACCACACGTTTTGCAAACTTGTTGACACATACTCCACTTATAATATTAATTTGTTTTTAATCAAAAAAATTTATAAGCACCTAAAAGTTTTATGAAATAGCACAATTGCTCATTTTCTTTAACATAATTATATATAAATACACATACGCACACATATACACGCAGATTATATATTATACATTTATATATTAAAAAACTGTTTTCTTACGTAAGAATGTATATCCTAAAATCAACTGATTACATTACTATTCAGAAAACAAGATTTTTGCAAATAATTTTAAAGTTTTAAAAAGAAAGTTAAAAAAGAATATTTACTTTCAATGTTTAGTTTATACACTGCATCATTTTTCAACTTCGCTACTATCGTATAGTTTATTTCATTGTTACAGGCATGAGTAAAAAAATTTATGCTAAAGATAATTCATTATTTGACGTACTGTTTAATTAACAAATTTATAATATAACTTGCAATAGACAAGTTCAGAAATCGGGATGTATCGCGAATTTGTGCGAACTCCTTTATTTTTCCATTTAAACATATTTCAGTAATCGATAAACGAGAATTTAAATCGGAGCGGAGAATATCTGATGGATCCCTAGAGGCATTTCTTTCTTATAAAACCTACGATCTGGCAAGTTCATTTCCTGAGCTTAACTTGCAACGTGGATGATTGATCAAGTTCAGATTACAGTTTAATAGTAGAGCACCTGATTGATACATTGCAGTTGAAGACTATAATAAGTGGGTATCAATAACATCAATTTAAATCTTCAGATCATCTAAATTGCGGATAAAAAAAAATTTCGATATTCTGTTCACAGAAACTGCTGTTAGAGTATTTTTTTTCATTAAATTTAAATTGATTCATTTTTTGCACTTCAAGCTCTATAACAATGTATTACTTTTAAGAATAATTGTAATATAAAAAAGATACAATTATTATTAATTATTCAATTATTTACTATAAATCATTAACTGATATATATTATTTCAAGCTAGTCAAGAATTCTCAGTTTCAAATTTCACAAAATATATGCGATAAATATATAAATATATAATAAATATATAAAATAAAATTGACTTTGTTTTAAGCCTATAAAATAATAATCAACAAATAAATCAATAATATAAGATTTAAAAATGAGTGCGCTATATATCATAGTCTGTCTATAAAACGATTTTCGACTGCTCTTCAAGAGGCAATCTCGGAACCCTTCCAAATCTCAATACCAAAGGCTTCCTTCCCGTGAGGCGTGACCCGGGGCCTAAAACGTGAGAATATCTCTGATTAGATCGATCTTCGCGCTTATTCAACATTTTATTCACACGCATGAAATTTTTTCTCTGACCTGTTAACTCTTTTAAGAATATTACACTATTATACTTGTCAAAACAGATAATCTCAGTGACATTTGACATTTGGCCATTATGTCATCTCACAAACAATGCATAAATGCAATAAAATGTAGAATAAATTAATAGTGATCTAATATAGGATAAATAATAGTGTTATTTATACTAATATACATGTCTTTATTATATATATATATATATATATATATATATATATTTATTTATATATTTTTATAAGGA
This sequence comes from Camponotus floridanus, assembly GCF_003227725.1. Classification (NCBI taxonomy): domain Eukaryota; kingdom Metazoa; phylum Arthropoda; class Insecta; order Hymenoptera; family Formicidae; genus Camponotus; species Camponotus floridanus. The sequence continues at coordinate 1,412,220 of NW_020229570.1, forward strand.
GCTTTAGATATACTCTCAGAATCATTTAATAGAAATTATGAAATTTTGTTAATAGTCATAATAACTTACCATATAATATGTGTATATTCGATGGTACAATTTGCTAATATTTCAAATGTTTACATTTATTGTTCACGATAGTTCTGAATGAATGCTATTTCTCGAAATAATCGAAACAAATATGATTTACTAGAGCAAGGATTTTTATTTATTTGTTATTATTACAGAATTTTATTCGCAATAAGCATGATTGAATGCGGGCTATAATTGATTTAATAGGATATTTGCACGGTTGTTAGTTTCAGCCATCGCTTATAACGTACGTTCTTTGTCCTTCGAGGGTCCCAGAACTTTCCTGAACTACGGACACTTTCCCTTAGTTCTATTTAGGTCTCCATTCATCACTCAGTATGAAATTAAGGAGAGAAACACGAGGAGTAAGATGTATGCTCCATCGTAAACTTATTATAAAAGACAATACAGTACATTATTAACAAAATCGTTCTCTATTTTATTTCGACAAAAATAGTGAAAATAAATTATATTTAATTTATCCTTATCAGAATAATTTTTACACTTTTAAACAAAGGAGATACTCTGGTCTAAAATCGCTAGAAACATACATTATTTCTTTTTAAATATTTCAATTTTTAGATAAAATTCGGTTTTGAAGAAATCAAATTTCTACTAAATAATTGCTTATTGTTAGATCATTGCAGATAGATTATTGCATAATAAAAAAATTGCCTACTATAAATATTACCTACTATCTATATGATATAATAAAAAGAATAAAAATTACCTACTATAAAGAGATACTTGGAAAGAACGTTATTTTTAATTTTTTTTAACACTCTTTGAACAAAGCATTTTTGATACATGTTTATTTTTAGAACAAAGCATTTTTGTGGATACATTAAAAAAAAACTTTTTCTTGTTTTAACCTGGAAAATTTTCCTTTAAATTTTTTTAATATTTTTTAAAAACATGTATACATAGAATTTTTGAATTAATAAAATTTTTTAACATTAATTGATCAAATTAATTAAACTTGTTTTTTTCACAAATGTTGCTAATAAGATACATATAACGGCTGCATTGTAATTCATAACAATTATGCAGAATTGTACATTACGTACAACATGTATGCATGATCAAATGAGACAAATGGATGGTATATTTATATGGATGGTATATTTATATCGAATAAATGGAACCAACTAAAATGAATTGGCTGCCACAAAACGTTTCGTTAAATCTCCCATGTAAAGCGCAGTGTGATTTTTTTCAACCGATAAAGCCACAATAATCGAAATTTTGTTGTGCAAAGTTACGTCAATTGTCGAACATTCGTCGAGGGGTAGCCTTGCGGCGATTTATCATTTCACCGTATGCATAAATATAGTACCCAGTAGAAAAACTATGTCTGTGGTATACGTGTTTCACGTTCCAGTCGAATACATTTTGTGGAATTGCGCGGGAATTTCGTTTAATGAATATTATTTGTTTCATAACAATGTATTTCAGAAATTTATGATTTTCTCGAACTATAGAAAATACGAAGCTTGAATTATAAACAAGATATAATACATATTATAAGTACACTTATTATGAAATAATATAGCTGTTAATAAAATAAGCTTCTTCTATCATTATTACTATTATTATTATTATTACGATAAAAACGTGAAACTTTAATATACATGGTTTATAAATATCATGGGTATTTTATATATATGTGTTATATATATGTGTGTGTGTGTGTGTGTGTGTGTGTGTGTGTGTGTGTATTATGTATGTATATATGTATATCATATAGATAGAAGATATTAATATTTTTTGATATAAAAGAGAGAGAAAAAAAACAGCAATATAGCCGAGATTGCCGTGCAACAATATTTATATTGCCGCAATTTAAAATGAATTTTACGGCTGCAAAGTTTGCGAACAGTTTACAATCCTACTGTACATAATTACGCTATTCTATATTTCACAACCCGACCTAACGCTTAATCAAGTTTCTCTCAAAATGGTTGTTTCTCATGTAACACCGTCTTTGTCTGGGAGCGTTATAGAATTTACACATTGCATAACACATTGCATAATCCATGCCTAACAATATATTTCGTTTGAACAATAGGTATTTCGTATTGAGCTCTTTTCCTTTCAATTAACCGAATACGATACACTAAAAATCAATCCGAATTTTCCGTGGACTTTTATCGTGCAGCGGTTAAAACTTAGTGGTGAACATCATTAGAGCATCGTTCAGAAAATCGTGAAGGGTCCTAGACAAAAAAGAGAAAAAGAGAAGAAAGAGAGAGAGTAAATAGAAACAACAGTCTCAGTTGTTCGCGGTCGAAAGATCGGGGAGACTATCAGAGAGGAAAAACGGAGATGGAAAAATAGATGCGGGAAGAGCAAATAGCAGTTTGGAAGTAGGACGCACATTTTGACGGGAATGTCGTCTCAACTTCAGCGAAAATTCTCAACCAGAAAGTACCAAACATTCTGCTATTGGTATAAAGCGAATTCAAAAAGGGATAATACTTTAGTTAATCGTACACGATTTGTTCGAGAGTAATCGTATTTACTTAACAAAATTTAAGCCTTAAAAACGCGCGAATTATTCGATATATATTTATAAAATTTTCGATATATTTATAAAATTTTTAATATTATACACATATATAAATCGAATATATTATGCTAGAAATACATTAAAATATATTTTAAATATTCGAATATATTATGCTAGAAATACATCAAAAATATTTGTTAAATATTACATTATATTATTGAATAATTTGTTTCTTTAGATGAGCATCTATATATCGTTTCTATAAAACAGCCGAAAGATTTTTCTAAATTAGTTCACAGTTCAAAATCAGAGCTCAAATCTGTGATGAATATTTTAATCGAGAAATATTTTAATGAATATTTTAATGAATTTTTTCATCACTGTTTAAATATTAGTTTTGTCTTGCATTGTCGAAACGAGAAATAATATTTCCGCAGAGAGAGATTGCAACTTAAAACACGGAAATGTACGTACTATAAAATCTCATAAATCTAGAAAGCACATTCATGTGTAAAATAGTAAATTTGTCGCATTCTATGCTCAATTCTCTCTTGCATCTTGGCGGTAAAAGATGATTTTGTTGCCAAAGGATTGCAACTAAAAATTCGTAGCGCGCGTGAATTTATTCATAGAAATTTTTCCCAACATATAAAAAATATTTGATATTTCACTCTTTAAATTAAAATAATTTAGATATATATTGTTTGAAGATTTAGTAATACAAAATCTAAAATATAGTATAGTATCTCAAAAACAGGAAAAGGATTGCTTAGGATTGATCGTTTTCTATTAAGTAGCGGACCCATTTACCTTTTAGAAGCTCTCATAAATTTTCCCGGTGTTTTATCGAGACGAGAGCAAGCCGAGAATAAGAACAAGTAAAAGAAAATAAAAGCTGTTTTTGACGTCAAAGCTAAAGTATTAGATATAGATGAAATATTCGATGTTAAGGCTTCAGATTCGCTCGCAATATAAAAGAGAAGAGCCTTTCTTTAAGGAAAATTCTTCCCATTAATGAGGAAATATTATACATCATCCTATCTCTTAATTGTGCTATTAAGTGTGGTTTAATCGTTTTTTATTTTTATTTAATTTTATTTTTATCAAAATTTATTCGACTTCCTTCGTTCAACAAAAAGAAAAATTAAATTTTCCATTTCTCTAAGTAAAGAAAAAAATGTTTGGAAAAATGTTTAAATGTTTGGAAACTCAGTAGTACACAGTAAAAAATAAAATGTTAATTATAACATTTTTCACATATTCGAGAAAGTCCACTGTAAATTTTAAGTTAAAATAACGCATTTATCGTATCTTACTTATTGACAAACTAAAAATATTAAATAATTGGCATAATACTCTTTATTTATTTTTGTTATTGTGACTTTAATGTAAAAATAACATACAAATTAATTAAAAATTACATGAAAAAATAGTTACAATAACTCGTAAGAATTGTTGAAAAACATTATTTACATTGATTAACATATAATAATAATTATTTTGCCTTAAATTATTTGTAGTAGAAACAGTTGATTTTAGTAAATTTGATTATTTTATATGTCAAAGTTCAGGATTATTCGAAGATTTACTTTAACTTTTCTTAGAATGTCAAACTAACTTTGAAACATGTTTATTGTTTAAAATGATTATGTTAAAAATATTCAAAATAATATTCCATTTCTAACAGACACATACAAAGTGTTAAGTTATAAAGGTGACATAAATGTAACACATGAAAACGTTATAAAAATAATAACATATCAGTTGTATGTTAATTTTACATTGAAGTACTAATCAAAACGTGGTAACACAAGAAAACTTCAACATATGTTGGACGCACAATTTTTTACTGTGTAGTTTATAACTTTCAATTATTCTAACTATACAAAAGGAGGTGCGTTTTCATATAATACCACGTCGATTGATCGTTTTGATGATATACGTGTGCACCAAGCGCAAGCATAGGTACACGTGCATCTCGTACGCATTGGATGTTACCACTTCATTAACAAGTTACCCATTGCCAGCCTCTCGCGGAAACCGGATCGCGGTCCGATACAGATTACGGTATAATCTAACGGACCGACTGTACATACTGCGGAAATGTCGATATTTACAGCGCGGCGACTGTAATTCAAGTACGCATAGAGAGGCGGATGTGCACGGATATATCACGATCGCGCGAAAGTGCTTCGCGATTCGATCGGCTTCAAGCAAGCCGGGGAGGGTCTATCGCGTTGCACGTGCAAGTCGGGGAGATAATGGTATCGCGCCCCGGATGTGTGGGTGTGCTGGGGGTGCGAGTGTTCCCCGAGTGTCTCGCTGAATATTTTGGCCGTTCTCCAGACTGCACGAATAATGACGAACCGATCGCGTCGCGTCTAATTAGGTCAGAGAGAGCGCACGAATCGAAATTGTGTATCATTTCCACCCCTGCTAGGCAACTGCTCGCACTTATCGCTCGTTTTCCGATACATCGGATCGCATTTCTATAACGCTTGCGAATCAATTTGCGTACAGGATGGATTAATAAACGCGATATTCCTGCGCGGATAAACAGTAAAAATTGCTTTAAATTAACGATTGGAAAGTTCGTAGTGATGTATAAATGTATTTTGTCAAGACATATAGAAACGCAACGGTATAATAATTAAAGAAAAATAGAAATCGGAAAGATCGTTAATCTTGACGATATTCAAATGTCAAACTTTATTTTTATTTAACAATTTTAATCTCGTGGATTTATAAAACGTTTTAACTTTTAGAAATATTAAATTGAATCTAGTTTTATTACATCGAAAAAGGAATTCGACATTTTAATATCTAGGAAAAAATAAATATGTCAAATATATAGTATTAATGTAACATACGAAATTCTATTTTAAACGCTGACTTTGATTTTTCGGATTGGCTTGGATTTAAACACACTGCAATTTCAGTGAGCAATTAAATAACCGAAAAAACTACAACTGAATATTAAAAAAGCAGTAATATCTATTTATAAATTGCGATTATTTAACACATCTTTTATTAAAATTTTTTGCATGTTTGAAGCTCTTATTTTGTGTGTAGAAACTCATAAATAATTAAGAATTCTAATTTTATTTATAAGTATTCCATTAATTTCTGATAATTTAAATGGAAGAAAATACTTCAAAACTAATATTTACGCAGCGTCTCTCTTCGCAATATTTCCTTTGTATTTTTTTCGTTAGATTTTCAAAAACTTCGAGCTTTACCTAAGTTTTAGAACAAGTTTTACGTTTTCTTTCTAAGTTTAAAAAAAGTTTTAAAACTGATTTAAAATAAAGAACTTTTGACTAGTGCCTTATTTCAATTCTTGTACTATGGGTGCGTTTGTTTATGCTTATTTTATTTTAATCAATATTTTTTGCTTTTAAATGGTTGAACTCTTTCTAGATCTCATGTAAAGCTATAAATCTTTGAAAATCCAATAGAAAATGAGAGGAAAAATATCATAGGACAAAGTAAAACGAATTTGACGTTTTAATTTGTTGAAACATTTCTTTCTATGATTAAAATATTAAAACTATTTGATTAACATTAAAAACTACAAAATTATTAAAAATAAAGATAAAACTGTTAATTTATGAATTTCCGCAAAATGATACAAAATAATAACTTTAATATATAAACTTTCTTTTTATTAATTTAACAGTTTGATCGGATTTTCGGATAACTACAATATTTTGATGCATTTCTGGCTGACAGCAACAGCATGAAGGACATGCAACACATATCGTTTCTATACATTGTGTGTGTGTATGTGTGTATACACGTCATTGTTTTTTACAGATTTAATAATAAAGCTAAGAAAAATTTCAAATAACCCGGAGAAACATATATAGTTTTACGAGCACTATAGTCGCATAGGTGCACGAGCTTCGGGCTAACAATAAGTTCAACCACATTCTAGACTAGATATTAATCCAACCGGTGAAAAACTCATTTTTTCATTTTCTTTGCTCTAATTAATTTTATACATTTATCCGTTGTTCGAAATCAAATTTGACATTTTTTTTTCAATTTTTCGTAAAAAAAAAGCAAAACAAAATTTGTTTCAGCGTTCAGTCTCTCTTCAAGAATATAAATAATTATAAAAATATCGCAAGGTAAAATATAATAAAAAATATACTTCAGTCAAATATAACAGAAAGGAAAATGTAATAAAACCGGGTTACGGAAATAAATTGAATAGTACAGACAATGTAATATAAAACTTTTATGATCTCTCTAGACGAATATATTACAAGTAAAAAACAATTAAAAGTAAATAACATTATAAGTAAAAAAAGTTGCAAGCAAAGAAATGTCTTTTTGTCGCGAATAATAAGTATGTATTGCGCGAATTTTAATTAAAAATAATCAAATTTCTCGCAATACTTTAATATTTTTCGGTGAATCTAATGAAAAAGTGTAACTTTGAATATTCAATATTGTCGCTGTAGTAAGATTGTTTCGCGCGGAAATATAGCGTGACCTATTTGCTCCGTTACTTTTGCACAGTATCGTTCTCTCCCTGATCGAAGTTTCTACGTAAGAGAGATCTCACACTGAAAAATACGATTCTGTAACAAACTGACTTTCTATCACTTAGGAAACATATAAGGATGAAGTTATTCGCTGAAAGGTACGTGGCAAAGCAGGCAATCTTTTCCCCGGGTTCGTTCCTTTTCCTTTTTTTTAATTTTTTTTATTTTTGACTTTTCTATCGTCTATCGTGCGCGCTAGACGAAGAAACCTCGGCGTTTTCCACGATTTTCCCATTTTCAATCTGTGCTATCGAATCTACCACGTGATTTCCGAGTCCTTTGATTCTGCTCCAGTTTGACATGGTTCTTGAGTTGCTTTTGCGTCGCGCCTTGCTCTTTTCGTGAATTCTCTGGTCAGAATGTCGCGCGTCGTTGCATCGCTTTTCGAGTTACAGCAATCTAATCTCGTCTTCCTGCTCTTTCCCTCTGTTTCTCTCTCTCTCTCTCTCTCTCTCTCTCTCTCTCTCTCTTTCTCTCTCCGCAAATACACAATGTAAATATCCTTATAGTTGCTATACTCTATCAGATTTCATGTCCTGCTAGAATTACTGAAATGTTCCTTCAGCATAGTTAGCTCTCTAGCTGCAGAGCTTTTGTTCTTCAATTTGATTTCTTTTTCGGATAAATTTGATCAAAAGTCGTTTCTTTCTTGAAGATTTTTTACGCTCCAATAATTTTGACAAAGTTAAATCTCGAACTAAAATTTCAAACTAATATTAAAGTTTAACTAAAATTAACTGGAAACGTTATTTCCGTGTTAGAATTAATTAATTGCGAGTTGCATGAGAATTGTCTATATAATATATCATTTTAATAGTTTTGATGATAATTACTATAGTTTTGATTATTATTAGTAATCTTTATTTGTATATTAATCATAAATAACATATATAATAATGATAATAATAATTATATATGATAATAATAATAATGATAAATATTATATACGGCTATCCAGATTTATATGAAAATATTATACGTTAATGCAAGAATTTTCATACAATATTATACAAAGTTGTATAACATTATACATACATTAAGAATTATGTCGGCGAATTATTTGCAAATAAATAAGCAACATCAAAATGTAGGACAATATTCGATATATTACTTTATAAGCTTTCTATCCAAACATATCGATGCATGCAGTGCGCAAAAGTTTTAATTTTCTTTGATTATTTAATCATACTTCGTTTTATTTTCACACAATTTATACTCGTATAAAAGTAAATAAATCTCTCAATATCTTTCAATAATTATCATTGATCCCATCCATGTTATTTGACAGATCGAAAAATTTATTAATGGTACAAACACGATTTCGTTACAGTCAGAATATATTTATATATATTAAAATTTATACTCTTCTCTCTCTGTGCGCGTAAAACATATATAACACACACAATATATTATATATTATATTATGTGATACATATTGTCATATATATTTTAATATATATGATTGAATAAAAATAGAAATTGCCTTAATAATAAAAATAATGAATAATAATTTTGAAATCAAAATTCCGCAAATCGTCGTATGTGAATAACAACAATTTTTATTATCCTAAGATTTTCTAGAGCTAATCAATTTCTTGAAAGAACAATCGTATATACTACAAGCGGTGGATAATAAAGTTGAGGATTAAAGTTTGTATGTCTGTCTTTTACGAACGTGCTCGCAGAAATCTCAACTTTCTCGACGATTGCTCGCACAGAACTTGCGTTTCATTGATCGACAAAAAGCTGTACGTCAGAATTCTTTTTTTATGAGAGCTACATATTTTATTGATCACAAACACTTTATAGGCGAAATTGAAATTTTTTCTTTGAACCTTGCTTTTTACGTTATGATGCACATGTTTTAACTTTGCCGATCACATTGCAAAATTCAAAACTGACATGCAATTTTGCGAATGTTTAGCAATCGTTTTTGACGGACGCAATTAGTATTTGTATATTGCCATAGAGATTTCCATTCTTTGATTCTGATTGCATATTCATAGTAATTTGCATTATGTATTTATATACATATGTAATTATTGTTAATAAGAAATGATATAATAATCGTATTATTGAAAAAAATTCGTATTCGAATAACATCATATTTTTATCATGCAATAACTTGATTTATATCATTTATATTAGACATAATTAAATATTCGAAAAATATTTTATTCTGATTATCTGTTAATCTGTAATAATTATATAAACAATTTATAACGCAAGTCTTTGTTTTAAAATTCATGAAATATATATGTAAAATAAATATATGTGGTAATGTTGTCTCTAGCTTAATTTTTACAATTAATAAAATTAAAACTAAAACATTCTTCTCTAAATTACTTTTATATATCGTGATTATAAAGAAATTATTTTCATATATCGTGATTTAAAAAAATGGCTATGGCATTGTGGATTTAATCGTATTGTCGCAAGAAAATCTGAAATGATATTTATAATTTAATGTTACTTTTTATATAAAAATTGTATGTATAAGAAATATTTCGTGAAACTGTACAAAACGTATATTGTGTGCGGTTATCTGTTTATTTCGTGACTATAACAAATGCCTCTACGTTCTATAACTTTTATTTATGCCGCAAGAAAATTATATATAGATATTTATAACCAGAAACGGTAGCGAAATAAATTCTTTATTTTTGTTTTCGTTCGTCGACCTAATTTCCAAGTTTTCTCGAAAGCTTCTTATTTAGTTTATCGCCGCGGATTGAAACGAATGGATGCCTCGAGTGCACTTTCGATATCGTAATAGCGAGACGCGGAAAGAGATAAGTTGGACAAAAGCCATAGTCAGCTAATTAGATAACCGTTTATTACTTAATATTCGCCGCGGAAAATGGAAAAATGGTATATGCTGAGAGAAAAAGATTTAATAATGTCAGGAAACGACCGGGGTTCGCGTTCAAAATATTAAAAGTATCCGCGCGTATCTTCCCATATGTATGTCTATTGTAGTGTATAAGCTGCGAACACAATAGAAGATATTACATTTCGAAAGAAGAATGCCTGTACATTCCACGTAAATAACGTATATATACCTCGATCTTTCAATATAAGCTTAATCTTGTTACGTTTGTTCCACATAAGTAACGTTTAAAATTTCACATAACATTTAAATATGTATAATTCGTTTAAGTTCCTGCATAAACGGAATTTTCATTTAAGCTTTCCGTAGGATCTCAAAGCTCTCTTATAAACAGTAGCAGCTAGAGAATCTCTTGTTTACCTTTCGCTTCAAGATCCTAGATTATAACTGTGGAAAATATATATATTTTATAATGTATTTCCATCATTTTACAATTATTTATGGGAACATTATTATGCAAAGTAATATTTTATTTTGCTTATAATAACAAAATTTTCGAAATATTCTATGGATAAATATTGATATTCATAATTTTTTATTTTAACAGATGCTTTATTTTTATAGAGAAATTACAAAAGTTAATTTTTTTAAAATAGTAAGTAGGAAGTTTTTAAAATTCTTTCTCTAAATTATATATTTAAAATAGTAGAATATAAAGTCATATATTTTATTCGTGCTTTATTAAAAATATAAGCATATATAAATTTAATGAAAGCATGTATATTTGTAATAACTTTCATATAAATATGTAATAAACTTTGAAATTCTCTAACATCATATACGTACATTCATATGTATAATTTTCTTCAATTGACGTAGAAAATTATTTCTTCGCATTTGCAGTGAAATCTAGAAACATTAACTTAATGTACTTTACGAACCGCGGCGCTAACTTTAACGGGGCTTATTATTAATTTGTCAGACTAAAACTCTTGGCCTAACTTGCACAACTAAAGTCAGAATGAATGAAGCAAACTACCATTGCTCATCTTACGGAAGAGGTTTATGCGCAGTAACTGGTGTTACAGATGAAATTGCATGAACGTATCTCACGAAATTACTGTGTTCTCCAAATGACTCAATAAAAAGCGATATTACCGCGCTTTTTTTATATTTTAATGATTAAAGTTTAGGACGTACGCGCTTGGAGATAATGATGTTTTTATATTCGAAATACGGAACCGAAAGAATAAACCGCGATAATGGCAATATATCAAATCGTTATAATATATTCACGAAGATATATAATACTTTCGAGAAACGTGGCACTCATTTGCATACTGGCTCATGAAGAGCCGCAAGAAGCCATAGTTTCTGGTGCAGCAAAAAACGAAGTCTCGCGAGGGAGATCTATCGAGCGCTCGTTCCATTCGAAACGATATTTTGTTCTTACTCGACGACATTTCCAATACCGCAGAAATGTCGGTGACGAATTCAAATTGCGACCTATCATGATCTAGTTGAACAATCGACTTTTTCTCGAAAACATTAAATTACATTTTTTACGCGAATCCTTGTTCGCGAAACACGCATTTATTTTTTGCCAGTTGGTTATTCGTCAAAGATGACTCTCGTTTTATGACTGCGTCCGAAACGGCATACTGCAAGCTTATCGACGTAATCTTATTTTAAGTGCAATGTCTGAAAATCAATTGACCTTTCATCTTCATAAGCCAAAGATACATTGGCCCTGAAATAAAAATCGTGTGAGAATAGATTTAGATTTGAAATTGATGTGCTTAAAATTCTTCGAAAATACTCTTCGAAAAAATCGCCTAGTCTGCTGAATGTCACACGATATAAATGTATGGAACGTGTTGAGTTTTTAACACATATTTGCGAATTGAAATAATTTTACAAAGAATTCGATTCTCCAAATTGATTAAAAATCTATGATTGAAAAAAGTTTGCAATAGTTAAACAATTCTTATATTATTACTTGATTATTCTATAAAAATATAGAAATGTATCGCACTATATGTGATTAGTAATAATAATAAAATAATAATTTAAAATATTTAAATCGAAAAAGAACTTTTAATATCTTTATCTAGCTTATGAGCTAAAAATGTTTTTTTAATATATATGTATACATTTAAAGAAGTTTAAATGTATATGTATACTTTTAAAAAAGTCATTTATTTAAAAAAGTTTTTTTTTAATATATCAAAATTATCAAAATATAATCATTTATGATGATAAGACTAATAAGAATCAGGGCGATTAACGAATGTGTAATAAAATGTTTTAGAAACAAATTCAAAACTTAATTTTTTTATTTATTATTATTTTTTCTGCTTAATTCTTAAAAATATATATTTTTTTGTATCAAGCACAAAAAAATATGGTATATTTTGCATTTTCTAGTTGTAGTATTTTAGGCATATCAAGTCTCTTACTTATTTACCTTGTAGTCACACAAGGCATGAACGTAGGATGGCAAATGTTATCGTGCGAAGTACGATAGAAATTCATTCGTATCGACACGCGCAGAATCTAACTGAGTTTACTACATATTCGAGGGTTTGACTGGTTGGTTATGATTGCAGTCACACCTGCGAGTTATCGCATATGTTGTCAGCGTGAGTTTCAACCAAGAATACAATATAATTTCATGACACTTGACAAAAAGAGAGTTAGACGATGAAATTGCGAAAACGGTCATATTTTAAACAGAAAAATAAAGTTTCCCGGAAATTTTATGCGTATCTCGTTTTCTGACTGAATTTTTTGCGATACGTTAATCATCTATAAATACGATTTCTCTCTGTCGGATGTAATTATAAAATATTCTTTAAAAAAAAAGTAATGCAAATGCAAAATTGAGGATATTTTTAATCATCCTAATTTCAAAAAATAAAAAAATTTTAACAATTTACGAAAATTTTTAGCTGGAAGATAATAATAATGATATATATATATATATATATTTTTTTTTATTTAAATAATATTTCACTCTCTTTTTACGTTATTACACTCTTCATTATTGCCAGGTAAACTAGTTAAGGTATATAATGCAAAAATAATTTAATTGTATTAATACAGCTATGCACATAACATATTGTATAATGCAGCCATGTACATAACATTGAAATAATATAGTGATTATAAAAATAAAAAGGAGATATTCTCTAAAAAAATTTTTTTGTCAAATTCTAGTTTAATTATTGTTTTTTTCCTTTATTAGCTGTTTTTATTTTCATATGCTTATATAGCTACAATATATATTCCTGATATACGTTCCTCTAAAAGAAAACACTAAAGAAAGATATCTTTAAAGTCTCATAAGAGCATTTTATGATTTTTGTATACAAATTTAAATGCAAGAAATGAAAGACAGAGAAAGCATTTTAAAACATGCAAGCTTTTATAGAGATGTAAAATAAGAATTTGTACAGCCTTGCAAGCTATATCGCATGAATATAAATTATGTTTTCCAATTTCATAACGATATTTTGTGTAAGTAAAGCTTGTAACTCTTGCGGCTAGAAAATTCGGCTTTTGATTTATGTCGCGTAAAAGCGCAAAATTGAATCTCTACATCTAATATAAATCAGTCTCAAAAATGGGATTAGCTTGACATACCGAGAGAGCTTTTCCATCAACGTCAGCGCGCGGAAAGGCTCGTTTCGTCGATATGTACGCGAGTTCACCACGGGAAATTGTCAACCATAAACGATGAATTATCGGCGCTTAAGAAAAACTCTTGGCACTCACTTGTGGCCGCATATTGGCCGATGCGAATGTCATATCTGACCGTATCATTTAGCTTAACGATTATGGCGATTACACGATTGAATAGTGATGCGGTGTCATCAAATCTGGTCGAGAGTACGACCCAATTTATTTTGTCGGCCATTGAGAAAGCGTAATGAACCATATCATCTGTTGTACGTCAATTTAAACGGATAAGTATCACACAAAGCAAATAACATATGTTTTAAAATCATAAAAAAAATAAAAGATAAAATAATTGCATAAATTTATTTAATATGTTGTTTGCTTTGTAATAATTATTATTGCGCTTTACATAAATATACATTCACTCAAAATTAAAAAAAAATATTACGTATTAGAACTTTTATCTGCTCTTCCTTTTAGCTTCAATAAATTTTGAATTGATTCTTCCTAACAACAAGAGATATTAAACAAGAGATATTAATTAAATATAATTTAATATTAATTAAATATACAATAATTTCTTTCATAATCTTTTTTTTTACATTTAATATTAAATAGCAAAATCCATTTTAAATTAAATAAGAAAAAGGAGAAAATAGAGAATCTTTTTTCATATTTATCATCCTTTCAATCTTTTACTACGCTTCTCAATTTTTTAAAACTTGCAAATTAGTAGTAGTATTCGATGGTTCGATGAGAAATGAATCGACTTGAAAGAAATGAGATAATATCGATTTAAATTGCTGATGAAATATTGCATCAAAGAATTCTCTTTTTTATATTTGACTATCATTTTCTACCTCGCTCCTTTATTTCTCATTGTTTTCTAAAATCGCGAATTAAATTAATATCATCGATTATTATGAATAAATTCACTGGTTGGAATACCATGTCTGAATGTAGTGACCATTGTCGAAGATGAATACAGCTATTGAAAATTATATGGAGTAAGAACTAAAATCCATTCTATCGCGAGTAACGAGGGCCTCAATAATGTCATTTTCGCTGTGAATCGAATTTGATTTGCTGTTTCTGATCGTGAAGCCGGCAAATTTCAAAATCACACTCTTTGTTTCCGTTATAGTGTGTGCCATTCGAGCGCAGATAAGTATATTACACTATTGCATCTTCATCAAAACGTGTGCAAAGGACGATGCGCTGTATCAGATTCGCGTGCAAAATTGCAAAATGCAAACACGTAATGCGGTAACGTGAACGCGCTCGTAACCTATGTAACGCTGCGTAAACTCAATAAAGTTTCGTATTAACAGTGTTATCGGAAAGATCAGAGAGGCTGTTGCTTTTTTCTCTCTTCTTATTTGTTTCGTTTAAGCAAATTTTCAAGAGCCTTGTGCAACTTGATACTATCTCGCCATTAAACGCGAGCAACAATTATGTTAAATTAAAGGCCTCTGCGTTTGTTAATGATTAGCCTGACTACATGGTAACTATTCTACGCCATATTTACGAAACGTAACAAAATTGACAGTTTCATCACAAAAAACACCTTCATCGATTCGAGATCGAATTTGTTATTGAACTTGTTTTCAATTGATTCGATTTTAGCTTTTCGTGATAATATAAGCAAATCATTATTAAGAAATATCGATTTATACTAAAATTTTAAAAATATAACAATTATACAAAATTAAGAAAATAATTTATATGTGTTCTTCAAACAATTTATATTATAAATATATACAGTTAGCTTATAATTATGTAATGTGTATATATATCATACTTATAAATACGTAATATTAGCTTATAATTTTAGACGCGCGCATATTAGCATCAAAAATATTTAAAAAAATACGTATCTTAATATATAAAATATTTTCTTTAATAATTTATTTATTAAATTTAAACAGTATACAATTTAAATATTTTAGAAATAAGAATTCGATAATATTTCACATTTACACTTGATATTAATAATGATTCCTTGTTATAGTGTAAAAAGTATGAATCATTTTAACAGTTTTGTATTTTCACTCAGTTATTTTCTACAAAAATAATCGCTTCGATATTAATAATACGCAGTGAAACGTTCATCGATCACGACTTTAATATCAATAATCTGCATCACACGTTAATATCATATATTTTTTCTTAATTTATCGCATATTTCGATTTGGCTATATGCATATGTAATTATTTTCTATATATAATGTAATTATGTATCGAAAGCACGCGCTCAATAAGCTTATATCTATCTGCGACAAAATATTTAACGATATGTTTTTGCAGCGAGCATGGTAGTTAATATCGTGCAGTTAGAGAATAGCGAAAACAGTAGAGAAAAGTCTGGAGAAGGGGACGGAAAGTCTCTCGACACGGGGAATACGAATCGCTCACAAGCCCGTCAATATAGGTTTCACATCGTTATTCATAATATGACGTAGCGACATATTCATCGATCAACGCTTTCAGAATTCTGCATTGATCGTAAGTTAACATCATACATTTCAATTTGGCTATGCGCAATTAATTTTCAATAGATTAACGTAATTATATATTGAAAGCGTACGTTCAACTAAGATCTAACTCGCCTCAATAGCACGACAAAACATGAATGTGTTTCTGTAACGATTATTGCGTGTTTATGTCACGTCCATTCCACCATTAATTGAAGTGAATATCCACAGTAGTGGGTTTTTCGATATGTTTAATTTTATAGAGAAATATTTATAATATTATAATTACTTATAAACACAAAGTAATTAAAGCACTAAAATATTGTAAAAATAAAAATCCATGAATTATTTAGGTAGCAAAAAATTAAAGTAAACAGGTTAAAATATAATAATATATTTTTTGCAGTCCGAATATTGATAATATAAAATATAAAATAAAATTTTTTTATTAAAGTCTTTATCGTACTGGCAATGATAATCAGCCAATAATAGAAATAAAATATGAATCATTTTTAATTTTTTACATTTTTTAATTTTCAATATAATAATAATAAATACAAAGAAAGAAAACATCATACATTATAAAGACTAGTGCTCTCTTGGTAATTCTTAAAAGATTCACCTAGCATGAATACTTGAGTGGATTCTGAATAATGTACGTTCTGTTAAATCGGAAGTCTTTTCGAAGCGCTTGAACCAAAATACGACGTGCAAGTTTTCAGCAAGAAAAATTATAACTTTCCGCTTCTCGCGTTTTCTCTCATTTCAACTCTCCGAGAGTTTCATCAATGAGAGGAGATGATTGGCGCGGCGGGACTGACAAATGGTCGTATGTATAATGACGCGAAGAAAAATACTACGGATAGAAAGGATTCTTTTCCGCGACCTACTTTCACGCGCTTTTCTCGTCCTCTTCCCAGTCCTCTCTGCCTTTCAACTTCGTACGAGTACATTCGATTTGAATAAAACGCTTTAATTTTACAAAACCGCGCTTCCTCCGTCGCGAAAATTCTTAACTGCTCTCGCAAACAACGTACATTCAAATCCGATGCAAGTCCCCCGTAACTATCGTAACCGTTGCATGTTGCAAAAGAAAAAAAAAATATGAATAACGCGTCATTGCATGCCTCAATTATGCAGTAGCTGCATCAGCATCATCATTATGAATGCAAAGTTGACGGATAATTGTTTTGCGGAAAATATTTTTGCGACGAAATTCAGCGAACTCGGAATAACTCGAGATAATCCGATGGAAAAAATTTATAGTCGCACATCATGTAGTTATTTATTTGTGACTCGAATTTATGATCTGTCATAATCACTGCAAATTCGAAAATTTAACTCATAATTGTATATTTTGTATTTAATAGTGAACAAATAATTTAATTCATAAAATATATCAAGGTTGAAAAATATTCAAATTATTATTATGCCAATTAAATCCGTATAGTATTAATTATAAAATCATGCATAATACGAAGAATGTACATATTATAAGTAAAAATATAATATTTCCTCAATTATCAAAATAAACATTTATTTTAATCTAGAATGCCTTTGTTCTACGTAACATCACATTAGATATATAAGAATGTAATATTTTCTATTCATACTATTTTTCTTAAAGAAGAAATAAAGCAGACCTGATATAAATCTTACATAATTACATTATAATTAAATACTGATTGGTGTAGTGCAAGTAGAAATAAACATGTTAGTTTAATCCTATAATAACCATGGTGGATTTATGCCGTGGGCAGTTAGTTATTTCGCCAACACTAATGACTAGTAATAACCGCGAAAAAGTCCTTTTATGAGGAAGAGACGACCGTGGGCGAATGGGAAAAAGTACAATCTCGAGAAGCGTTAATCTTACTCCAGCACCATGCACCGCTACTGAAAAAAGAACAATAATGAACACGTGGCGCACGAGTGGATTCTTTTTAGAACGGGATGGTATAAGATAATTAATGTGGGCAGAGATGGATCGCAATATAAAGAGCAAGTGTGAGGAGACGGAAAAAACTTTGTGCATTTGCGAAGATTGGAGGTAGCTACGGGAATAAGAGACAGGAAGAGCAATAACAACCAATAAAATATTTCTGGAATGTAGCTATTAGAACATGATGGAAATTCACCTCTCGATAGCATCAACGAACCGTAATTTTTATATTGCATTGGATAAAAATGCAAGAAATATTAGAATGCGCAACAGGAAATGTCAAAAGTACACTTCATGAACGAGGAATATATACTGTGACGATTCACGAATCTCCAGTGATTCGCTTTAGGGATTTCATACTAGCAATTTTATATCAACAATCCTGTATAATTTTATCTATCTTAAATATTTTTCTATAATGAATACACTTATCTCTTCTCTTTAAAATAAAAAGATTGGTAGATATTAAATATTCATACGTATATACATTTTGTTTACATAAGTGGAATATTATCTTGAATATTCAAGCGTGAAGAAAGATAATTAATTTTTCTCACCAAGTAATTCATCACAACCTTCCTTTCAATATTGCTCGAAGTTAATTACTCGCTTCAAGACGATTTAATCAAAAGATTGCTTCTGATTACCATTATGAATGTCAATCAATGCAATGATAATTATTCATTACGTGTAGCATAATTTTCATAATTTGTTTCACATGACGCATTCGAAACAAGCAAGTAATAAGCAACATGCAATAATATTGTGGTTCTAAAAATCTTCCATTAACGAATATCATAATAGATTTGCACCCCCTCTACATAAACAATTAATCATTTATTTAATTTATTTTAATAACAATTTAATATTACCGCATCATAATAATTTTGTTTCTGATATATGCTAGAGAGTTTTGTGTGAGAATATTTTTATTTTTTGTCTTATTCAAAGTTATCTTAAATTATTCAGTACAAGCAGAAAGATAAGCTGAATTTTTGAAAGTAGCACTTCAATCTCCCTCTAAGTAACTGTACAATATCAAGTTTTGTTTGCTTATCTTCGAGGAAAACATTCAACAAATTTAAATGAAAAGATATCGATAAATTAAATGATATAGGATGTAAAAAATTACCAATTATTTTTCAATTATTTCTCTCTTTTTGAATTAACTTAGGAACAATCTACTTTAATAAAAATAAATACATGTGAATCTTATTTTTTTAATTGATTGTATATTTTTTAATTAATCTTAAATAAATTTTTTAATGGCAATCTTTTAATTATCGAGTTAATTATTTTGATGCTTAAGATTAAAAATTAAGAAATGAAAAAAAAATAAAAACAGTTTATGGAATCAAACATTTGCTAAGAAAAATGTAACTTTAAATTTTACAAAGAATCTATAATTATGAAATACACAATCTACAATTTTCCTTTTTGTATGTATGAGCGTGTATGTGTGTATTTATGTGTGTGTATGTGTATGTGAACACTGGGAGGGCGAAGCAAAGTGCAAAAGTGCAATAGAACAGGACCATCAGAAATGAATACAGAAACGCAGTTGCAACAAAGTATAACTTACAATCCAATTCCACGTAGTGACATTATATAACCATTGTAAGAGATTACATAAGAGATTGTACAACCATATCACGTAACGAAATTTCGAAAGTAAGTAGATGACTAAAGCAAATAAGGAAGAATAATATTTTTCAGAGAATTTATATAATAAGTTTGCGTTTTATTTTTTTCTGTGAATACAAGCACGTGTCGTGTAACAAATATACAAATATTTGGTAAATAAATGTTGCAAGGAAATTGAGATTTTCATTTCTTCCAATAAACGGTACATATAAATTTAAAAATTAATATTTACGAAATGAAAATGAAAACAGGAATGAGATTTAAGTATACAAAAACGTGCTACATTATTTTGATAAAATAAAAAATGTTATTTTTTTTCAAAATTTTAAAAAATTTGAAGTTTTATTAAATGCTAATTTTTATCAAAAGCCCGTGTTTATCAAATATCCGTTGTTTTAACGGATCCAGTATTTTAACTTTAGAATTAATCAATTTTATAAAAAATGTCTTTTTGATAGCTGGATTTTACAATCGCTTTGATAACTTAGAAATAAATGAACCTATATTTAAATAATTTATAATTAGAAAGTTAACAAAATTCATTGTCCGCTTTGTCACGGATAATACACATCTCTATATGCAAATATGTGTACTCGATCGATTAATTAAGATATAGTTCAATAATATTCATAACCGAATAAATGGCTGATGTGCGAATATTGCCCAACATTCTTGTTCCCCATTACAAAATTCCTGTCATACTATTAATTTATATTTAGATGCCGCAAAATTGAAACTAAATGTGAAGGAAAATGACAAGCAATTTCACGTGAATATATCGCATGTTAGAGATACTTATTAGAAAATTAGAATGAAAATGAGAGATATTTTTAATAGTTTTTTTTAAAAAAAAAAGTCTTAGATAAAGAAAGCTGCAACTACAAACATATAATTCAGTTTTGTAAAAACATATATTCATAGCAATGGTCGAAATTGTGTATAATATACAATATCTCAAAATTACTCGATATTTTTTTAATAGCAGACGATTATTATCAATCGATTAATTTAAATCATAATAATTTAAAATCGATGTTTTCTTAACGAAATAAATTATCATTTTTTGCAATTTTTCAATTTTTCCATCGTATGTCTTTGTAACTAATTATAAATTTCAAATTAAAACTTAGTTCAAAATGTATCTGATATTAGATTTGTTAACTTTTTAATTTTAGAAAGTTGAGAAGTTCTTATTTTTCAATTGATTAATAAAATTTAAAAATTCTTGATGGCTAAAACATTATTTCCAAATTAACCAAAGAATCTGCTATTAATAGAACATCCAATTTTGGGATATTCTATGTTCAATACGAATAAATATAACATTTTTTTTTAATTTGAAAATAATAAATTATGCATACTTAATAATTTAAATAAATTATAATAATATAGTTTATTAGTCGCGATAAGAATAATTAATAATCGATATTACTGATTCACATTATAATCATTACCAATTTTACTATTACATGATTTATTAGTAAATTATAATTTATTAGTGAATTATATAAGTTTTTGCGATAAATCCATCTAATTTGTAACTCTGTTATTTTCTCCTATCAGTCTTCATCGATATACATGAAATGCTTGCTGCATTGCGCCGCATTGCTAGAAGTTTTATTTTTCGGAATGTATTCCATTTGGTTTCGTGAACTTGACTAATGCATACCTGCATTGCACTCTGCAGTATATCTGTGTCTCTCTTAGAATGCTTGATAAGTCAATGACAAATATTAGTATCAAAGTATATTAATATCAAATAAATATTAAATATCAAATAAGTAATATAAATACATATTAATAATAGTATTAAATATGTGTATGTGTGTGTGCGTGTAAAAGAATACAATTCATATCTTAGAATTATATTTAATAATTCATGCAATATCAAAATTAGCATCAATATGTATGAGGAAATATATATATATATATATATAAAATTATTTTAAAATAATTATACTTAAAATAATATCATTTTAAAGCAAATAATTATAACATATTTAATATATTTTTATCAAAATAAATCGGGATTCTTTAAGTCTTTTTCATGAGTTTATATTTATACATCTAATACTTAATTTTAGATTTAATAAACGATTCATTAATTTTTAAAAATTTATTGATAAATCCCTATAACTTATTGTAATATATCAATTTTTAGCGATATAAATAATATATGTAATATATTTAATAGAATTTTGTTGAACTAATAATTAAATGCTTAAACTTTTATTGAAAATATTAGAGAAGTCGAGATTCTAGAAATATATTTTGTGAAAGTGATGGACAACTAACACTTACTATCTGAGTGTAAATGCGAAATATACATTTCATATTCCATCGACCGAAGCAAGGGCTTTTAGTTTGCCCGCTATAGCACAAGTCTTCAATAGCGCATTGAGCGGAAAGCGAGGAGGGTGAGTGTGCAATATGCATCTTATAAGGATCGCAAAGGTGACATAAATAAATAAGGGATCTAACCATGACACTTTATCGTAGGCCAATCCTTCACCTAGAATATCGCCATAAAATACAAATTTTTAATTATGCATTTCATGCACCTTTTCTCGATTATAAGTATTAAAATTAAAAGAGTTTTAAAATAGTTCAAAAGAGATTAAGCGTGTACATGAAATTAAAAAAAATAACAATACTTTAATGATTTTTATAAAATATATATTACAAAATTGTAACTAAAGTAAAAGTAAATAATTAATATATCGCTGACTAATTAATAGATAATTAGTTTAATTAATACAATTAAGGAAAGGGTGTGTCGAACCAATTAAGAACAAAACGCGATTCTGAAGGGTTAAATCCCCTTCATCAGTCTTTATTCTAACATAGCGACAGAACAATAAGGATCTGAGGGTTATAAGTTAGATAGTTTAGGTATTCTAATCGGGTGAATACGCTCGTCTGATTCCACGTCAAAATTACGCTTGTTACTGCTACAAACAATTATGCTTGTTGACAGGAAATTAAGAGATTCATATAGATTGGCTTTGTGCGTCTAATTGCAAGTGATCTGTCCTGTCATATGCACTGAAGAAGCAACAGAGATTATAGCAAAGAGAATATAGCAAATTATTAATTATCTCTCATTCACATAGAGTTCATTTTCTTTAAAATTATATTTCGATAACAATAATGAAAAAATTCCTTTCAAATTAAAAATTAAAAAATTTAATAACATACCAAGATTATAAATTTGTCCTATGACATCTAATCTTATCAAATTATTGATAAATTATATTTTATTAATATATAAAAATATCATTTTTCAGTCCTATTAATACTTATCTATCTAAGCATTATGGAATTTATAAGATTTAATTCAATATATAATTTTTTTATGTTTCACATTTTCCATACAATAAAAATAGAATTATCATTATAATCCGTTGGAATCATCTTCAATTACATTAAACACACATGTAGATAGAAAGCTAAATTCATGCAGTTGGCATTCTCGTAATCGCTATACAAAACCACCCATTATCATGTTGGCGTGCAACGTTTGCACGAATGCGTATACCGCAACGCGTAACTACATCTCACTTAGCCAATCAGAAAATTCTACGTAGCCAATTACCAGGCGCCCCGAAATTCCAGTTAGTCTCAAATTCGCTCCCGGCCTCAGGAATTGCATCCACAACCGGAATTCATCGATATCTCGCATATAACGCGTTCACATACGCACATACGCACACCCGCAAGCGCGCACGCACACGCGCTCGCAACAACTCGGAGCAATGCTGATCCGTGGCCGCTGCAACAGCAGTGGTGGAGAGCGCTCGCTCATAGCTACGGGAAGAGATCAATTTTAGCGAGCGATATTTGTTTATACGCGCCCTACGGTACCATTTAAAGCAATGGCTAGGCAACGTCGGGGTGCGCGACGTTCACGAGTTTCACGCTCGAACGAGCTATCGCACGGCGATCGCGTTACACTCCATCGCGCAATACAATGTACGCGACAACGCTTCCCGCGTGCATACACGTGTCTGCGCGCGCGAGCGCGTGCACCGACCAACGATGCCGCAACGAAGCCGCTTTTTTCCCCCTCGACGCTTTAGAAACACTTTAACATGCGAGGGGAACGTAGGAATGTTCATTTTAGATGACGCGAATGCCGAAATAAACGTGGAGAAATGCAAAATTACGTTAGATACCGCAAATAGTTTTCTTCGACGTCTTTCCTGCGATAGTCACGCTAATAAAAGTATATGTTCCCAACTATGTATTCTCTGCTAAATGCACACTGTATATGCATATAGTACGTGTACATGTATAATATTTATATATTCCCTTCCTTCGCTTATGGTAGATACTGCAAAAAGATACGGGAAAAAAACGACAGAGAATAATTATCGAAATTTATTATCAAAAATTTTATTATTCTCCACAATTTAATTAATCGGGGTCTTTCTACGATTTAGTTTTTCCGCAACATATTTCTTTGGAAAATTGAAATTTCTAATAACATGTTTAATTTTTAATGGAATCAAATTATTTTAATATGTTAGAAAAATAATTTTTTATGTACAACTTTAAACTTTTCAAAATTGTAACATGATATTTTGAAATCGTATTCAACAATGAAAAAAGATAAAATAAAAAAACTGAGATTTCAGTTTAAAAATGGAATTTTTTGTTCATTAAAATATGCAATAGCTATCAAAAAAGGTGAAAAATTAAATAGAAATTTTCGAAATAAATTACCAATAATAAAATACAAATTACAAATAATAAATAAATTACGAATAATAAAAGAAAGGATAGAAAAAGCAAAAAAAATGGCATTTAATTGCATAATTATTCTTAGCCGCATAATCTGATTTTGTTTAAATGCGCTACAGTTTTTTCTTCCTTTTAATTTCCTCTTCAAAGTTGGCAAAGAGACTAAAGAGGATGCGCGTTGGGAAAACTATTACCGTTTTGGCGACACGAGAGAGGCGGATAAACCAGGGCAGTTTAAAGTCATAGAGATTATAGGACGAGAAAGGAGAGAAAGGTTGAAACTTATGACGGGTACGTGCGACGTGAAAGGACGTATCTCCGTCATTAGAAGGCACAAGATGCTGCGAGGAACGTAGGTACGGACGAAAACGGGCGAAAGAGACGACGGGTTCGTCGGCGTTGCATAGCTTGTGCTGCGAGGAACGTCGAGGGCTCCATCGTTGTCGTCGTCGCGCACCACCCGATGATTTACGACGAACCCCTTTCTTCTACGCGGCTTTCTCTCTCGAGCCTGTTTGCGGCGAGCGAGTCACTGACGAATTTTACGCTACTCGTTCCTTCCGACTTGTTACTTACGTCAACGAGACCGTGATTTATCCTCGACATCCCGTGCGTGAAAGATGAGCTGTGAACGTTATTTGCGCGGCGCTCGAAACATCGACTTGTACTACTGCGAGGTAGATGAGAGTTGTATGAGGGAAGCAAGGGTTCCCTCCGACGTCGAATTTAATTTAATTTCATTCTTTGTTTCTTCTCGCAAGAGACCAGGACCAAAGAAAGAGTAAATTAAAATACGATTAAAGTAAACTAACGTTAATGAAATCAATCTTAGAGTAATCCCTTAAATAAATAATTTATTTCTCAAATAAGAATCTAGTTGAAGAAATGCAACATTATCACGTAATTACTTATTTTAGATTTATTTGAATAAGAAATTAAATAGGGAATATTTAATTAATAAAATATTAATATTTAATTAATTAAATATTAATTATACTAAGTAATTATGAATTTGAAAGATATTATGCGACTCGTATTTTTCAATTTGATTTTTCCCCCTTGTCTAATAGCTTTTTACGCGTGAAAAGATTCTAAACTTTTTCGAAAGTTTATTTAATTCTCTTTCAACTCGTTTCATAAGTTTACTTCATGAGCTTATTTTACCCTAAGTGGTGAGATTAATGAGACTTTGATGACAAGTAAGGCTAACTAATCGAAGCTGTCACGCAAGCTATTTTGATATTAATATATACGACCTGAAACTGTATTTGAATGCCGCTAATTAAGGTCGTCTTGACACTTGTGTATAATCAATGGCACTTTAAGTCGATAATAACTGCAATTTTGCTCAAATTAACGCTTTACATTTTTATCTCGTTTATGACACCGAAATGTATTAGAAACTTTTTTCTCTCAATTAAACAATGACTTTCTAATTAAAGTAATTGTATTTATTACAATATAAATAAATTATATTTATAAATGTAGCTTAAGTATAATTTAGTTTAGTGACGATTGTAAATCTTTACCTATCCAATCTATAAAACTCTTCGAATCCACAATTAAACAAATCTCTGAATAGTAAATTATACTGAACTTTTAATCGTAGACGTAGATTTTTCTTAGAACAATGCCTACGTAGTTCTATTATAACCACAAAATTGCATGTTTCTGACAAAATACTAGCTTCCGGTAAAATCAGCAAGGAAATCGCCCTTAAGAACTTAATTTCTGAAAGTTTTAACTAGTATTATGAAGAATACTCGTGCAGAAAAATCGCATAACAGTATTCTTAATCTCATGAATAGTCTATTTTTTGCATTGTATGTTTCTCGTAGGCAAATTACCATTGATTGTTGAATGTATATTCGGTTTAATTTCACGATATCGATCTTATCTCGTTATTTACGTGTGAATACAGAAAGTTAGGGATTTATTTCCGTGTGATGAAGGAAAAAACAGGCGTTTATTTCTCAATATCAACGATTTAATAGTTTGAGTCACGTGCGTCAGAAAGAAGTTATTAGCAATTTTGCTGTTTAATAAACTTTTATGCAGATTGTGACCTTCACAGAAAACTTTAGTCATAACACAAGAAAGAGAACTTGATGTAGGAAAGATGACAAGTTAATGTTGATAAGTTAATAGCTTAAATTAGAGAAAATTACCACAATTACCAAGTAACTCGCAATTCATTAGAGACACGTTATTATTTGCTTTTTTCGCAGCGAATAAATTTAATGCTATTATTACACTATCATTAAATAGGAGACGATTCATTTTACAAAATAAAGTTTTATAATTTCCATAAATGTTCTTTCTTTACATTTATAATATGATAGAAGAAACCAATGAGCATATATATTCCACACCGAGAAAATTTACCATCATCAATGGATCGAACGGGTATGTGGCGTGCTTTCGAGGGCAAATATCAAGGTTAGTTCCTATGGAGGAGACAATCAAATGCCTCGTCAAGGACGAGCGTTCTTCCGGCATTGCTTCCACGGAATCGGGAATAACTATTTTCAGAAGAAAAGTGATTATTCCGCGCGTACGTTCGGCAACCATTAATATTCATGTTAGCGGTGTTACGGTCGTGTGTAACCAGCACGAATCAAAACCGGGGCTGGCATGGCTAAATAATAAGCATGCATGCGATGAAGTGATCTATGTTATTAACATAGACCTTGCCCCGGCGATCGTGCTGTTCCACTCGGTGAGACAGCCGGGTGCTGAGGCCGCCAACGGTTTGTGCGGAAGGGCGCTGAAGGGGAGAAACGGTGCTCGAAATTACTCGCGGTCACGCCAGCACCCCTCGACAAACCTGTTCAGAGAAGCGCTCCTTCGCTTGTGCAATCTTTTCTAAAATTGTCGCAAGAATCACGTGCTACGACGAAATTGCAGTATTTCGCAATCTCTGTTTTGATCGACACTTTTCCGCGATACGTCTTCGCACTTTCTCACTCTCTCTCCCATATATTGATAAGATAAATAATGTCATAATTAATGCTAACAGAATTATGGAATTTTTGGAGCGTCTTTTATTTCAAATAATTGTTTTTCTATTGAAATTTATTATTTTGAGTTCTGACAATTTTAGTAATGGCGGCTTATCATGCATATAATTCGGTATAGTTTTTAAAAATTATGTTAGTATTATATTAATTAGAAAAAAATAAATAATATTTATTATCGTTATTCATATTCGAATGTAATAAGCTTATCACCAACAGCATTCTGAAAGAAAATTCAATATAATTTTTAGAAATATTATTAATGACACACATTAGAAAAAGTAAAGGATTACCTTGAATAATATTAATGCATTTCTCATATCATATTCATATTTCATATACATATTTTGTCTCAAACAATGAAACTTTAACAAAATCGAATGTAATGAAATTGTAGTATAATTTTGAATAATTTTGAATTTTTGCTAGTCTTTCGTAAGTACTCGTATAAATTTTATCTTGACTTTTCTTTCCACTATAAAAGACTTTAATGGAGCTTTGCAATGCAACGTGTTAGATGCATGGTTTATTACTTTTGCTGCCTTTTGTACTGCATCTTGTTCCGTAAAGTAACTGGATTACCAAAACGAATCGATTCGTTCCGCAATAAAAGTTCCTTCTTTACTTTTCCTTGCACTCGAATGCAATCGAACTACGGAAATACATGACTGGCTAAATTTGCATGCTCAAGTACTTAGAAATGAATGGCCGTGACTGAATGAATTTCTCTATGAATGTATATTATATTTTTGAAATACTTGTAGTTGCAATCTTTCTTTTAATTTTATTTTATCTTTTATTTTTTTTTTAAGAAAAATGTCGCGAAATATTAATAACAATTGGGTTATAAACGATAGAAAATAAACAATGTTTCGGCGATCAAGTTTCAGGAATCGAAATAAATAACAAAAATGTCTACATTTAAATACATAATTTTAAATAAATTTTATTTTAATGTTTTAATTACAAAATTTTAATTACAAAATATTTAATACAAAAACTAAATAATTAAAAAATGAGAAAAATAATTTAATCAATTTTTAAATCAAATTGGTTTGCATTAATCAAAAACATGTTTCCAATGTTTATTCTGATATTACAATGATATTCTCAAATAATTGTAATTATCTTTGAGAATATATCTCCGACAAATCATGCTGAATTATTCCTTCTATTAAAATTATTAAAATATCTCTCTAAAACGAAATACATATTTCTCTATAACTTTAAAAAGTAATATTTTTAAATAGTTTTATAATGTTTTCAAAATAATTTCTGTCTCTTTTTCGTCTCTCTCTTTCTCTCTCTCAATATTTTTTTCTCTTTTTTTGTCTCTAGAAAAGTTAGTTCTTTTTTGTAACTTTACTAGGATGACTGTCATGTCTTAATCTTTTCGAGCTGAATTTCATTATAATGAAAACTATTGTCAAGTTTTTAAGACCTTGAAATGTAAATGTTCCATATGTCCAATTATAGCTTCTAAAAGAGGTACAGTTATTCCGAGTTTGTATTAAAAACATTAAAAATATGCAATAAAAAATTTAAAAGTAAATGAATAACATTAAAGGAATATTAACAATAACCCATATTTTTTGTACAGATATAAAGTTATATAATTGTCACAAAAAGTCTGATTTACAATATCAAATGTAAAGCATGCAAAATTACAATGATATGGTTATTCGTTACGAATATCACCGATATTTACACAATATATAATATTGATATATAATATTATTTTGCAACTGGATTTCCTTTTTCATGTTATATATATTGTTGTATATAATATTAAATACATAATTTTAAATAAATTTGATTTTAATGTCTTAATTAAAAAATTTTAATTACAAAATATTTAATACAAAACTAAATAATTAAAAAATGAGAAAACAATTATACAATATATTCATATATAATTGTTTTGTAATACATGTATAATATCATAAATGTGAAAAAACTTTTTTTATTAGTCTAGCAATTTTATAAAAAATAATATATAATTATAAAAAATAGTTAAAGACTATTGATGCAAAAGAAACAGAGATGAGGTCACAGTATGAAAAAAAATGTAATTATTTTATAGTTAATAAAAATTCTTTTCTTCTAAATTTTTTAAATTAATTTTTATTAATTTTATCTTTAATAATGAAAAACTCATCTAAAATTTTACACCATCATAAAATAAGTAACTCACAAAAATTTTTACATTTTTTTAAATTCACACAGATATTTCTCTCTCTTTCTTTTTTTCTTTGAAAAAAATTAAGCTATAGTTTAACTATATTTAAACTGCAATTCCCCCTGTGAACACGATAATAAAATTTCAAAACATATATAAATGTGTTCACGCGCGTCTCTCGACGGTGCCAAGTGCATTTGCATACGCGATGCGCGTATACCATTTTCACGGCATTCAGTATTCGCGGTGTGCGAAAGGATATTGTGGCGAACCTGTATTTCCGCTCTCTCCAACTCCTTTGCATCGCTGACGAAACCATGCAACTTGCTTTCTGCGCGCTAGCAAAAGAGTTACCGCGACATTTGGGAGATCATAAAAACAATGGCGGTACCATATAAAATCGAATCAAACGTTTGCGTGAAAGCAAGATATAAAAATAAGACAAGTAACTTTACATCGATAAAAAGATATGCTGTCGATTCACAAGCTGGTTTGTAATAATAGCGAAGACGCAAGTTTTGGTACCATCAGCTGGAAACTACAGAAACGATTTGCTCGCGGAGAATACAAATATCTCGCAAATTTTAAAACGTAAACGTATACGCAAGCATTGTTGTTTTTTATTTTAAATAAGGCCTCAATATTAAAAGCCTGTACAATTATAAAAACCATAAAAAGTATAATCTGCTAAAAAAAGAAAGATAAGAAGAAATCAAGTAAGGTTATTAAGATTACTTGACTTAACAAAAATATGCATTTTGCACAAAGGTTCGATAATTATTTCTAAAGATAATAAATACAACATTATACAAAAATATATTTTAATCCTTTAAGAAAAATGTACTTACTAAATTATATTATTTATTATTAAATAAAATAATAAAATAAAAAAATAATAAAATAAAATAACACTAAGTTTTCTCTCTGTAACAAATAAAAATAATTTAAAATCCTCTGTAATGTAATTAATAATTCCTATATCTTGCCCTCTCTTTCTCTCTGTTTCTATTTCTATACATCTCTCTCAATAATTATAATGTATCCAGTTTTCTTCAAATTCTTTCAAATAAAAGATATGAAATTTTCTTTTAGCACATATCTTTTATCATAATGTATAGCAAGATTGTTTGAATATGGTAGCTTACGTTGCAACTTGCGACTTTGTTACCAAGAGCTCGCGGAATTTTGTCGAGAAAGAGCATAGTTGAAGGAATTCGTGATATAAACGCGTGAAGAGAAAGAGAGACAGAGAGAGAGGGAGAGAGCAACCATTTTTCACTTGTCGTTAAAGGGAGGATGACACTGCCATGCCAAGTACACTACAAAGAGAGCGTAAAGTGCTCTGACCCAATGGCGATACTTTCGTTGCAGCACACACACACACACACACACACTCATACACACACCTACATGTATACACGCATTGCTAGTAAATCGTTTAATGCGAAACTCTAGAACGATCGTTTAAGCGGGCGAAGGACGATCTCGGCACGTTCCGTCGTGTTTGCACTTAGAACGTAGATGCACCTGGATTTTATCATACCGATGTAATCTGGTCGCTCCAGCTGGCACTGGGAGATGCCAAGGATACGAGCGGTAGCTAGGATTATTTAAGGTGCAATTAAAACACTTTCCATCCGTTGTACGTGTCTCTCCGCTGACGATTAGAAACTTATTGAGTATAGTCGCAAACTTTCTCGAAACATAACGTCCAGTTATTATGAGCGCGATGTTAACGCGAAAATTGCAGTTCAAGTTTGTATTAACTTAATCTCGAAACACGTAAACTATTCGCTTGAAGTTAATATGAGATGAAATCTACTAAACTGAACTCTCTTAATACGCATATCAAAATTGTTTATTATATCTTCAACAAGATAAATGTCTACTGGAACAAATGAACTATTCACAACATTCGAAGTATATATTATTACATATATATGTATATTTTAAAGTTTCAATAAATTCGGATAGAATAATTAAAAGAACTTATTAGATTCTTTAGTAGAATAATTAAAAGAAGTTAGTAAAATACTCTTAACATTTTTGAACTGTAATTACTAAAGGTATTCACATATATTTTGAGACGAGATGGAGAAAACAAATTTCACCTGGAATTTTTTTACAATCTGTCTCCGTCGACAATTCCGTTGCACACACAATCGCGATAAAGTTGCATGCCACAGAAAATGTGGAACGCACGCAGACGTGCACGTAAACTGCATTGATGGGCGTTCGCGTTCGGGATTACGTACGCAGCCCTAATTGACCGATCGTACTTTTGTGTTCGATCTATCGAAATCGAGATCGATCGGTGCCAGTTCGAATCAATAGCTACCGGCTTACCGGACCGCGTGAGAATTGGATTTTTAGGAAAATTGCAGCCGTGATTTTTTGCGACCCTGCGTATCCTTTTTGCTTTAATCCTGTCACAATTGTAAAACCTAACACGCATCGAGAACGGAATACATCACCCAACTCTTTTGGCACCGTTGACGATTTTAAAATAAGATCACGTGTGGACGCTATGATATAATTTATGTGGGACGTGCCGAGATAAGTAAACGACCTGCTAACGATAGAAACAAAAATCCAGCACAATTTTGAATTGCATATGTGTGTTTCTTCTTGGAATTTTAAAATTCTAATTAGAAATACAAATTATCATTATATTACCTTTATAATACGTGTTAGTTGTACATTAAACTATATATTTATAAGATCAAATATATCAATTATAATTTTATATTTAGAAAATATTAATTTTATGAAGGAAAAAACTATTTTAAAAGTGAGATTTTATTATATAAATAATTATATAATTTCATATTTTCTTCAAAATATTAATAATATAAAATAAATATCCAGTATAAACGTTTCAGTATTTTATATTGTTGATTTGAGAGATGTTTATTTTAAATACTTTACATTGCCCTTTTCTCTATTTGCATTAACTTGTAACAATTCCTTGATCTTTTAAATTGTAGTTTATAATCATTAAACTTTTTGTTATTTTGTTTTATTTTATTGTTCCATATTTTGAAGTCTTTATCTTAATCCAAATTAATTTTCTCTTTATCTTAGACATTAGTTTATGTCTTTCACTCTGTTTTATCTAATTATTATAATACAAAAAAATATCAAAAAGTTTATGTTT
This sequence comes from Camponotus floridanus, assembly GCF_003227725.1. Classification (NCBI taxonomy): domain Eukaryota; kingdom Metazoa; phylum Arthropoda; class Insecta; order Hymenoptera; family Formicidae; genus Camponotus; species Camponotus floridanus. The sequence continues at coordinate 1,445,021 of NW_020229570.1, forward strand.
AAAAATCTATGTAAAAATAAAATTAGAAAAAAGTCAAATCACAGCCATGGTAGATAAAGTGCATATTTTATTATATATAACTCTCACAAGTTCTTTTAATCACGTATTTAAGCAAACATTTTTATTTATTCCTTCTTCAGATCAGCTTCAGCAAATATTTTGATTTAATTATTTTATATTTATCCATTTAAGTGCCTAATTTTATAATATATTTATACGCGACTTTTCATTACCAATGCTTTTAAACTTGCGCTAAAGCTGATCTGAAGAGGAATAAATAAAAATGTTCATTTAAATGTATATGTGTTTTTCTAATTCTATTTTTAATATTATTTTTAAAATTATACTCTTTTAAAACCTTTTTATTTTTAAATTAAAAATCTACATATTTCTACAACATATGTATATCATGAGCATCAATGAAAATTGTTTCCGACTCTTGGGAGCTTTATAGATACGTCTATAGTATTTAACTTCGACATCATCTTCATAATTACAGCTATTCTAGCGCTATCGTCATAGCGTGAAGCGTGTATTTAATCGGCGATTAAACTGACTGCATGAAAGTCCTATGGGTGAACTAACGTTCAATGTGGGTAGTTCGCGAAATAGTTTACGTTATATCGTTTATGTATACTCAACATCACGATCATTATATTGTAGATAACCCTTTTTTATTTTGTCGCATTATGCATTATCATCATACAACGTTATGTAACTGACAATGTTATGTGACTGTCAGTTTCTCTGCTCACGTCACTTTTATTTTATCTTAAAATGCACAGTTCTTGAAGTAATTTTAAATTAATACATTATGTTTTTTAGATATCTTATACGATAATTTATTTTCTATTGTAAATATGTACTCGTATTTCTCTTCAATTTTTAATTTGTCAAAATTGTACCTACATAATAGCAATTTTTTGCTCTCATACATAATCGAAACATTGATTACAATATTATCACATCAATCAGTTATAATTACCTAGCAATTAATTTATATATAATTCAAATATGCTTCAAATACATTTTGTATGCAAAATAACAAATGTGGTTGTGCTGATTAATATAACACACATATATTTAATAATGTGCATATGTAATATTTTTTACAGGCATCGATAATTTGATTATGTACAATAATATAAAGAAAATGCCAATGTTTAGTGTTTCTTTGAATAAAACACATTAGATTGTGCAGTGTCAAATGCTTTCAATGATCGCGATATAGATGAATTCGAAAACGTTTGTATTAGCTAACATGTTTGTCTGTACAACAGGTCTACCCACGGTGCTGGCATTCATCCGCAGAATTATTCGATATAGCTTTAATTGACTAATTCTATTTTCATTTACGTGCGTGTTCCAACTGTCGCGCTGAATCGAACTGCCTTAACATAACAGTTTCGTTTGTTCTGTGAACATTCTATGAACAATTATTATGCCCGTTTAGGAATCTCAAAGCACTTCCATCGAAAAGCAATTGACTTGTTTAAATAAATATGCGTAGGTATCATTAAATTATGAGGTAAACGTTGACGTATTCTTGTTCCAGATCTCAATTTTTATTCTCATAGGCAAATACATTAAGCTGACATTTCCATTTTTGCGCAAAGATTCATTTTCTTCGAAATAAAAATTATCGATGTTTAATAGCTGATACATATATTATCGAGATCAAAGTATTTGAAAAAAAAGTGAACACTTCTCAATTTGGTTTCTCGTTTACTTTGAAGGTGAGAACGGTAATTGAGCACATGCAAACACTGTGTAACGAATAGCGTTTAATTAGCAGTTAAACTCGCGATCGATGCCAGACCCCACCCTCGGAGCTTTCAGCTTATTTACACAAATCATACAATAGTCTATAATTAGAAATATTAATTATATTAATTATAATGCCGGTACAGTAAAATAATTTAAATTCTTTGGTTTTATGAGAACGTTTCATAATTAATTAGAAAGAAGATATAAATTTGTCTCAAAAAGTCTTTGATAACTGTACCAGGTAAACGATAAATAAATTAAATGCTCAGTGAGTTGAAGATCTGTGAAATTGCATAATTCATATTTATACAATTAGATAACTAAATGCGATAATTAACAAGAGTAACATTTTGTAGCTACGTAGCTACTACAGGTTTAGTAATTAATATTTATTTAATATATGTTATATGTCCAAACTAAATTATCCCTTTGAGGAAAGATCAAGGAATGAGAAATATGTAAACATCAATCGAAAAGCACAAGTACATGTTTGATTAGATGGAAATCGTCTTCGTGTAATTGGATGTATAGTATAAATTTGCAAAGAGAGACGTCGACTTACCAGTACGTAGACCGCAAACGGCATAACGAGCACGGCAACAAGGAGATCAGCGACCGCCAAGCTGACGATGAAATAGTTGGTGACAGTCTGCAGAGCACGTTCTTTCACTACCGCCAAGATGACGAGTACGTTACCGAAGAGCGTTAAACACGGCACGATCACGAGTATCAGGGCCCACCAGCTGTTCGATTTTTCGTCAACGCCGGTCGGCCCGCACTCATCCCCCGGCCTGACAGTGTTCCCGGCAACTATCGACGACGTACAATTCACGCTGCTGAGGTTCAACCCGGCACCGCCGTCGCCGTAGTAGGCCGTCAGGTTCACGAAGACGCTATAGTTGAGCCGATTGATGTAGTCATTCAAGTCTTCAAAAACAAAGAGATCGGACACGCTGCCGGTGTAGTTGTCTACGCTTGAGGTAGAGTACGACGACGAGGATTCTGCGAAGAAGGAAGAAGAGGAATCCGACAAGGTTGAGACGGCAGCGGTCGTCGAGTCATTGAACCAACTCGATTCAATGCTATCATCAACAACGTCGCTATTGTTGGTCGAAAGAGCGTCATCCAAAAAATCCGCCATCTTTTCTTCCTGCACGGTTGCAGAAACCACATTGATAACGTTGTTAGTATCCGCTTCTCTTCCCGGTGGTTGGTTCGAAGCTCGTTGCTCGCGAGAGGTCAGCGAGAGGTTCCGGAAGATTGATCTGATGAACGAACCATTCGTTCTCGCCTCCATCACGGTCGATCTACGATGATCGTCTTATCTCCTCAGTTACCGATCACGAGATTTTAGAGCGTCTCGCCTGGAATTCCATCTTTCTGTTTCCTGTGCGCGACATCTCGACTTATCTCTTTCTGACTATGTTTAAGTGCTATGACCTCTTCCACTTTCCTCGTCTTTTTCTTTCCTCTGTCTCTTCCTTTGTTTTCCTCTTTTCTGCTTCTTTTTCTCCACCAAGTACGATAAGACTTCTTGATCTTCTTTGAGCAGGAAAAGAGGTACTGTTTCTAATCGGCCCTTTAGCCGGTCACCCAGTTTCTAAGATCCCTGGCTTAGACGCGTATCAGTTGAATCCTTCCTCCAGGATTTCTGTAATGGAGGAAAAGTTGGTGGTCACTACTAGAGTTCGCTTTTATGGAAGAATGTGTGCAGCAGAAACGAAAGTTTATTTTCAAATTTTATTCGACAAATTGACGTCGGACGAAAATTCTCTGCTTTAAAATGTAATTTAAAACTAATACATTTAATCGCATTTGCGTACATGCACGAATTTAAATTTAAGCGATTTTAACTTTTTAGATTTTAAATATTTGAAACCATAAGAGCAAAATAATATATTGACCTCACTTTTAATTATCAAAGTAATCCATCAATTATTTGTCGCTTAGTCAACAAGATATTTTGGATCGAAAAAAAATTTTTTTTAGATATAACTTATAATACTATCATTTTTTATTGCATTATTTAGATTCCTCTGAAAAAGTATCATTTGCTTTTATGTGAACAATGAGATTTTATTATTTAATTATATCTAATTGCATGTAATGAGGATTAGGAATATTCATTAAATATTTTTAATTTTTTATATTGTTTTAATATCTTTAATTTACTCACATATAATTTAATTAATATATAATGTTTATTCCAAATTAATCGAAAGATTCATTATTAAAATTTCGTGTGTTTGCTTGATAATTTTCATCAGAAAATATAAAACCAATTTTCATAATTTTATGATACCAATCCTTTTCTTGTAAAACATTTCAATATTGATTTTCTTAAAGACTTTCTTTCTTTTTGTTTTTTCTTTCTCTGTTTCTCTTTAAGTAAGCAAAACAAACGCGCTTCATTACTTCTCTCACGATCGCACAGTGATTTTAATCGCGATCAAACTTTCCAAGAGAAGCGATAAATTTACGCAACAAAACCAGCTATCGAGAACCTCCTCCTCCCTAATGAAACATGGAAGGATTTCTGTAATGGAGAAAGAAAAAACTCGCGGAGTCCCATCTGCGTACGCCACACCGCTTGAAACGAGTGTCTCGTGGCGCAATCTCAGAATTAAACAAAAGCTCACGGCTGCCCCACGCCGTTCACAGATTGCTTAAAATAAGGTGCTTTCGTCCTTAGTAAGCAAAAGATCGAAGGTACACATGGGGGAAAGTCGGATTGACAGATGGACAGGCATTATAGTATTTCTCTTTCGGTGCGCGGCGAAAGTGTGAGAAAGAGAGAAGGATAGGCCTAAGAAACGCAGCTACCTCTGTGGACCCTCTTAAGAACAGAAATCATCTCCTTATCCCATCAGAACCTTCCGTCCCCGCTGATTCCTTCCTCTATATAAAGAGAACTCAGAAGGTCGGTATATATCGCGCAGCAATATCTTTCAGACTGTAAATTTCTCAAAGTATCACAGTCTACTCGCTATAAAGTTCGTAGAATATATATATATATATATATATATATATATATATATATATAATCCTGTACGAACATATATATATTTTATATATATGTATCTATATAATCTAAATTCTCGTGGAGTTCGTACAGGCAATGTACCAGGGGGTTGCATCTGAGGAATGAAAAGCAGGAGACAACGGCTCCGAAATTGGGGGCTTTTCTCTCGCTGAAAACTGTTCGTTTCTCTTTCCTTCATCCATCGCGAACGATGGATCCATCAATTTTTTATTGACGTGAGCTATTCGTGCTCACGACTGCGAAAATTGAATTCTGTTGTGGCGGCTGTTTTGCAGATGACCGCGGCGAGTCGTCCATTTAATGCGTTAAGCGCGGCCAATTCGCCGGATATGCCAAACCGGCGTATCGAACTTGTACTTGTTTTGAATTGCAAATGCGCGACTTTTTCCTCGTATGTGCGCGCGAATGCACGCAGTAAATCTAACACATTTATTTATTGCGAAGGCGCGTTGCATATCGGTGATATAAAAATGGCTTAAATTGTCCTATTATTCACGTTCTAGATAATTTATGCAAGAAAATATGAAAAGGCGAAATGATTATCGTATGTAATATGAAAGACTATATCTGCTATATTGTAGCGTAAATATCTTGTATCCATAAAGTAGATTTATACGCATGTTTCCATAAATTATTACTTAAAAATAGGGATGTTTAGATTGTATATATTTGACTATAAATAATCTCATATTTCCGTATATTGAGAAAAATAGAAGTCGACAAAAAATACATAATAAAAATATATAAAGAGATAGATAGACAGATAGATGGATAGATAGATAGATAGAGAGATAGATAGAGAGAAAGAGAGAGAGAGAAAGATTTTAATTCTTATTTTTTGATTCTTTAATTCTTATCTAAAAATAAGAATACGCTTCTAATAAAGCATTTTAATTACACACCTACATGACATTTAGAATTTTTAATTATCTGAATATAAACAAATAAATAAAAGTAAAGCTGAGTAAAACAAATAAATAAGTGTAAAATTTGAATAAATAAACACAATTGGAATAAAAACATCTGAAAATAATAGTGCGGAAGCTATATTTTTATATAAAAAGTTACATTTATATATGAAATTCATATTTATGAGAATTTCTGGCATATTTCGCTAAAGTGACACGAGTAAAAAGAAATTAAAAGCAAAATTTAAAAAAAAATAACGATCTTTTATATACATATTTATAAAAATCATCTTTATAAGAAATCTTTTCAAGGAATATCTATTTAAACGAAAAGAACAAAAAAAGAATAATTTTTAATAATTTCATTAACATGATGCTAAAATCTATCACAACAATTTTCTAGCGGATTTTACTTGTTGCATACATAAATAAATGTATGTTTTGTATTTTTAGATTCTCAAATTAATTACACATAACAATTAAAAATTAGAAACTAATATAACATCTAGAATAATTAAATAAATATTTATTTTAATTGACATTATATATTTATAAATTTATTAGTTTAAATTAGAAGATATTTGTTTGAAATCTTTTTGATTGGTATATTACATGTAAAACATGTATATATTTGATATTTATATTAACGATTGTGCGGCTTATCGAATCCTTGATGAAAAGTAATATACCTATCATTCTTGATAAAGTTAATAACAAAAATGGCAAAGATTTATCTTTGCTTTATCTGAGTTCGTGAAAAGGTATTGGAGAAAAAAATGTGGAACGGTGACAATCCGAAGGGAAACAGCCACGCATCCTGTAATTCACTCCATATTCCCTCTTCCTTTTTTCCTTCCTCCGCGTTAGCACTCTTTCCTTCATTCTTCGTCCTCTTTTTTTTCTCGCGTATGTCGCGACCCTTCGTTCTTTGCGCTTCGAGCAACAGATACGACAAAAGTGTAAGAGTATTGAAGAAGGGTGACTGAATTTTATCAGGAGGAATGTATACACTGCGAACACTGCGAACGTCAGATCTTAAACGTCATTCCGGCCGCCGACATTTTAGACTGTCTCCTCGATATCGACATTCTAGAAATGTTCACGAATACCATTCCCGATTCCATTCTTCCATGAATTTAAGAAAGTAAACGGAATCTTATGTCGCGAGTGTTTTATACATCCTATAAAATGATATCATTTCACTGTTTCCATTTTATAAAAAATTACTTTGACATTATGTTACTTTTATAAACTTTTTGTTTTTTTATTTTTTTCTTTGACATGGTTTGAGACATTTAATTTTATTTCTGACTCGATTTAGTTTCAAGTAAAAATCTTATATTTTAAAAACAATCATCATTTCTTCCATCTTTTACGTAATTAATTAATTAATTAATTACTCATGTTTCTACCACCTTTTACATAATTAATAATTACTTATATAAATGTTTTTATAAATTTGATTTTTTTTGCATTCGGTGAGCTAAAAAGAAGTTAAATCTTTATCTCTTTATAAAATTTTAAATCACAGCCAAAAAAGACTATACAATTTTTAAAAACTTTAACATTATTTAATTACAACATATTTTGGCATTATATTGTTTCTATATCTATTGTATTATATTATAAGAAATATGCTTCTAAATTAAATACAGGGACAAACTATATACATTTATATTAAGTACTTGTTATAAAGAACTTATAAAAATTACTATCTCGGATTTTCTACTATTTTAAATATTATAGAAAATGATTTAAAACCGCATTCAGAATTTTTTCTTGCAGATTATATCAAGCGACGCGGTAGCGTCGCGACGTCAAGTATATAAAAATTTCTTTCCGGCATGTCAACAGTTTGACCTATGTACAGGGATCACGGCGCACCAAGTAGCTCATCCGAAATTTTACATTAAGTAAACTTTCGAGTAAGATATTTAATTTCAGATTTTCTTGATGTTATAAAAATATTGAATCCTTTATAAATCTTATAAATAATAAAGATGGGATAATAGTGAATTTGTACGCATGATTATGACATCAATCATTAACGCCAATTGGAGAGTAATGAGTGGAATAATAATATTCTTTCCATTGCATCGACAAGAAACGCGGAGTTATTTGAATATGTAAATATGCAAAGTGATATATATATATATATATATATATATATATATATATATATATTAATCTTCGAAGTGAAGAGAACACAGTGTTGAAATTTTGTTCCCAATATTTGGCGTCGTTGTTGCTGTGCTCGCTCCTTCTTTTCTATAAAACTTCATGCATTATTCCGCGCTGATGCACAAAAAAAAGAAAGTACCGAAATTTGACATTTCATTTCCTGGAAAGGTAATGTACTACGTGCGTTATGAAAAAAATAAATCTTACAAATTTAAATAACTCATAAGATATTTTATTGTTAAGAAACATATACATATATTTAAGGGAAATTATGCAGATTTAAATTTTTACAAAAAATTATTAAAGAAATACGTTTTATTAGAATTTAGCTTTTGATTCTTTAATTCTGCAGTAATCTCGCGTGATCAGGATAATTATAGTTTTACATTAAAGGCTTTTGTATATTAATTTTGTAGTTCTAGTCACTAAAAAAATAGTATATGTAGAAGTAATGAAATAATAGAATTATAGAAAATATGAACAGAAGCAATATTTAATCTCAATAATATCTATTTGTAAAGTGTATAGCGAATACATATAGATGTAGCGAATACATATAGATGGTCTAGCTTTTTCTTGAAGAATGGTTTCCGCTGACATAGTCAATTGGAAAAAATGCCGCGCACTTGCATAAAGTATGTACTACTAAAATTGCGTCTTTGAGCAAATTGTGCTTGAAAAAGAAAAAGTCACAAGATAAACCTTGAATCTTCATATATTATTGTTTCAATTTAATCTGAACTGACTCTTTGCATATATTATCTCTCAATGTAAGATGTATACTAATTCTCTTTTCAGAAATACATTTTATTACTTGCCCTCTTTATTACATATGTTTTACTATTATTTTTTTATTATTTTATTTTGTTATAATTATTTTAATTAAAAGAATGGCTTTTATTCTGTCGTATTAAATATTTTAAAATTAATTGGCGCTTATTTTTTAGCAGTAGCTCTTTGATATTTTCCTTTTGATTGAGAGTCATAAATTCGAAAATGGACAATCTTATTTTGAATCATTTTCTAAATTCATAATTATAAATTTTGTTCTAAAGCTTGTATTATCTTAAATTTTGGATATCATGTTTTGATACACATGACTTTTCTTATTATTTTCCGAAAATGATACAAAATTCTGCATTTATAAAAAATAATTCTTTCGATAAATACATTTTGGTTTATCAAATTTCTCAATTTTTTTTACAATATTTTCGTAATATTTCAATTTTTTCGTAATTTCTCAAATTTTTGTGGTATATCATTCGATATCATAAGTTTGCTTTAAAATTTTTCTATCAACAATTACTTATGCATAACATAATTTACGCTTTGAATGATGTTAAATCTATTCAACCAAGAAAATTAAATGACAATGCGATATAAATTTAAAAAATGCTTCACCTCGAGAGATGCATACAATGTGAGCGTTCTAGTAAAAAATGATCTAGTTTTGAAATGAGTGTTTCACAAGAATATGCGGAATATAAAAAGATATACGCAAATCTAGCAAGCATGAGTAATGTGAGTTCGCGTCCACTCTTGCGTAGGTTAGTCTCAAAGGATTCTCGTTGTCAGTGAGCTAACTTTCGTGAGTACACAAATATGCCTTCGGAACAACTTTACTCTAATTCATCCCTCTGTGAGAATTACGCATAAAAACGTTATTCGTTATTGATTGCAAACGTTATTATTATTCGTTGTTGATTGCAAACGTTGTATAAATGTATATGTTATAATAGATTTAAAATGCGGACTTTAGTAGATTTAAAATGCGCAAATGTCTATACAATCGATACATCTCTAGATATATTTTTTATTTTACAATTTAAATAAGGAAGGAAAAATATGAAGCAGAACAACACTAATATCGCATAGTATGTAATATTTTAAAATATGTCTACCAAAAAAAAGCAATTTTTTTCATGATATTTTCGAATTTTTTCTCTATAATCTCTCAAAATTTCATAATATTATAAGTTCATAATTTCATATTATATATATTTATTAATATAAATATAATATAATATAATAGTATAATACATTTGTTGATATAATATTGACATAATATTATTCAGTTATTCATACGTTTGTTTTAAAATTTTTCATCGAAAATTGCATATGCACACACATATTAATATTTTGTTATTTTATTTTAATTTTATTTTTTTATATTTTTTTTTGTTCGTAAGAAAATTTTTATTTTAGAATATTCATCAAAATGTTACAAAATGTGTGCTACATGTGAATACTATAAAGATATTATATTTATCTTTAAATTAATTACATATTACAAATATGTAAAATACATGACTTAAGACGTCGGCGACGCTTACATTTATAATGAATAAAATGAATAGTTAAATGAGATAAAAATACCAGTTTTGCAACATTGAAACTAATATAATCTTTACTTTTACAAAAACTGAATCGAATTTATCAAATTAACTATATCACGTGAATTTTCAATACTCTAACAATTTATCCTTATTTCTCATAAATATAATGTAATATGTGTACTAGTTTATATGACATGTGTTATATTAAAGCTTATATGGATCGTATGTAGTAATATAAAACGCGCTTATTATATAAATTAAAAATGAATTTTCTATTTGCACACGACAGTCATCAGTGGAGCGAGAGTTTGAGAAATGAAAATGTCGCGCTAATTGTGAATTGGTGCTAATTGACCTGTACGTCAATATACGATGTATACGTTGATCTCACTTGTAATTTTATTTGATATTTAAAGTATTATTAGGGCTGCAATCTCCAGCTTGATGAAAAGATAAGATTTTAAAGCCTATTTAAATAAAGCTAGAATATTGCTGTACTATATATTCATTGAATTTCATAGCTTAGTTATCTAGTCAATTACTCTTTTGTATAAAAAGGGGCAATTAAAGTTAAACAAATAATTCATTCAATAATTCATTCTTTACATAACTGCATCATCTATAATTTGACTGCACGGAAGTAAAATTAATGGATATCCGATGCGCGTTGCTGTTCATCAATTTTCAATATGTTACCATCAATTTCACATTTTTCAAGACGCACTTTTATGTTCCATGAAATATTCAAAAATGTACAGAAAAAATATTTTAGAATTTTCAAATATTAAAATGTCGTACATAACGATTTCTTCTATGATAAAAGCAGAAAATATTTCCGCAATATATTCTTGGCAATTTTTATCTCGCCAAGAAGGCAACATTTTTCTTCTCCTTTGTACGTAACGTTGTTTTCTGTCTTTCAAAAAATGAAATCGTACCACTCTAGATTGATCGTTCTTGTGCAGCAGTTGCGGCAAAGAATACCGTACATCGTAAGGAGAGAGAAAAATATGATCCTCCACCGTCGCGGCGTGAGACTTAGATTAATTGACGAAATAATAATATAATTAATTACGTACAATTAGCACGAAACTTCGCTAATGTGGACTCCTTCCTTCCTGCTATTCTGTTATATATTTTAGGGGGGAAGGGTTGCACCATTTAGGTGAGAAATGATCTCGAGGAATTATCCCGAGTATTGCAATATGTATCCAAAGTAGGTCTCTAATATTTAATTTCAGTTTAAAAAAAGTAATTAATATATAATTTCAACAATTTTTAATAATTATTTAACGCACTCTCCCATATTTACTCTCACATATCTCGAATTAAAAGTATTTTATTTTTTAATTAAATGTAAAAACACAGACATGGTTCAATTATATTCAATAAAGAAACGTTTTGCAAACAAATTAGACACGTGGCATTTTCATACATGAAAATTAATTTCATACACTATGATAAAGGCTGTAATTAAATCGCATATATCAATATTTGTCTATAAATATGTAACTCTTTCTCTTCCGGCATGATAGAAATTTCAATATTAATATACGATCATAAAAGACTCGTTGTATTAACTTTGAACACACCATCCCCGATTGAATAATTAACAATTTAGTCGGAAATAATATGTGATAATTATTAACTATATATATATGTCGCGGAGCGAATATTTCTATATGACACGTATCGACAAACATATAATTAAATAAAATGAATCAAAAAGTAAAATTTGACAATATGCTAATAATTTTAAACCAGTGTCACGCTTGTATTTATTATGAATAATTATTATTCGAATATATTTTGCAACAAGGTGTTTCTTCAAAAATTTAATTTATTAAGCATAGCGATAATATTTCTTCTTTTAAATATTTTAAGATTTATATAAGTTTTCATAAACTATGAATAAATATGAATTGTAGTTTTTGATAAAATAGCTTGTGACATTTTTACGGTATCTCTCTAGACATTATCTCAACCTGAATGATGTTACAAGATCGTTTTTTATTAAAATAATATAGATATAATTATGTATAAAACTGTACACATATATTATTATTACACACATTATTTACATATTAATATATAATATTTTATACTAATTACATTTTATATAACTATATCAATATACTTATATCAAAATAATATTTATACAACTATGAAATAGTTAAATGAATATTATTTTATTGATGGATATATAGTTATATAAAATTATTATTATGAAATTATTATATATATGAAATTCCCAAATGAATTTTTGTTAAAATTATAATTGATTTTTGTCAATTAAAAAACTAATACGATAATAATCTCGGAAAATTTATTTTTTTTTTAAAGATTGTAATCATAAGCGCGTCTAATATACATAAACAAGATATGCATAGTAACATAAAGGTGAATAAGGAACATTTATTCCCGGTCGACACAGTCATCATTTTTCTCCGTCAACGTTACACTGGCATATGTATAATAATGGTGACGCAACAGGTAATGGCAGAGAAACGTGTCTATTAAATTAACTGAAAAAGATTCCTGGTTTTCCTATTGGGAACATTCGATCGATTTATCTAATAATGCAACAGAATTACATACACATATGACAATTACTTTAATTTCTTTCTTCTGTTTCTGGCGATAACTTTCTGTTTCGCACATTATGAAAGCACGAAAGGAGCAAGAAGTGACTGCATAATTTTTAGTTAACAGTTTTTATTACGCAATTGTTTTTATTTCCCTCGATAAAAAATTATATAAATTATGGATTTTTCATTGAATATTATCTAATCACAGTTGCACTCTTAGTTCATCAAATTTTCATATAATTTCAAGGCAGAAATGATGCTATTGTTAAATTTTCCAGCGTTAAATATTTAATAAGCAATAATGTTGTTCTAAAAAAATACAAATTTCATCCAAAAGTTATATTTGAAACATGATGTTTTTCATAGATATTATTCTCAAATATAATACATGTTTTAAAGCGAGTATCTGTATAGTAGCAAATTATAAAATATGTAAAATATGAAAATTGAAAAATATATATGTAAAAAATATTTTATTTAAAACTATTATCATAAAATTAATCTGAAAAAGACAAAAAAAATGAAGAAAAGAATTTCCTGCATATATATAATAACTCATAATATCTTTTTCTGAAAGATAAAATAATAAACATTTTTAAAAATATTTATTTGTCTTAAAGTAAAACTAAAGACTAATAATATAATTTGAAATTCTAAAGTGAAATTGCTTAATATGAAAAGATTGCGTAAATTTTATGAATGGACAAATATTGATGAAAATAATAAAGAGAAGATACATATTTGCAGATGAATAAAAATATTTTACAAAAAAAATTGTATGTCATTATTGACTATTTATTCGATAAATTATAATTATTAAGTTAAAAATTAATTTTAACATTTTTATGATTTAGGAAATTTTATTTTTCTCTGCATTTATTTTAAGCAATAATGCAACAAGCTTTTTTTCTACTTTTTCATTAATATTATATATTTTAATTTAATATTAATTTATAAAATAGAAATTTTTTTAAAATTTAAACAAATTTTCGTTACATTTAATTATAGAGGAAAATTTCCATTTACCCCTAGGGAAGAAGTCAAGCGATAAGCCCTCTCAGTAATGACTCAATATACTAAATACATGGATTGTAAGTGTACCCTGGAATTTGTAAAATACCGTACATTCAGGGAATTACTGAAATTACCTTGTCAACTACTAGACTGGAGGACTGCCGTGAGTGCCGAGGCAGATTCAATTGCGCCTGAAAAAGCGAAGTGGTCTGCTGAGAACCCATTTGCACAAAATTTACCGATTGCTAACTCTGCAACTTATGCTGTATAATTTCGAAACATCGAAGACGTTTTAAATCGCCTTTATCTTGCGATATCGTAAACATAATAAGAAAGAAAATGATTATTTATATAATTTCCAGATAATTATTTATTTAGTAGTCATCTAAATAAATATAAATTTTTATATAATATTTAAATACAGCATTTAATTTATTAATATGATTATTAGTATATTATTTGTGAATTTTTGTACGTGTATGTATGTGCGTATGCATATATTTAATATTGTATTGCTGCATTAATTATTATTGAGATTTTTTTATTTAAAAGATGCATAGAATTATAGCTTTTTTTAGAATCATAGATTGTGTTCTGTATTTTCGCGATAGAAAATTTACGAAAATTATTATTAATTCTATGCAATTGTATCATAAATATTTTACTATGCAAGTCATTAAGTTACAAGTTGGCTTATGTAATTAGAGAAATACATAAGTAGATATTAATGAACGTATTTAAATTATTATTTAATAGAATGTATTTTTGTTGAGTCATGATTTTACAACAATAAGTAATTGTTATTTACTATAGATAAAATATACATGCACTGAGGAAAAATTGAAGCACTATAAAAGAGAATATAAGAGAGAGAATATTAAAATTTATATATAAATATATACATTTATTTATCTATTCACATATAACTGAACCATGTATTTGTAATCATAAATATAATTACTATGCATAGAGAATCCAATCTAAATTATTCATACGTGATTGGTGTGTGCTCGCGTAATGTTCATTATTTACTCGCTTCAGATAAAAGCCAATTTAAATGGAATAGATTTGACAAAAATTAACATTGATAACAGTCGAGATTAATTTTACATTGGATGGACATTCTACTAAAAAGTGTCCATGCCATAAAAAACATTTTTTTCTAATTATAACGCTGAATAGAACCGAGTATTTGTGTTCTGTATAAATTTAATAAAAATAATGTAATCTTCCCTCTGAAGCCGAAAAAAGATAAAAAAAAACATACTGGCAACCGAATACATTTGATTTTCCTCCTCGCAATCCACTTTGCCCTACGCCCTCCTACAGAAAGGCTTATCAACCCGCATGCATTCCCTGAGAGGACGGTAATGAAAATGCCTTCGGAATATTTCACGTGCCCCTTTAATACATCAAGGGATGATGCAAAGAGTGGAGGGAAAAGTGAGAACGAGGGAGGAAGGAGCGAAGGAAAAGTTGTTGTACAGTCGATGCCAGGACGAAGGTAAAAGGACAGTAAAAGAATCCCTTTTCCATCATGGTACATCCTTTACTCTCCGCGGTCTCTTCATTTATAGACCTTAATTCGTACGACACGGTACTAGTCTGGAGCTAGTATCTTTCTCTTTCGATTCATCTCCCTCCATGAAATTGCCTTATCATTGTTACGAGTGCTTTAAAAAAGGCGTTTCACGCCAGGATACGGTGAAATAAATAACGTGACAATATTACTTAATACTCTAAAAACATGCAATATCGAGAGAGTTATTGCTTACATAGCACAAATATAATATTGTATTTATTTCTCTCTTTTTTTCACAACAGAAACGAAATTATGATATCGTTTGGAAATCGATTTCCAAGGCGTTATTTACATTTCAAGACCCTTGGAAAGCAGATTTTATTTTATTCCATCTATAACCATTCCGAGAACCACTCGATACATTTTCGAAACTCAACGTGGCTTACAAAACAGGCGGCGCATTAAATCGACGCTTGTCTCAAGCGTTTTCCCTCGCAGATAATAAATCGCCGTCTCTCTCGCATCGTATTTTAATTATCAGGTGATCCATGCCTGTTTAGCAATTCAAATGCACGTGGCTACGCCCTTGACGTGAAGGACCTTGGGCCAACGAAATTGGCGTGCCAGCAACACGCGACAGCAACGCGCGTTCGACTTACCGTCCATCCCTGCAGCAACGGCGGTCGCGCGACGACGATCGACGATTATCCGCGACGGGACGTTCCCAGATCGCGACGGATCTTGCGCGCGATCGATCCATCGAGTCGCGACGTCGCGTGGACACGGTCTATGGGGTTCTGCATTCGCGTTGTCCTGGACTCGGCATATCGGAGTGTACCCGATCCATCGACACCCCTCGACGCAAGTATACCGTCACTTTCGACGTAGTCACCACCCGATGATATGTCACGCACAGACGTCGTCGACATGATGTCACGCGTACATGGCGAAGCGCTCCTCGTGTCGCGTGATCGCTGCAGACTCGAGAGAGAAAAAGAGAAAAAGAGAGAGAAAGAGAGAGAGAGAGAGAGAGAGAGAGAAAGATGTTGGGAAAAAACGAGAAGAGGGGATGAAACCACGCTACGAGGGAAGCCTGCTCGAGCTCTTCAGTCTGCTATCGTTTCGATTATCTGCGTCATGCGACGGTGGTATACACAAGAAGCCACCTTAAGCTACGCCATTCAGCGTCGGTGGATTGCCCGAGATATTTTGCGATGGCATCAGAAACCCCAGAGACATCGTATTCGATCTGCGGGATGGCATTCTGCCGGCGAGAGCTTATTAAATTCCCCGCGGAAACGGCACTTATGCTTCTTCCTCGGCTCTCACGATCGTTCTTCGACTTTCCCTATAGACTTTGTCCGTTTACATATGCCCGATTGCACCTCAACTTTTCTCTCCCACAGTTTATTCCGCTTCTTTATCCCCGCTTTCACAATTGATTCGCCGTCATCCTTTGATCCTTTTTTCAATTAAGCGGTAACTGCAGTTTGGCAGGTCTGGGCGTACGATAACGCCGGACACTACGTTAATCCGATCCGCCGGTCCTTCCGGCTAATTTTGCCGCCTCATTGCTCACGTTCGATCAGCGTTAAATTTCCTGGACGGAAATTCGGTCTCCCGCGATGTTTGAAATCCAGCTGTGACGATAAAACGCGTGCACACGCGCGACACACGCTGGTCCATAAAAGTGTCACTGATCAGCGAAAACAAGATTATCCTTGATTATCCACCTCTCAGATTCTTTCACCGTGAAATCTATAGAGCGATCGATCAACTTTTAATCTTTTAGTCTCACTTTAAATTTGCGAATCTTCGTTCTCGCGATCTTCTACCAGCACAAACGCGCACGTCACCCGATGGAATCTCTAAAAACGACGGAGAAATCTTACGATATCTTATGCTTCTGGATCCCGATCGATTAGCAGACGACAATCGTTCAGATTCCAGCCTGCAATTTGTTGCGCGAAAACGGTCGACCTTCGCAATGCGCTGCCTGAGATACCTGTGGATTCCAACGAACGACGATCGAACGATTGGCGCGATCGCCAAGTGTCAAATGTCTGTCAACGTTGCCGGACGACGACGGATCTCAACGTGGGCCAGAATCGACTGGCGACGTCGTCCAGGAGTAGCATCACATCGCCGTCGTCGTCGTCATCGTCGTCGTCGCTTATCTCGATCGGCCAGGCAGCACTTTCGAGCCACGTCGTGAAACGTACGGCGAGCGACTGGCTGTCTGCTCGAGTTTCCACACCACCACGAATCCCGAAAGCTCGCGCGCGCTCGAGAGGGGTTGGAAGTTGGCGAGGGAGAAAGAGAGGGTGCGAGAAAGAGAGGGAGAGAGCGAGAGAGAGAAAGCGCGAGAGGGGACTCCACCCTTTCCCTCCCTGGCAAAACTCTCTCGCGCGCACGCTGCCTGCGACCAACCCCTAATTCTCAGCCCTCCTCCATCAGCTTCTACTCCACCTCTGTGACGGTGCTGGCCGTTCTCGTCCTTTCCATTCGTTTCTCTTATTCTCTTTCCTTCTCTCTCCCTGTAACTCTCCTTTTCGCAGTTCTTTCTTGGCCGTCTCGAGGTTGCGAATCTGCCGAAATTTGTTAGCACAGGTCCTGTGTAGATCTCTTGCCTGCCGGCGGATATGACGACACGGGGCTTTGATGCAGCATGTCTGTATCATGCTAGCTGATACTATTAGCGCGCAGGGAATTGCACCTTATGAGAAGAGTGCCGGTTGCTCTAATGAATTCGACTGTTTTTTTTGCCGCTAGCGTTTCTTGAAAACCAACCTAGCAGATTCTGCACAATATTGTACAGATATTTAAAAAGTTAGAAAAAGAGAGAGAGGAGAGGAAAAAAGCTTTTGGATAAATATAATTATTTTCAATATTATTTTATATATTCTGTCAAAAGAATAAAATAATACAATTATATAAAATTGAATAAAAGAATTTTATATAATAATTCGTTCTATATATATATATATATATATATATATATATATATATATACATATTCATATTACATTTTTGTGATAATTTTAATTTTTCAGTTTTAATTGTATATTATTCATTAATTAAAATTAATGTAATTATAGATTTTTTATTATAAATTAATTTAGATATATATTTACAATATATTTTATTACTTGAAAAATATCGGAAATATGTATCATAAAAAGTTGTGAATATTACTACTATTTTTGAATCACAATTTTGAAATGTAAATCTCATTCATAAATGTTTATTTAAATTTGATTATTAAAATCATGCAGATTTATAGAAATTTACTTTCTATTTTCTTAGAATATATAAAATAAAACACAGAAGAATAATATAACATTTTTAATTATTTAAGTATTATTATTTCTGAATTATGATTAATTAAAATTCTCATAGAGAAAACGCTCATATCTAATGTAATAATACTCGTACTTGTAACATAATATGAAAAAACTCATGTACATTTTAATCCGACAAAAAATTTATGGAAGATTTTTTATTTACACATACATGAATATTTTACATTTCTATCTGTCGCAGACATACATATATTATCTTAGTATCTCGAATCTTAAGCTTGTTAAAGAAGATAATTAAATTAAGAATAATTGTAATACTTAATTAACCTCTTATGTAAATATATTGAAATCTGCCACGTAAATATTAGTTAGGAAATTTGATATTCTATTATGCTTTCTGTAATTAATTAAAACCAAATAATATCAAATTTATTCTAATAATTAGCGTAATGCTCATAATATGGAAATTACGTATCACCGCTATGAAAGTGCTTACCGTATACATTTATTATTAATCATCCGCGTTATTCTGCAAGTTACAGTTATGATAATAAAGTGTCGTAGTAGCTTAAGCTGCAGCAAAAATCAATAATCTATAGTCATATCCCCTTGATTCGCGATCGCTTGACCTATATAATTTTTTAGCCGTATAATTTTCATAATGGATGAAGTAACATCGACATGCTTGTTTTCTGAACACATCAAATTAACATTATAATCAGTCTTCGTCAGAATTACGTCAATTACAGTTAATATACTAGAATAACGAAGACGAAATATTTCCGTAATCTATGTCAGATAGATGCATTATGTGATATATAGATTCTAGTAGAGAATTTATACATATACACACACACACACATATGTATATATATATATATATATATATATATATATATATATATATGAGTAATACATATTTTTATTATAATAATAAGCAACATCTATTGTTCTTAGAAGAAAGAAAACAGAATAATAATAATTACTTTAGCAATAAATATTTATAAGGTTTCAATTTATTACTCCAATTTTGCCAATTGCGAGTATTTTATGCAATTTTATACATTGAGAACGAGAAAAATCGAGAGAAAGGTAGAAAAAAAAGAAATATATATGTATATACAAATATTTATTTATTTATTTATCTATTTATTTTTATATCAATGAAATATTTTTCCTGTTTATGGCAGAATTCAAACATTCGCAATATCGTATTATCTGTTATATAGTTCTCAATATGACAAATACTATACGTCATTGAGAAGAAATAATATTAGGTGTTTAAATAATATTAGGTCAATTTCTATTTTGAATTTCAAATAACACAAGTTCATAAAATCTGTTTTAAAAAGCCAGAATCCCGCAAGTAGCTGAATGTAGCATGCAGGAGAAGGGAAATGTCGGTGGGGAAAGCAAAGAAATTTATAGTTTTCAATTTTCCATCTGTCCAGACATGCGGGACGCAGCCGTATGCAATGCATTCTCTCATTTAACTCGTCCAATATGACACGCTCTTTGTTCCTGGGAAAAATACGAGATACGTTCACTCCCTTGTATGAAGATTTTTCATCACCAGTAATCGATAATTCACGGACTCACGAAGTACGATATGTGATTATACAAGTCACTACAATACAAGCGGAAGAAACACATCCGACGATCTAGATATATATTTTCTTAGAATAACAAATCTAAATAAATGACAGTCTAAATGTAATTGATATTTACGTCAAAATTAAAACACGATAAATATTAATATTATTTATATGTATTTCTATTTAAATATTGCTTGCATTGTTATCGTCCAATTAATATTGTTACTTTTATCATATAATTGATGTACATTACTTACATTTGTATCTTTTGAGTGTTTATATCTTATATAAGTAGACATATACGTTTTGTCATTTTTTGCATTTATGAAACGTGTTCATTTTATAATATTTTGTATTTATTTAAAAGAAATGCTGTTTACTGATCTTTTTGTTGAGCAACTCCGCCGAGACTGTCACAATGGAAACCGTTTAAATAAAAAAAAAATGGAAAGCTCTCAAGTTTCTTTTTACAAGAAAATAAAATTTTACATGATCTATGGTCTCTCATGATTTGTCGTGAAATTATAAAATTATTAATTCAGTCACGCGTATGCATAACGTTTCCCATGCATGACTCAAAATACATATGTTTCTCCCAACGAGTTTGATATATATTAAATGATTGATTACTTTCCAACATCTATAGCAATTTCATATGCATATATTCTCGTTTCGCTTTTCCGGTTTATATAACGTATATAGATTGGAAAATGACAAGGATAAATCATCATTTACCAAACAGATATTGATTGGTACCTGAAAGACTGGAAATCCTATTGATGAGCTGTAATTTTACGAGAATTAATGTAAATAACATATTTGCTGTTACAATTGACATTGATACAATTTGTTTGATCCTACAATATACTCTATTCGGAATTTCTCAAATGCTATATAATTATTTCAGCAGAAAGGCCATCAGCGTATTTATTTATTTGTCGATACGTCGATGCGTTGGATTGATTAGCGATTAATCGATTATTGCAACGTGTCAAGGCAAGAATCAAATGTAGCACATGTTCATTCGTAAATGGTGCAGATAAATCGGTCAAATTTGTATGATATAAATTTACGCAATTTGGCTGCTTCTGTTGGAGCGATTAACCAATGGAGTCAATGAAACAATAATGCAATGAAATGCAAAATGTCCAATATCTTACAATTCAATCACATGAAATAAGCAGATTAGTATGAAAAATAGTTTATTGTCATTACGAATGTAATCAATTAGGCAAATTAACCTGCTCGTTGTGCAGTAATCAACATTGATGCACATTTAGCGGTACATTATCTCACACAGGAATCCTACACATTTGCGTCAACACTGATGATTGCGCATTTACATATTATTACATACGATACGATATATTAGATGTATTATAAATTCACTAGATTCAATTCGAATAATAGATGCTCATAAATTGTTTTAGAATATACATATTTATTTTATTAATTAGATTTTCTTAAAAGGTAATAAAAAATTAAAATTAATAAATTACTTTTTATTATATGTTTTAATTTAAAGCAAATACGTGTCGATAGAAATGATACAAATTGTGTAAATTGAAAGGAAACAAATCCAAATAATAAATAAATCGTAACAAAAAAAACAAAATATATAAAAAATTTTAACAAATAAAATATAAAATAGCTTTATGGAACAATTGTATTCAATTTCTTTTCTTTTTATCGAAAAAAATAAGGGAGAAAAATATAGAATAACATTTTAATCAAGTATATTAAGTGAGATTAGTAGCAGAATGTGCTAAACATGTGTTATAGCTCAGAGATATTGATTCACTCCATTTTGAGTCACTTCTCACTCCTCAAGCATAGACGGAAGTCTATTGCAAAGTTACAGTCAGGGTATGCTTCCAATCTGTTGAAAATGATCGAGTTTCAGCATCGTATACGAACACTAGCGTACATTGTACTAGCAATTATCCCATGATTGACCGTCTAGATTAATAAAGTTATAATTACTATATGTCGCATGTATTAACGTGGACCAGATCAAGCGCCTGGATAAACACGATTTACTTCATGCAAGTAATGCACAAACGCTATATGATCGCGATGCGGTCATATTAATGCCGAGAAACTAGACACAGATGTAATCATATGCATTTATCAATGGATTAGATAAATGATAATTGTGGCGATTGATGATAATTGTGACAAGCTCCCGCTTTAATAACATATATTCCTTTAAATTCATTAACATAAATACGTATTGCGTCATAAATGCAAAGCCACTGCCAACTCCGATATAATTCGATCATTGATACATATTTTTATATTGTAAATTTTTCGAAATATTAAACACAATGTTTTTGCCGCATATTATCAGAGATTAAAGAACTGATTTATATAGAGTATTTATATGCTAGAATAGAAAATATATTTTAAATAATTTAAAATCTTTAAGTCTAATGTAAATTATTTAAACTTTAAATAGATATTATTTTCAAGATATTATTCTCGAAATATTTTATTATGATCGCATTAATACTGAAATAATAATATTGAATATAAATACATATTATTTCTCTCTTATATAAATGTAAATTAATGATAATACATAAGGAACGTGTACGCTTATTCGCTTTTCAACTACAAATTTCTTTATCGATTACAGCAGGAATAAGCAAAATAAATTGTTTGCACGATTTGAACGTCTAAACATTTGCATTTGATCGTTCTGTGAGTATTTCTATTTTCGATTCATGACAAGCAACTCAGTTTATCCTTCTATCAACATTCCGATTCAAATATTGACGCACTCCACCGTACCTTGGCGCAAGTTTCTTATTACATGCGCATAATTTGCGCAAAAAATATCATCCATCATTCCCACGAACGCTGGTGCATTATATATTGTCGACAAATTTCGAACTGAAGATGTATGCACTTTCTGGTTTAACTCTTTCGGCTTCAATTCTTCAGTAGCAAAAAAGAAAGGAAAACATTCTTGTTCGTGTTTTAAATATAACAGGAAAGATCGATGTATCTTGGTAAATCAATTTAACAGTCAGCTGAAATTAAATATGAATCTTTAAGCAGATAAATGATGTGTGCTTTACTTTTTTATTCGTACCATTGTTGTAGAACACTTGTTTTAATGGTAAGAAATAATTTATACTTCTGAGAGTCTTACAATTAAGTTTGGCACGTCTTTCACTCCTTCATTCCACGCAGATATTTCATACAACAAAAGTCAGACCTCGTCAGAGACCGCGTGCTTTCACGGCTCGTTGCAGGCATCGCAAACTCGCAAGACATGTGCCGTCTTTCAATAAGGCAGAACACCACGAATATTCGTCTGCCCGGGGAATCTGAGGAGATTCTAGCGTCATGCGATTTTGAAATTCCGCGTCGATATTTATCCGTATCATTTTGTCGATATCGATAATCGATTTGCTTGCGTAGCAAAAGAAGCGTCCGTTCACTCACGCTTAAATAAACTCATTTCTTTCTATCTGTTTCACTTTCGTTTTTGCGCGCGTTTTTCGTGTTACGGGAAAGGTACATCAATGTATAATGTAATGGCATATAATCGAACTCCCCAAGAGATGCACTCAACGTTGGAAAAGCAAAGAATTTCACATATAAAACAGATGCAAATGTATGCTATGATGAAACTGGAGCGAACTTTCAAAATTGTAACGAATGAAAGGTCAATATAGTTTTCTAAAATATACACGCAACTGACGATAGAAATGTGTTTATTGATAGATGGGAAATTTTTGAGAATATGAGAGAGAAATGCTTCGAAAATATTTCGTAAAAATATATTTTTTAAATTTTTTATTAATCTTTGTAGAACTGTTTTTATTATTTCCGATTCATGTTTTCTAAATCTCTGAATCTTTCTCACATATAATTTTTCAGAAATATACCTCAATAAGTGTTATCTAATATTGCAATAAATCAAAACAATTTTCTTGAAGAATAGGACAATAATATTAAGTGACATTCAAATTATATATAAGGCATAAGCATATTATAAGGGTAAAAAACTGTGAACACGTTGGGAAAAAATTTATAATCCAACGTCATATCTCTCTTTCCTGAACACCTCTGTCTTTCACGAATATCTTTCACGAGAGCCAAATTTTGGGACAGACGTACGAGCGCGCTTGGTATATTTCCTCTTGCTCCAGGTCAACACACGCGTAACCGCCGTTCGCGCCGCTCTCGTTCCAGTCGTGGTCGCCGCGGTTCCATCGAGACAGTCGTGAGCGATGTAGGGAAAACACTCGCGCGTAAATTCATCGGATATTCAGAAATGAACAGCGCCGGTAGATCGAGCTTGCATATTCATGGATTTTGTCTCTGACGTGTGTTTGGTCATCCGATGAAGAATAGATGCAAACAAAACCATCCGCTTATTCTCCAACGAAAAGAGAATTTTGTCTATTTTATAAATTACTTTCATTTATATGGAGTATATATTGCAATATAATATGCATAGAGATGCGTCTAATCTTATAACATGAGGCAGAACGAATTTGCTACGTTTTATGACGAAAAATAATTAATCGATTGTATATGATGTCAATATTTTTATGCCATTACTATGTTATAATTCGGAGATGCATGTATTGATTCATTATTATTATATTGATTTATTATTTGGATAATAATATTTAGAATAAAAAATCTTTGTTTAAACCAAAGATATTTAACTAAAATATTTGAAAAATCACACAGCAAGAGAAAAACGAAATTTATAAAGAATTATTAGTGCAAACAAGTTATCTTTGATCGTTGAAAGATTTCGAGACACAGACATCAAACTGACTCAAGTGAGCGAGCGAATAATAATAATATTGCTTACTTTTGTACATATATTTAAGCATATATTTAATGATTCCTAAATTAATGGGATTTATTTATTATTCATTATTATACGTATGGACATTAATCGGAAATCTTAATGCCCTCGCTTACAGTCGCACACACAGACAGTTGCTTAATCCTCCCTTGAGATATCCTCATTTAGTTAATCCCGTCCCACCGTATACCGCTACAATTTACAGATAGCCTTGAGGAAGGTGTAATGCCTCAGTAATTCATCGCGTAAACTGCTCATGTGGTGAAGCGGAGGTTTCTTGATTAAACTATCGTCATTAAGCAGCATAAATAAACGAGAAAAATGGAGAAAAATGTATATCACGATATATAGTTTGCGATTTAGCATTCAAACTACGTACTAATCCTTTAATAATATTTTTTATATTTTGCTTATTATACATATATATTTTTTACATTTCTTATTTCTTATCGTAATAAGTATCTACGAAAAAGATTTTCTATTTCAAAGTAAAATATAAGAAGTGAAACTCAGCAAATATTTGAGAAATAATTTGTTCTAAAGTTTATACATAAAATTAAAATACAAATTCTATGCATAAGTAAATACTGTAAGCAGTTAATACGAGTATAAAAATTATATATCACGCGGAAAGATGCCGTAATTGATGGAATTTTATTTCGACCAACTTCAATTTTTGCTTTTATTTATATCACATAGGTGAAAGTGTTTATTCGGAATTAAAAATGTTTATTATCGTATATAAAATAAATCTGACTTAATAGTTAATCGAAAAAAATTTGCTTTGTTATAATCATATTCATATATAGTATATAAATTAATATTATAATATAAAATATTAAAAATCATTACTTGTATCATAGTAGCATTTCACGGTTTTGTGCGATCTGTCCGAAACTTGCGCAATCTATATAATCATTAGTCAATATTAACAGTATTGACAGGTATGATACAACATTATTCACTATGTGCAATTTGTAAACAATTCATCAAATAAACTATTCACATGATGTATTGATGTAGTACACTAACTAATCTATCAATTGCATTTAGTCGCATCGAAAACACAAATAGATTTCAATACGTCTACGTTCTATTACACATCTTGATTTTCAGACTGAAACATAGATTTAAGGACAAATTTACCTTCCCGAATTTATCGGACGTATTTAAGTCTCGTACGCGATTGCTACTCAACACGAGTACGATGGTATAGATTAATAACATATTCATCGCGACATGCATCGCAGTGGCTTGCATCGATAATGTATGATGGCTGCATTGATAACGGTCAATCGCGAGGCGAGAGTATCTAAATTTAGAGCGCGCGCGGTGAGTGCCTGTTAGCCGTTAACTAAATCTTGACACTGCCGAGGGGGGTAGTTCGGTTCTCTATGTCTCGGTTAATATTTCCTGCACGCAAGGCATCGAATAGGCGGCGTCATTGACCACCGATAAATCGATTATTACTTGTTTGCGTTTATTGGCTACGCGTAATGGAACTCGTATGTGGACTTGAAGAATGACGCTCATCGATAATTTAAATAACTTGTAAAATATCTTCTCTATTAGTAAGCGTATTTGGAAGAATCCATCTAGAAAATGATAAGATTTTAACGATATCATTGAGACTTTTTAGAAAATTATATCGTCCTTTTAATTCCTTGAAATTCTCTTATAACTTCAATTTATTTTTAAATTGCAAACTAAAAAATAACTTGGAAATATCGTAAAAATCACACAACAGACGATCGCGAGGTTTTGCTTCATTTGCATTATACTCTCCGGATATCTTGTAACGGAACACCATCTGTTCCCGAAATTCTAAAAACACTCTAGTAGTGAAACATATTCCTTTTTTTAAATTGTCGAAATATTTCTATTAAAAACTCGAATTTTTATCGAAAAATGGCATCTATATAATTTGAATAAAATGTCAAATATAATGCAACTACGTAGAATACTTAAGATACATGTTGCTTTTTATAAAAAGAATTTTATTGAAAAAGACGTAAAAGTATTTTATAAAACGTACCCTTGCTCCGCGCCGATAAATGTATTTTTAATTTATAATTTTGTGACTTCTTTTTAGAAGAATATAAAATTACTTGAACAGAAAAAGAAACAAATTATAGTTTGTTGAATAGTATAATCCGAATGTTATCGACGATCATCAATGATTCTTGGAAAGTAAGGTTGCAGCTACTACTTGGCACGTTTAAAGCGCTCGATACCCGGGCCTCTTGCTTTTAATACCGTGAAATTGATCGACGCTCCATGGATTTTAGCAGCTTTCATATATCCGTAAAATCTTCGTCAACCCGAAAATCCATCCATCAAAATCGGATGACGCGCGATGTAGAGAGAGAAGGATAGAGAGAGAGAGAGAGAGGGAAAGAAAAAGAGAGAGGAGGGGAGAGAGAGGAAAAAGGGTCAACTATGAAAATTCGTTCCGCAAATTTTTCGGCACCGATCGGCACGATGTCAATATACGCCTGTATTTATCAGACGTTATATAATGCGTTTCCGCCTACGTTATATATTCCGTTTCCGCCGTTTGGAATTTCGCGATTGCAGGTTTCGGTTTTGCAAAGATATCGATCTCGGTATAATTCCCCGCAGCAGTGTCGATTTGCCGTTTCATCGATAATTCATTAACCCAGAAATGGATCGGGTAAGTGTTTCTCAGGTCAATATGGTACAGATTATAACGATCATGGGCTGATTTGAATCTGATCGCAAGTTTATTGCCAATCGATCATTTGAATACAAATGGCGCAAATAATTAAAAATACTTGATTTGCATTGGTTAGTATTTGTTAAAAAATTCTTGAGAAATATCAGTCATTACATCTAATAAAACCAATCTAAAAAATGAACAAAATTTGATGTATACAGTATTTAATTATTAAAACATGTATTACATTAAAACGAGAATATGTAATAACATTGAATATTATAACAATGAAAAAGACACCTTGAAAAATATCAGTCGTTACATCTAATAAAACCAATCTAGAAAATGAAAAAATTTAATGCATAAATTATTTAATTATTAAAGTGTGTATTACATTAAAACGAGAATACGCAGCAATTTTTTAATTTCTTCAAACAATAATTTTCTTACTATTACGATGTTATATTCTTACCGTTAATTATATCGCAAAGCTCTCAAAATTTTAATTAATTTAAAACCATTATTTAATAATATAATTCATAGCTATTCTCAATCCACGCCTGATATATCGTCGCCAATCACGGATTACGGGATAAAGTTTTTCGCAGCCAGAAAATATCCCGACGAATAAATTCAGCGGCAGCCTCGACGCGTATTGTGCGAGCTGAAAAGTTACAGGGGATGATATAGCTTCGCGGAGCGCCGTAATAGAACTTATAAGGTGGATAGGAAAGTTGCTTTCTTTGCCAGAATTCCAGACCTTCCCCGGGACTCGTTCGAAAATCACTTCATAACCTTCGGTCGTGTCCCTAAACTTACAAATTGTCCGCAGAAGTGTACTTTCCGAAAATACCGAGACGTAGTATCGTTTTTCTGCTCTGTCTCGCCGATACGGACGATATACCAGCGATAAGAAAAAAAAACCATCGCATCGATTACTTTAATACTTTTATATTTTGTTGGATATGACGTGAGCATCTTGCAATTTTGATTTAAAGGGTTTTCAAATTTACAAATAAAAAGATGCAAATATTGCATGCACTTGTATAATATATTCATTTGTTCTTTTCCTCATGTCTTTTTGATATTACTCTAATTAATATACACAATACGATTAAAATTTATCAAAATATTTTTTACACATACATATAATCTATTATTTTTATAGTGTATTAAATATATTAATTTCTATAATATATCAAAATAAAGTATTTAAAATTATACAGAAAATTTGCAAAAATCTTTGAAGAAATAGAAGAGAGAGTTTGCAGAATATCGGTGGTTGAACAGCATTGCACAACATGATTTATGAACGGACTTTTTAACTTTTGTGGGAACAATAATTTATGGATCCCTCGAGAATGAGTGGCCCGCGCTGCTTCGCTTCTACGTTAACTAATAAGTAGCACCGCTATATAGAGAGATGGTCAGACTATTGCGGCTTGCGAGATGCAGCTGGGAATATCGAAGAGAGGAATCATTTGGGGATATTAAACGTAGTTAACGATCCATAAGTTTCTCTAAAATAACCTGTATGTACGGAATATAATTAAAGTCAATCTGAAAGATTACTTTTTTAGCTGAAGTCTTTCGATTTTCTCTTCGATAGATATATATTATTGCGTATACTTATATATACACAAAAATTTTTTATTTATTTTCTAGTCCGATTTTATGAAAAATCACATGTAGCTAAAAATTAAGAAACAGTTTTATTTTTATCATTGATGTAAAAACACAGATTTACAAAAAAGTATATAGAATTTTCAATGTTTTAAAAATCAAATTCGCAATCATATGTGTCATATTGTCAAAAATATGCATATATTTTATACAGTCGTAATGATACTTGCATAATCAAATTCGAGGAGGAATACATAAAACGCACAATTTGCATATAATGATCAACCAGTGTTCGCAATATTGGCACGCAGTATCCATTTTCAAACACACACGCCATGTTTGAATCCAGAATATGATAACTTTATTACTTTATGATGCCGTTTGTGTCGTATCATTTGTCGACTAGAATGGATTATTGGTATCATTCGCTGTCTATTATGTATGTGTGTTGTACTTTAATCAGTATCATGGAAAGAAAATAAAAAGAAGCTATAGATTAATCAAACAAAATCAATCAAGTGCGTAAAATATTTTAACTTTGTAATAACGTATCAAATTACATATAAATATCATTAATCAGGTTGCATATTTCAATTAAATCGTTTAAAAAAGAAATGAGATTGTTCTTTTTTTTTATTGCAAAATCGCTAATTTTACGGGCGATCTAGACGCGATATGATAATTTCAATCAGTGCACGCTGGTTGAAAAAGCTTGCCACGCTTGACAGACACATTCTTGACAGACAACACAGTCATACGTCCTTTTGTAGACTATATCGCTAACGGTATGGGCGTCTGACCTATATTCTGACATTCTACTGCGTCGGGTACCATGAGAATCGAAAGAGTCGGATGTCCAAAAAATCGATCGCGTTCGTCCAAGCGAACGGGTCCTGAGTAATTCGGAGCTGCGATGCGGTGACGCAAGCGTTGCATACACACGCATATATATGTGTACATGAAATGCACGAGTGATATTTCATTTCCTCGCGAATATTTTTGTAGAAAGAAAAAAAAGAGAAAGAAAGAAAGATACGACTCGATATAGAATAACGTGCATAATATCTGCCTACCGATGTAATCATTCGGACCGGATCGTCGCCGATGAACATCTGGTATGTACGGCTTCTTTAATCTCCCCGGCGTGTGACATAGACGAGCGAGAGTGAATGCGCTTCGAGAGGAGCGAGGGCACTGCTAGAGGATGCACCTCGGAGGAGGAAGCGCTAAATATTCTTTCAATCTCAGCTTTAACCGTGCAACTGAAGGGAAGATTGCACCGGATTAAAGGGACGCGCTGGGCTCTTTATGCTCGGATTCCGGGCATCGGATCTCGGAATTGCGAAATCCGCAATCGCGCGAATACGTCCGCGAGCGCGTTTCTCCAACGCCCCGGTCTTTTCGCGTAATAAAATCCGCAAATCGGATGTTTACAGAGGGTTTCCCTCTCCCCAAGACTCAAATGTATCTCTCGTCTCGCCTCTCTTTTCACCTCATTTTACTTTGAAATACTCGCTGCTGTCCAGTCGAGCTATCTCGCGCGAGCTAATTCATGAATATGCTGATTATCGTGCGATTCCGCGAACGCTGCTGATAATGGGAAAATGCGTCGTCATTTCCGCGCGTTTGTGGAAATTGTAAGATCCGATAGAGAGCCGAGAATTAATAGGATCGCGAGAAAATCCACGATTGCATCGTCATCGTTTTCTGCTACGGGGGCTCTTTGCACCCGCGACGCGACAAAGTGTGTTCGCATTTCAATTGGCATAATTTTTATTTCGAACTCACAACCAGCAGTTGATGCAATTAATGCAACCAATGTAAAACGTAATAATTTAACTAAATTATTCACATTAATATAGTTTAATTTGATTTAATTGTATTTCAAAGAAACTGATAATTGTGACAGGAGAATAAAGAATTATTATTTCAAGCTTCATTTTCCTGTTAATTTGAAAATATTGAACTTTACAATCTTGTTCATTTATATCTTAAAGTTTTTTATTATAAAATTTTAAAAACTTTGGAATTAAAATAATTAAAATATACAACACACACTATATAACTAAAATTATATAAATAACTAAAATTTTCGGAAAAGTAAGCTAATTGTAAATTGCATTATAAATTTGAAACAAAATTATAAAGTATTACAATTATTCAATATTTTGTAAACAAGAACAAAAAATGTGCCAAAATCTCATATTCATGCTAATTTTGATACATCTGATAATATTTTTTATCGATTTATTATTTTCATTGATAAATCTATTAATATTAAATATGTATTTTCTGCATATGAATAAAAATCGCTTATTTATGTTTTATTTACTTAAAAATAAATGGATTATCTTAAAAATAAATGCAACAATTTAAAACATTTTATATTTATAAATTCTTTAATATATATAATTAATAAATATTTTTTTTTATTTTAATTAGATTTCAATATTGAATATTATCCTCGAAAATTTTACATTTGTCGGCACATTAACACTAATCGGTTAAGCAGTTGAAATTATTTTGATGTATCATGTGAAAATATATGATATGGGGCAATATATAAAAAAATGAAATATTTTTATGAGTAAATTACATTGTAAAGCTTATTACATTATAAATTTTGTTTAATTTATACCATACTACACAGAATTTAAAATCTATACCTGGACCTTCTGTTTATACAAAAGACATTTAAACTTTGCATTTAGAACTTTAATATTTTATCTATTGCTGGTAAACAATCAATTTACCTTCAAACAGGTACGTTAAAGACCAACGTTAGATAAACCTTTGACGCTATTTATTAAGGAAATAAGTTAAAAATACTTAATTAATTAATTAAGCATAGATATTTATTTGTTTAAAAAAATTATAATTCTATAATAATTAATATATATATATATATATATATATATATGTATATATATATAACATGGAATTTATAGCATTATTTGTAGAAAAAAAATTATATTATGTATATATATATATATATAGCATGGAATTTATAGCATTATTTGTAGAAAAAAAATTAATTAACAAATATGTATTTGAAAAATTTTATCTTATTTATATCTACTTAAGATAGTTAATTTGATAGTTAGTAAATTACTTATGTAGAATATATTTTGTTATGCTCGTATACACATATAACTTTATTTCAATTTTAATAAAAATTCCAAAAATTAAAAGCATTATTTAGAAATTTAAATTTTAATAATTTTAATTAATGGCTGCTATTAAAAAATTAAAATTAAATATTTGAAATAAATACTTTATTTAGTTAGTACTTTGAGCAACTTGTAACTCTTTTTCCACGAATCTTGGTAAAATGAAAGCAGCCCGATGTACTTTATCATTGTAATATTTCATTTCCATTTGATCGAGATCTTCATCACTGAATATCCTCATCGGTTCTGCGAAATTTGTTCGCTGAAAAAGAACAATTAAAGATTTATTAAATCTATTTTTGAAAAGTCAGTTTAAAAAGTGATGTAAAATTTATGTTAAAAAGAAAGTTTATCCAGATCGTATTTTTATTTACAAGTATAAGTTTTTTTTAATTATATTTTCATATTCATAATTCAAAATTATATTTTCATATATATTTATAGATACAAGATTTTTTAAATCTTTTCTCATAGTTTTATTATAATAAGCAATTACACACACTCAAATTCTTTTTACTCATAAAAAAAATGAAAAATATTTTTTATCCATTTTCATATATTGTACTATGTTTAATACTAACGCTGTCTAAGCTTCCCAAGACAAAACCGATTTGACCAGTGGGATATGTCGGTACAGCTGTTACTGCGTAGGTGGCGACGGGAAACACTGTTTTACAATGTTGGAATGTGCTTTGGACTTGTTGCATGCTCTCCCATGCCGTGCCAGCTTGACTGGCAATGATTCCATTAGGTTTCAATGATGCTCTCAATAATTCGTAGTACGGTTGCTTAAAAAGATGCTCAGCAGGACCTAAGATAAATATAAAAAATGATCAGGATTATTTATAATAATGTTTCTATAAAAAATCCTGCGTTTATTTTTAATATGAGAATTGTGCAATTTTCTCTATTATAAGATATTAGAGAAATACGCGAATTACTTGCCTATAGGATCACTGCTGTCAGTGATAATAACATCGAATTCTCCAAGGTGATTTCTCAGAAATTCGAAGCCATCGCCAACAAAAACAGTTACTTTAGGATTACTAAAACCAAGACTCAAGCGAGGCAAATATTCCTTGCACACTTCGATAACTCTGTCATCAATGTCCACTAATGTGATGCGCTCTACATCTGGATGTTTCGCAATTTCTCGAGCAGCTCCACCATCGCCACCTCCGACTATCAAGACCTAATAAGGACAGATAAAGTAAAAAATTATCTCTATTTGTCCACAGATACATTATATACATTTTTTTATCATATATGCTTAAATATTAATCATATAAAATTCATAATTATATATTTATATGAATATATAATACTTAATTCATTGATCAATGTATTTCGTAAAGTATAACATTATGTGACACTTTATTCAAAACATTATCTTTATTGAAAATAGAAGCTTTATCAAACTTTTATTAAATATATGCGTTTATAAATGATCTATTATTATTAATTTATTATTATTATTAATTATTAACTATTAATTTCCTAATATTACTTGTGTGTATATAAATATAACGCAATATAAACTCTCTGAATAAATTGTAATATGAAATCTAAGAATAGTAATAATGAATTATTAGAAATCTAATAGTAGTAAAGCAAGCGTTTGACGAATTGCACAGAAGCAACAAAAAAATGCAGGATTATTATACATACATTACAAAAAAAACATTACAAAAAAATGCAGGATTATTATACATACATTACAAAAGTAAAAACATACATGTATTGTTATTATCTAGACAATATTTAAAAGTATGCGAATTTTCTAATATAGCATTTTTTCGTCGCTCGTATGCAGTCGACTAAAAAATTAATATTGTCAACTGACGTCTTTAGGCTTAGGATGGCTGCAGAGTGGCAAGTATGATATCATCTCATGATAAGAAAACTCGTCTTTCTCTGTACATTGTATTGCGCCGTCGAGTATTAAGGCTCTTCCATGTGCTTTTCTGCAAATGCGCAACATATTTTTGTATTTAATATTATATTATATATATATATATATATATATATATATATATATACATACATATTTTACATAAAAATATAACGTTGTCTTAATAATATTTCATGCTATCGTGAAGGAATTTACTCACGTTTTTATTACCAAGATTTCTTGAAATTGAGAACGCTCGGAATGCAGAACTTCTTCTACCTTCAACGAGAGTGCTAAGCCAGGCCAAAGATCGCTTACTTCGCTGAACCAACCCGATTTCAGAATATTCATATTGACCTAGTTTGTCGAATTATTTGCCAAAGTATTTTCTACTGAAAAATTCTAAAACAATGTGAAAATAAAACTAGAAAAATGTTAGATGTACATAGCGATAAAATTGTAACACACACTGGTTTCAGGAATGTCATTAAGATGTGCACAGCTCGAAGCGTTGTTCTCAAACAGCTTGGAGCGTTGTTTTACTACTGAATGTGGAATAATTCTGTGGATCTAGTAAACTTGTGTACAAAGAGAGAAAGAAGTTTGCTAGCACAATATATTTTATGTTGTTGTAGCGAATGTCATCTAGTTTTTACATGAATAATGAAAGATTTATATTTGGATATTAATTTTATTTACAAATTATTTCGCTATAAGATTGATTCTTTTAGCGTTAATAATAAAATTCCTATGATAATAAAATATATTTAAAAGTCAAAAAGTTAATTATTTTTTTATAGCAGAAAAAATAATGATAAATTTTCATCACAATAACTTTGTTTTTGAATTATAATATGTTAATGTTATATATAATATGTTAATAATATGTTAAATACATGATTGTGAATACAAGATTTTTGTATAGAAATATTTCGTGATTTTAGAAGTTTATTTAAAAATTTTTAATTAAATTTTATAACGCGAAGAAAACCAAAATGATAAGATTTTTCTTTTATCTGAATTGAATTTTGATAAAGCTATCTATATAAATAGTTTGAGTGTAAGATTTTATTTTTTTTTCTAATGAATTCTTTTTCTTAGACAAAATTTTTGAAATTTTAAATTTTAATTTTTACGCGTAAACATTTAAATATTTATAATAATTTTACTATAAAAATTTTTAAATTTTCTAAATATAAAATATTTATCGTATACATAATCGGAACCTAATTAATATCAATCAGCAAATTAAAGAATTCACATATGACATTTTTCAGCTATAATTAGATAAGTCTTTAATTATATATGCTATGACTTACTTCGTTTATTGATGATACCGTATTATTGTAACGTGCTAATATCACAACAAAGAAAGAAATCTAAGAAATGTTTACACTTGTACGCCGAGATTCGTATTTTCTCTCTCGTGACACATGCATACAATATGTCTGCTTTCAAGCATTTAAAATAATAGTTTGATGACACGTGCGTACAATATGTCTGCTTTCAAGCATGCAAAATAATAGTTGATAGCTATGATGGACGTAGTTCGCCCGAAGGAAACTGGAGTTAAACTGAGACGAAGATGCGCATGGTTTCTCTTTATACCTAACTCGACTGTTTGGACTGTTTATCTTTGGTACGCTGATAATGTGTTGACTAATAAAGGTTTCTTCACATTAGGCGAAAGCATGTTTTAAAACGTTTGCGTGATATATACGAATATTAAATGCATTCATATTAATGGTCAAAAATTTTTGTAGAATATTTAAGAAAAAATTATTTCTTTTTGTCTACCTAACGGCTCTTACAACTCAATACGATGATTTTGTAAAAATAAAAGAATAAAATTGAAAGTAATTAAAATAAAAATAAAATGAATTATAAAATAAAAAGAAAAAATAACATATAAAAAGAATTGATACGTGTAGCATATGAAGCATTTTTATAAACGCGATATTTTTGCAAACGCTTTGAATTAATGCACTCGACTGTACATATACACTGGTCGGAAATGTAATGTCTTGTGTATATTTCTCTGATGCACGAAAATTTTTATGGAAAATATTTGTTTACGATATGAGAAACATAACATGTCTAGTATGAATCAGTCCTTAATGGATCACTAGATAGTAGATAATACGCTTGAACTTTACATGATGTTTTCAAAGATATGCGTGCTCTCAATAGAGTGAGCCACTAAAAACGGAGGATACAAATAAACGCTCTCTTTTGTATAGAAATGATAAGATTTTCGGTTTATTACCTGTTTTGAAATGCTATCAACACATGGGATAAGCATTCAGGTAGATTTTAGTTTATACTCATATTTAGAGAAATTCAGATTTGAAGATCAAGCCATTATCTATGTGCATTATAAATGTTTTAAAAGAGCATAATTGTTATAATTATAATTAAATCTTTAAATTAAAAGACATAAACGTAAAAGAGTCAATCCCATGTAAAGATATATAATTAAAATAACACATTGAAAGAGAAAAATAAAATTAAAAAATGATCGGATGTAAGTAGAAAGATTTTATCAGAGAATTATAATTTCCGTAATCATTGTAAGAAAATTAGATCTGCTACACGGTATGCATTCATAACTACATTTACACAATCTTATTTTATCTTCAAAACTACATTTACATAATCTTATCTTATCTTCAAAATATGAATCATTATCATATAATTTTTTATTTCATCTTGTACATATATAATTGTATATATATAATGTATTATATTTTTATATTTGTACGCACAGAATTATTAATTCTTTAATATAACTCAACTCTGTTCAGTTATCTTTAGAATTCCATGGAATCTGCTTAACCTTCGGGCCGTAACATCGATCTGTCGAACAGTTATCCATATTTTAAAAGATCCACTTTTTTTCAGATTATAATTAATAATTTTGTGTCCATCTAAAAATTAATATAAAACATCTTGGTAAAAAATATTTTTTTCTTTTATTTATATACTTCTAAGAATTTAAAAATTAAATTAACATTTTTAACTGCCTTTTTATAAATGTGATAATCCATTAAGTTGTAGCATAAAAAAATTAGCTTTATAATAATTTATTCACGATTAATATAATTTTGAATAATGATATCTGTCATCTTGTGCTGTTTTCTGGCTTTTCCTACATTTATTGCTATTGTTATAATAGAAATTTATAGTTTCATCTGACGATAAAATATTTTCAGAGTCAAATAAAATTTTATCTTATTTTATCTTTCAAAATCATTACTCGAAAGTAACCGAATATCTGTTCAAAATTCCAAATCGAATTGCATGGATGTCTTAAATTGTATGGATCATTCAAACCTGAAGATATATTCGAATAGTTTGATCTATATTTTCAATTACTTTATGCGTTATATAAAGTTAAACTGTAAATAGAAAACAAATAGAAGTTTTAATTTGATAAAATAGCTAAATCATTAGCTTCAAACTTAAAAGTTGAGCATTTACAAACCTTTAAATAGATTACACAATTTATTCGATTCTTTTGTCTGAATCATCATTTGTAGTATGTATAAATTATTTTTAAATATACAAAATCTTTATACATTACAGAATATATATATTATATTTTAAATAAAATTTCTATATTTTGCTAAGGCAAGTACATGCACTGCTTAAAATTTTAATAATTAGTCAAATATATAGAGAAAATATACAAATATCATATAATATGTATTATATGTATATAATATCGAAATTATTCTATTCACGATTAACATACAAGTGTCGTCATATATTGTCGTTATATTTGTGCATACAATTTTTATTTCTTTAACTTAATAAGATATAATATATCAGAAAAAAGAATTCGCTTTCCGTTTTACATTAAAAATAGCTACTTATCTCGGGATTCAGTTATATTTTATCTGCTTTTCCACGTTGGCTCTTTCACATATTTCGGGATTTAAAATCTTTTCCTCTGAGATTGAGGATGAGCTTTCAAATGCCGAGAAAGGGTTGGCTAAACCACAATTAGAGATTCTTTAGTCAATTTTAAAATCGTATTAATTGATTCCCAAAAGTATGAGATCATGGGAATCCACTCTTTGATGTGCATCGTGTGAGAACCTCGAAACGAAAGAAAAAACTAAACTCTC
Source organism: Camponotus floridanus (assembly GCF_003227725.1). Classification (NCBI taxonomy): domain Eukaryota; kingdom Metazoa; phylum Arthropoda; class Insecta; order Hymenoptera; family Formicidae; genus Camponotus; species Camponotus floridanus. The sequence goes on from NW_020229570.1 coordinate 1,483,605, forward strand.
TCATCTCGATCATTATAGATCGATAGGCGACTTATCAATTTAATATTCGTAAGAGCTATGAGGGAAACAACTACATACATGTTTAAACGCAACAATTTGAATTTTATTATCGCTTCTTACAAAATGGATAATAAGTAATAGAAAATTTATTTATTCTACTTAACTGTTTATTGTTTTGCATGTTTTTTTCATAATTTTATTATACGAAATAATTTTATTAGAAAGTATAATATTTCATATTATTATGCGTATTGTATTTAAATCAATTTATTGTATTACTATTTGTAAAAATTCATTTAACTCTAAATAGTAGTATACACGAGAAATTGATATAAAAGTAAAATTTTATACATTTTAGGCGATGTTGCAAAATTCCTTTGCAGCTTTGTAGCTGAGGTACTATTAATTAATATTTACAAGTTCTTACTTGAAGTAAACATAATCAAATATGTATATTAAGAATATTGCACAAATTTGCGCTAATATTAAAAATCAAAATTTTACAAAACTTTGAAAATATATTTTTCCAAATTATTACTTAATAATATCTTATATAGAAAAAATTGCAAGTTTTTAAATTATAATTTAATGGATATCTATATTCTGTTATTTTCTATTTTCTATTTTTTATTGAAAGTTTTTATGAAGCCCCTAGAATATTCCGTATACACACGTAATATCCTTTGAATGCGACTGCATTCTTGATAACGCATTGCGCTGAGTGCGTCAGGGTCAAAAGATCAAAGCATTTCATTCCAGTGGTTGTCGTATATTACTGAAAATCTACTGCATGGTTTACAATGCTTTCAACTTATTTTCAGGTCATGCGGTTTGGTTTCTCATCTGGCGACTGTGCGACGACAAAAACGAAGATAGAAATCTCGACAGCCCTCCTCAAGCAACGGGGGAGTAGCACCAGATCCCTTCCTTTATGAAATTACAAAGGTAAGTAGAGATCCTACCGAGATTAATCTCGCTCTCTCTTCTCTTTCACGCGATCAACTCGGCCCGGTTTCTGCTTTCTTGCCTGACTGATATAATTCAGGAATTGGAAAAATTTAACGGAGCTTTTTCTCAAGACGTTTTTCAAGACTTTTCAACAGATCCGCTTGTTGAATTTGCCATTTCTTTCGGGCAGGAAATGGTATGAACATGAAACATTTGTACTTTAAAGCGAAATCTAAGCTGAGATACGAAGATATCATGAAAATAAAATTATTAATTTTTTTTATATCTCTACAATAAGTAATGTAATCGATTTTTTTTAATTATCGCATGTCCGAAATCTTCCGAATAATACGATGCAAATATGCGGAAAGCCAAAAGAGTTTATCTGACGATGAATTAATTCTTCATTTAGAACCGAGATTCATTCTAACAATTCAAGAAATTAAACAGAATGTATGTATAATATGTATATAATACATTGGCTGCGTTCAGCAGGAAAAGCTGCTTTGCAACTGTTGTAAAATTCGTGAAATTGATGTATGCTCTTAGATTCAGCCAAAATTAAGAGCATACACTAATCAGACTCACGAATTTTACACAGTTGCAGAGCAGCTTCTTCTACTGAATGCAGCCATTGATTTTCCTTAACGGAGATCGATAACTTTTAAAAATCCGCGGAACATCGAGTCACGTTAATTTAATAATAATAATGTCGACTTTCTCTTGCGATTATCAGTAGATCTTTTTCGTGCCTGTTCAGTGTATCAATATATTTCCCCGCGGAAACTAATACGTCGAGCAATACGTTGGTAACTTACGTATCAGATTTACGTTATCCGGGGTGCGGAGAAACGACGTTAGATACATCAGTTAAAGTCGATCGTAATTACGTCGACGTTGGTGAAATATGTGCGCGTTTCAAAAAGCATTAGTCCGACAATATCTCACGATCACGCGCCTCGTTATCAGTAAACGCCGTTTTATCCGGTGGAAAGCTCTCGTGAGACAATAACGAGGCAAGAGTGTTACTGTGCGAATTTTCCCCTCACATAATTTTACATGGCATGAATACATCAGTTCTTTATATGTATGTATGTGTATGTGAATTTATGAAAATTATATATATTTTCATAAATTTTTATGATAAAAGCTGATGTTTATAACGCGCTCTCGATGAAAATGTCGATTTACCCTTGATGTAAAACGCTTTGATGCGGCGTTTATCAAAGCGTGCTCCTACGCATCAACTGGCTGTCCGAATATATGCCATCGATGGGCATCGACTGGTAAAATAGCGAACGAGAATGGCCCGTTTTATCGGGGCCATTACATCATGTTAAGAGTATATGAGTATTCATATGAAAATGACATGTGAATAAAATGAAAATACTTAGGGTATCTAATTAATTCTTATATAAATTATATAATAATAATAATACAATTTCGATGTTATTTGAAAAAGAGATTAAAGATAGCATTAAATTAAGATTTCTATCGTCAAAAATTTTTTTTTTTTTTTTTTTTATAGTTTGGTTAAGTACAATTTATGAGTAGATTTATAAAAAAGATTCTTCTATTATAAATTCGATTTCACTTTCCATAAAATTACTTTTTGCAATAAAATCCCATTAATGAATCCTTGATTGTGACGTATATTGCATCATTATTCTTATAAAAACAACAAATCATTGATAGTGACGAAGTGAAGGAAAATAAAAGGAAGTAAAAAGTGTATAGACAATTAATCAATGCGTCAAGCGCTTTTCCACGTGATTGATACAACCCTTTCCACAGTTTTTACAATCAATTTTGAAGAATACTTAGTGTAAAAATTTATTAAAAATAATAGATTTAGTGAGGAATAAAATATTCATTGCATTATAATTTTTTAAAATTAATTTGATATTTTAAAATTAATTATATGTGTGTGTGCTTTCTTAAAAAAAGCGTGTATAAAATATATTATATGTGTTTATTTTCATTTTGTCAAAAGGTTAATATAAATTATGAATTTATTGACTTCCTATAATTAATCAAGATACAATCAAAAAATACTAAAATTTCTTTTTTAAATACATAAACACATTTTGTTGAATTTCTAATTTTCATCTGTAATACCAAAAGTACAGAAATTCGATTATCAAGGTAAATGAGTGTTCAAAGGATTAACATAGAAGCTGGCACTCCGGTCATTATAAGCTATACTGCAAGTCAGAAACTAAGGCACTACGACGACACTTCTCATAATCGTCGAGGTGGATTCCCACAAGACGATACGAAACTACTGCCAACGACAGCGAGTATGCGCGATCAAGAATCACTACGAATAGAGGGACAGAGAAATCGAGAGAAAGAGCGAGCGAGCGAGCGAGAGAGCGAAAGAAAGAGAGAGAGAGAGAGGGAGAAAGAGAGAGAAGTCGCAATACATTAATCTATAGATATCCACCTATGTATGCGTGCGATGCGTCCGACGATGGTCCCATATGATAATGACGGCGTCATTAGTAAACTATTATGCAGGAAACTATTATCGTGCACGCGTTATACGCGAGCGACCCGGACGGCCGGCAAACGGATGGACGGAAGCGTCGCGTTACGGGAACGTAATTTGAGGATTACTCCCGCTCGTATATTACAACGGGAACAATGGCCACACGGTGACGTCACTGTCGTACAATCACGTACGTAATCCGCGAGGATCTTCTGGAATTCTCTACCGCCGCGTCACCCTCAGCTGCCTACCCTCTTCGCTTCTCCCTCTTCTCTTTCATCTTCTCTCCCTGTTTCTCCTCCCTCGATTCTCTCTCCATCTATATTCCAGTACCACTGTCACCGGTTCCACCGGGTCATTCCCTTAAGCTCAAGCAAAGTAATACGATATGATCCTGAGGGATTAACTTGGCCCAAACTGGAAGGAATTATTTGAGGACAAAGGAGAAAAAGAGAGAAAGAGCGAGAGTTGTTTCGCGGAGAAAAGAGCTAGATCACAGCGGCACGTGAGGCATTTTGGAAAGTTAGTATATGACTAGGGTTACTGTTAATATCCTGATTATATCGATGATCCTTAATGGCTTTTGAATTAAGGGGAATGTAATTAATACTCTCTGATCTCTTGATCGAACCGCGGTCAATACTGCTGAGCTTATCTAACTTCGCAAATTGAACGGCTTAAGATTTACGAGCATGCAAAATTATATTTGCAAATTGCACATTATATTTTATAATCTGAAGTATATGTAAAATATCTAAAGATTGATTTCTATCAGACTGTATAACATATTTGGGATTCTAATATATTTTTCATTATGATTAATAATTAATTAAATAAGCAATTCATAATTAATTTCTGCATTAAACGGAAATATAAATTTGGCATTTAAATTATGTGATTTTATGGTATAATAAATAGATAAATAAATATATATATATATATATATATATATATATATACATACATGTATATATTTCATAATTTATTTTCTAATTAATAGAAATGTATTAATTTTATAGCGGTACGCATGCGAAATGAAACTCGATATGACAAACGTTCTCGGGTTGCAGGAAGTTCTTCAATTTTTAACATTTTATGACTATTTCTATCTTTTTTTATAAATAAAACTTTTATAAAACATTTCTCGTGTGTATCAAGAGTCTCAAAATGTCGTACACTAAATTACATACAGAAAAAGCGAATCGTATATTTATACATGAGTCCATCCACTTACAGATATCTTACTATTAGATATTAGATTTCAGTAACGACTGGACCAATCAATTTCTTAATAAGCTTAATCGATAGCTTGAATCTCAATTATAAAAGATGTCTTTATTTTCATTATATGTGCTTTATAAATGAAAATATCTATCATAACATAAAATTCTAATGTAAACATTTTGTATTTAAGAAATATCATTGTCATTGCAGTCATTTTTTTTTTATATCTTTTCTTTCTTTCGTAATAAATAAATTTACTACTAAACAATTTAAATTAATATTAGTTAATTGCAAAAATAATACTTGCATTATAAAATCGATTTTTTTCTTAAAACAAGCGCGTATACTTGACAGATTTTTTTCATTTTTTTAAAAAGTTAATATTCTATAAATGAAACAAAAATAACATCGTAAAAAATCAATAAATGATAAACAGAATAATATGTAGAATTTATGCATATTTAATATAACATAAATTTGGTAATAATAATAATAATGTAAAGTTATTCCTTATTTATATTTTGTATGATATTCTGCGGAATTAAATACTTTCCATAATTAAGCATACAAATATTTTAATAATAAACTTTCCTGCGGCTTCGGATTCCAGCTAAATTCTTATCAAGTAGGAAATTACTGCGCTCTCAGCGGTGATATATTTTTTTGGATATTATTTGTCATTGCAATTTAATTCCTTATATATGAATTTTCATAGTAAAATGATCTTCTTCTGCAAGCGTTGTTCAGAATAGCGTGCAAATTCTTCATTCGATATTGATGATTGTTAATGCTGCGAGCTGGTAACGGTTGCGAAGCAAGAACAATGGCACAAATTATCATTTATATTACTTCTAAGTAAGCTCTACATTTTACTAAGTGAAGATAGCATGAATATTAAATACGTCGCAAGTCTCATAGTCCATTCTCCTCGTCGTTCCTTCGATGCAATAATATAGAAATCTTCATCCGCAATTGATGATTAGGAGAAAAAAGAATATAGAATAAAGAGTTCGATTAAAGAATATTATTTCGTTGTATTTCGCATAGATTCGATGTTTCACTCGATTCTAAGATATTTTAATTTTCTAAATATTTTAAATATTAATATAAATTTTTAAATATTATCGCTCTAATTCTCTAAATATTTTAATCGATCTAATTCTCTAAATATTTTGACCGATCTAGATGCGTGAAAAAGACTAGTATAAATATATATATAAACTAGATTTTGTTCAGAAAAAAAGTTTTATTTTTCGATTTCACCTCTGACATTCTCAGTCCAACAATCCGATATTTATCAAACGAACCATCTTTATATCATTTTTGACATAGAAACTTAATAAAGAATACGCATTTGTAATTTTTTGTATAACAGAAAGTGTTTTATGTTAATTGAAAGATTAGAATTGTGAAAATAACGTTAATTTAATAATTTATTTAAAATCAGCAAAAAAGATACAATATTGTTACAGAGACATAAAAGTAACATACTAAAATTAGATGAACACATTTAGGAGTAATGCATTTTTCTTGAATGGCTCGAATTATTCAATCACTTAAGAATTTCAAGCTTTAGAAAGAATTAGCACAAATTTATCTGTTTGATGAAAAGATAAAATAATAGGGGAGAAATGTGAGAAAAGAAGAAGAACAGAAGAAGTATAAGTCTCACCTTCATAGATATCTCCTCATTTAAGTTCTTTTCATGTGCGCGCTTATGGCTGGCAAGGCAGGATTCCTTTCTCTTGTCGACCCCTTTATTTAATTAGTAAGTCAGGAGAGAAGTGGCGAGAAGAAAAGCCATTTTCGCACGCGACTTAAAGCCGGCACCGCAACGATGGAGCATTCGAGCAGAATCGTAGTAATGACGAGCAGTTAGCCATAAAAAAGAGCCATTTGATGATGGCCAATGCGTATTTTAATTACTCGGACAGAGAATGTTTTGAAAGAATGCTGAGGATGTTTAAAAACAATATTATATCGAGATAGAGCTTAAATATCGGTTAACTAATGACCATGATATAAGAGACGATAACGTGAAAAAGAGGAATCTAAAAGAAAGCTTAGATCAAAAATGAAGACATGAATTATGTCTCAAAATAGAATGAATACAAAAAGTTTCGGAGCGAGACTTTCATTTAAATTTTTCTGTTACATAGTAATCTATGTTGGATTTTATCTATAGTATATAGAGCTATGCATTAAATTCCAACGAAGACTGCACTTTATTTTAACTTAAGCTGAATACACAGAACAAAGTACTTATGATAATTACTTACAAACAATTTACATTAATATTATTTTATTCGTAGGAAATAGGTAGGAACGTTGTATGGTTTCGACAAGTACATTTCTGATGTATTTTTATTCTTGCTGGAATCAAAAATTCGTTCCAAGATTTTTAAAAATAAAGATTTTAAAAATAAAACTTATTTTTTAAATAAAATGATAAAAGGATTGCCTAATATCAAAAGAAATATTAGAAAAAGTTTCATATAAAAATAATATTATATATGTAATGTGATTAAAAAATAGAATTAAAATTCTAATGTGAAGGGATTTAGTTAGAAAATTGACGGATATATGAATTTTTTTCGTCGGAAAAATATCTGCTACTAAAAAAGTGAACAATCGCAATTTGTAGGATAACGAATAGACAAATATCTTTTTGTTTTCGATTTTGCAGTTGTAGGCACAAATTCGTACGGGACAATGATCGGAACGTTACTCAGCAAGTAGAAAAGGCTACGCGTAGTCGGCCAGATGCGACAGTTGAACAATCGAGATGTGCACGGCTATTACTGTTTCGGAAGTAGATTGCCCGTATAGTAACGATCCTCGAGCGAATTGGAACGAAAGTTACCGTTCTCGTTTTCAACTGACTTGTATATATCTACTTGTTGCAGTCGAAGCTATTGATTACGAACGTTCCTTTGTATATGAGAGCGCATAGTTTGCATGAAAGGTAATTACTATTGTATAGCCAGCTACATTCAGGAATGACGCTAAACAATGCGTACCTCGATATTCGACGAATGCGTGTGCAAATGGAATACGTACATGTAACGAAACATAGGAAATATATATTGTAATACAGCGTATACATTTCAAATTTCGTGCGCCTTGTACGCTCTTGTAACAGCCGTTTAATATAATGTACTTGCTTTGAATATGCACGCTTTTTAATCAAATGAGTCGAATAATTAATCATTCATCAAAATGTTTAATTGTAAGTTGTTACCATGAAATTTGTTAACTTTTCATATCTAAAACACAAAGTCGTTTAACAGAATATTCAGTTTTATTTAAACGATTAAACTTTATCAATTTATCGAGGATCATATTTTTTGCACATAGTTCAATTAGTTGCAAGATAATTGTGTATTGATTAGTGAACCAAGAAACAATGTTTGAGACAAGCGTAAATAATATACCATAATAACATGATAATCCCAATAAAGTGGATTATATGGAAAAGATTAATTAATTGGAATAATTAAATTTAATTAATCAATCACAGAAATAGAGATAGAGAGAGAGAGAGAGAGAGTGTGTGTGTGTGTGTGTGTGTGTGTGTGTATATATGTGTGAGTTTAGAAAATTATTTATTAAATTTTACGATATTGTTTATAGAAAATCACTACTTATTTTATTTTAAAGATATAATAATAATATAAAGAAAATTTCTTTAAACATCACTGCGTAAAAAACAAAAATTTTTAGCTCTGCGGTGTTCCCAGGACTTATCGTCGATCTTCCTGCTGACATTTTTAAACTGATTCAGTCGTTCGCGTTTCCTGGTTTGTTGTATTTCCACGTAGTATGTTAACAACTAAGTAATGCGAGGCATCTTTCATCATAAAGTACTATGCATCACATGCTACTCTCTCTGTACAAATATATCTGCGGATTCAGATCTAATTCGAATTCCATAAAAAGCTTCGTTATTTACGATTTTACCTAGACCTAGATTCTTCAATATTAAATAAAAAAAATAAATATTTTTCCAAGAGTTGAATTCTTAATGTAATTTATATAATTATTTACCAATAGACTATATTTATTTTATACATTTATTATTTCTCGCAAATCACACATGCATGTTTATTAGAAGCTGTGTGATTCCACACTCGAGAATCAATATTGCAATATTTTCGATCATTTACAAGTATACATATATACTTGGATTTATAATGTTTCAATATCCAATAACTTTTCTTTCATCATTTCAACATAATAATTTATTTGTAGCAAGAGGAAGGAAATAGAGATATAATCCTGTGTCGCTTTGTATTGGATAACCGAATATTCCATTTTCCTTGATATATAAATCAACACTTAATATCGGGATATACGGCTTTGGTTAAAATTATATAACCTCGGAATTCGGCGAAACAGGATGTAATTGAAGTCCGGGTGAACCGTAATTATTTGAGCAATTCACATTCACTTCTCCCTTTCTCGCGTTATATATATAATCCCTTCGTCAGTTCATAAATTTATTACAGCGCGTTTTGTACGTGTGTAACACAGCGGCGATGAGATATACGGCTGTAACAAAGATTAATATGCGTGAGCTAATGATCTACGCGATAATTGGTGTCAGGCCGAGTTTGGCGGCAATCTAAATAATTTCCCTCGAAAATGCACGACCTGTCGTACCGTTTGGTATATGGCGCATTATTGCCTCGCGCGTGTACAATATTATCCCGTTAATAAGTTTCAAGCCAGCGGATTAACTCGTCGTGCTTCTCGTTAAACAATCATCCAAAGCTGCGCGGCACATATCGCGTCCTGTATCTGGAAGAAGCATCGGTGAGAGCACATGTCTTCCAATAATCCGGTACACATTCGAATTTCATGCGTCGTCGAATAAGCGACTATCTCTCATCTCGAAAATCCGTGATACATAGTATCCAATATCTATGGTAGCTAGCCGGATAAGAGAATAAATGCCGCTTCGTCTCACCTTACTCAGGGTAGTTCACGACTACCATTCGCTCTCTTTTTAAAACTTTAAAATATATCTATTCTACATTTTCGAACAAAAAACACCAAAAAATATCAATTGCAGATTTCTATCGTTGCGTAATTATTTCTATTGAGAAAGATAATATATTTTATTATTAAAGATAATATTTTTTATGGATAGATAAAATAGAAAACAGATAAAAAGGAGATTATTGGAAAGGAAATAATTACATTTCGGCGCATTTTAAATATTTAACTATTAATTTAAATATTTAACTATTTATAAATATTTAAATATTTAACTATTTAAATATTTAAATATTTAAATATTTAACTATTTTGTAATTATTTATGCGAAATATCTATTAATCTATCTACTAATTTCTTATCTCGACTACGTCGATTTTAAAACATTTTACGCGTAGGACGAAGAGCGTTGAAAGGTGATCTTGAATCTTGCCAACGACTCCGCCCGTCGAAAGTGTGGGGTTCTCGCGGGAGCGATAAACCGCATTACCGGGTATGGGTGGTACGGATGCCCGTAAAACTAACACGATAGCTCGCTATAAGCACGCCGAAAGTGAAAGCTCAGCGGAATCCCGCGACGTCCGGTACCTCGTCGCAATTTCGCCTGTTACGCCCGAGATATGCGTGACACGCCGATAATATTCGCGCCCCGCGGTAATGCTCGAATGACAGGGGGTCCCTGTCATCCACTAGATAACGGCCAAGTTCACTGCAAAGTGACATATTGCACGATCATTTCGATAACTTACATACATTCTCGTCCACACAAGTGTCTATCAAATTTTCCTTCGATAATGTTAAGGTAAGAATTTCATATCTAGAGATTGGCATTGCTTGAAGTCCAGAAAGTGAACTAGAAATATATACTGCGACTAGAAATATTTTTAGATTGATTTCTGATTATATATATATGTAGTATAGCGCAGATCGACTTTCATGTCTGACTATACGTCGATACTTTTCACTGGATCAGTTCAAAATAATCTTATCATACTAAAAATATCGAAGCACTTTACACTTTTCAAAAACTGAATGTTCGAGAAACTAAGAGAGGAATATATTTGTGAAATTATATTTTAATGTACTAATTTTAATAAAATGGTACATTAAAATATACAAAATTACAATATTAAATTACAATAGTATATACAAAATTATCTCACATTTCCAATGATATAATTATTAATAAAATATCAATAACTAAATTTAATTAGTTAAATTAAAATTGAAAATTTTTTCTATTTACGGTGCATTACGGTAATATTACAATTCAGTTTTTACATAATAATTTCTTCAAGAGAAATGTCAGTCTCTAAACATACGATTTTTTTATTTTTAGTCTAGAAAGACTTTAATAGAATTTTAATTTGAATTTATAAAATATATAACTTTTTGTTTAAATTAAAAGGTTAAAAATTATCAATGCGAGAAAAATAAAGTCCAAATCAACAAATTTATTATTAAAAAATTTTAGGTTATATTAATACTAGGTTAATATATTTAAATAAAACATTTCAGATTAAGAGAGCTTCTCTTTCTATCGTATCATTTTATTAACATCACATATGCGCATACAACTTTATGAATAGCTGCTTTTCATAAACGAGTGTGGTGCTTGAAATCAATTTATATATAGCGTCGCATAAGTTTCTTCGATGATATCGTTTGCATGGCATCTGCGTTACGTGCCATTAAAAGTTGTTGAATGCGAGCAAATAACTTCATGCTGTGTAAATGCTATAACAACCTTTAATATGATATTCAATCTCTCTCTTGTCGCTTCCTTTATATAGTATATAAATATAACGGTATCATATTGGTGAATCGCGATTTATTCACTGCAATGCTATTTCACTGCAATTGAACGTAATCTCTCGTTTGCAAATCTTTCTACGTAATGTAAATCCATGGTTTCCCATGTATTTATATCGTCAAGATCAAAAGATGCCTTGGTATTTTGCACTACTTTTTCTGCATGTGATTTGAACATTCATTTCGACATGAATACGTTATCATATTCGATATTGCAGCGCTGCTACTTTATATACATAAGTGTGAAAAATTCATAGAATTTCAAATACATTCAATAATCTCTTCAGTTTATAAAAAAATGTAATACTTTGATATTTTCGACTTGTGAATACAAGTTTTTAATTTTTGCTGGAATTATGATATATAAAATATATTCTAGGAATATTTTTTTCTAAATTTTTGGGGGAAATTTTTTTCATAGAAAATAATGAATTTTCAAACTTTTCAATTATTCCACATAATCACATATATCCTTCGATTAATTTTCCGATTCAAATTCAATTAAAGTATGTTTTAAATAAAATAAAAATTTACACAAAATATAAATAAGTTTTAATTTTAATAAAAAGAGTGTTTCCTAATCGTACGTAAAAACACAGAAATATTCAATTAACCAGTATGTAGACATTATAAATAAATAAGGAAAATAAATAAGGATTCAATGAAAATTCTCTTTTATCTCTTATATAAAACGTTATGAAAATACAGTATTGTGATGCATTTAAAACTATCAACACAAAACACGATCGTTGCGTTAACGTCCGCAATCGACTCGCGGCATTTTTACGATCGAACTGCCACGTGCACTTTTTCGTCACTCATAGCCACGAGGCTTGCCTCCGGATTCGGAGCGACCGCGTCGATATAGCACGAATAAGGGATGTTTTTTTCCACATTTTGTCACGCAAAACAGCGATCTATTTGTATAATCACGGATGTAAATATAATACGTGTTAGTAGAAGTCAAATTGCGTCGCCGACTACGCTTCGCTTTTTATAGGTGCGATGTTTAATATTCTCGAGTATCTCGTTTTACATATATTGTATATGTACCAATGCTCACAAATCGAAATGGTTTATCGTTGAATTTATGGAAAACTACGCGATAGCGAACATTTTCAGCTCGTGAATACGCGTATCGCCACAATCCATTCACGATTCTCGAATTGCAGTTGAAAATATTTCGTTTTTCTGCGGTGATACGTTCAATTTTTTTCGCGGAATAAAATGCGGACAATCATCGCGACATTTGGCAAATCCATAGGTAAAAATATATATATCAGATCCATTATTGTGCAATTTAAAGTGTATTAAAAAATTACGATGACTTCTTTTTTTAATTAAAAAATATTTCAACTGTCTCATTATAATTGTTACAAATTAATAATTTTTTGAAGAAAATTACGTGTGTGGTTTAGTATAAAAATAGTTGATTTTCTCTTTCTAAAATTTCATCGAGGATCATCGAAATTGCAAGCAAGAATGCTGCTGTAATGAGCCTATCAGCAGATGTATTATGTGCAGACGACCGGAACGAGAACTCTCAAGAAGCGCAGAACTTCGCCCTCCTTGTATTTCTATCCCCTGCCACGAAGAAAGTTCGGCAAAGCTCGATGCCAGTGAGCCAAAACACTGCGTCATCTCTCATACCACTCGACTCGTTTGTACCTACATACAAGATTTAGTTGTCCCTATAAAGCGCTTACCGCTTCCTACACATACCGTTGTAGATCCGAGACCGCAAACATCGTGCTTATTCGGAGAAAGGAATATAGGTCGTGATACAAAAGTTACGCGTGTTCAGTAATTCTCTGCAGTCAAATAAGATCTAACGAAAGTTACGAGGAACATTCGAAAAGAATATTCGATCACCTGCTATTATATTCCAGCGTTATGAATGAAAGAGCTAAAGGAGCTCATTCTTCTCGATATTAATTTGCATCAATCTACCAAATTGTTGCTAAATATTCTTGAATCAAGAATGAAAACTACTTTTAGCAACTTTTATTTAGTACCATTGATCGAAAAATAGTCTCATTTATTTTTTATGCCAGAATCGATGTTTGTTTTATGGATGGGAACATGCTATCTATTGAAATATTACAACATCCATCGATCATTCTATTTCGTTATGTTTACCATCTGATATTGTCATATCCTTCGGGCTTTATGCTATGTTGCTTGGCAATCCCTCTTACATCTTTCTACTCGTTTCTCGCTCTTTTCGTTCTTTCAACGAAAGATCATTACTTCTATGCTTGGTAAAGAAAAGAAGGGAAAGAATGCGAATGAACCTACTTGCGAGATATTGATCCTGTAATATACTTTGCCAATAAAGTATATTATTTCCAATTTTTTTAAAAGGTCGGCATACATTGAGTGATCTATAGTTTCTATTCAACCTTGAATATGAATAGATAATTAAATTAAAATGTCAATGATATTGTATTAATATAAAGGAATTCATAAATTTATAAGGCAATTTATTAAAAAAACATATTATTCTTTTTATTTTTATTTATTTATAAATATATTTTTTTATTTCTTTGTATTTATTTATAAACGCATTTGTATTTGTACCTAAAAAAATACCTAAAACAGTATAAGATGTCAAGCTTATAATTTTGCTCGAGTGATACAAAAAAAAAGAGAAATATTATAGATCATTATAATATCCATGATGGTACAAATTATATAAATTCATGGTATATATTCAAATTATATGTATTTTAGTATATTTTATTTCCCGCATATTTATCGCTACAATTTTCGATTGTGACAAAATAATGATAATGATTCGAGAAGATTGATGGATTTGCATTTTAAATTTTTCTTTAAAAAAAAAACGAATAATCGTAAATTGTAACGGAATATTGACATTTCCATTCGGTAGCCAGTCTCATGTATTTGCAACAAAAACACCGCATAATAATTCGCTTCGTATAATGAGTCCGCGCTTTGCTTTTTTTTTGTTATTTTTCCTCGTAATTTTCCTCTTCTCCCCAAATGCGGAACCGCTCTTTTCATCGATCGTACTCCTGCGAAATACACGTGTGTACGCAACGCAGCCACGAAATGGCAAAGGAGTCGGAATCTTTATTACAAATCGGAGTGCAACTATATACGAGCGTGCAGACAGGTACCTGAACCCGAGAAGCGCGGCAGGAGGAACGTTCGTTTTATTTCGGTGGTGTTTCAATTTAGCTACCGCTGTGAAAGAGTTTCAGAACTTTTATCATGCAACTTTTATTCAGCAAAAATAGGAAATAGAAAAAGAGTAAATTGGAGGCGTGGAACCAAAATAACGAGTGAAATATAAATACTAGAAATGTCACGATGACATCAGATATGAATAATGCATTCCGTATGTTTTATTAGCATCTAGAATTTAAATATACGTTATTTCTCTAAATATTCTTAAATTACGACTTTTTAGCATTTTTATATTTGAACGTAAAATTTATAATTATAATTTTAATTATATAATTCTCAACTAAAAATCGTAATTTAGTTTTTTATAGTCCTTCTTTCAAACTTATTAATAATATTTCACAGAAAAATATCAAACAATAAGCCGCAAAAGTATAATCTTTAGCAATGTTTGCAGATTTATATAAATAAAAAGACATGCACATTTAACAAGATTAGAAAAAGTTAAGGAAGATAAAAGAAACAGTCTTATCACGTTGACTTTAAAAACTTATTTAAGCGCTAACGTATTATATCCCGAGCTGATTAGCGTTCCTTTAAATTAAGTTTTTATTACGTTAATTGTCAACCGAGACCACCCGGGTCGTTTTAATCGGCACTAATATAATTGAGAAAAGGGCTTTCCGAGTATATTCCTTCTTGGTGGCGGGATTCCATTATCTGTCGTCGTCATCTAATTGGCTTTTTATTACATTAATGGAACGCTGACTTGACGTATACAATTCCGTATATATTTAACCAACATGAAATTTTACCAACGATTTTATCTTATCCTTTTATTTCCCATTTTTCCTTCTTTTATCGAAGATGTGGATTAGATGTGTGGATTAGATGTATAGATTAAATCCTATTTGGCTTTGACCTTAACCTTCTCTTGCTATTTTTGTCATTCTGACAATTTTGTTAGCTCAATATGTGATTAAGTGGATTTTTTTATGACGAATATAAATTGGACCGGAGATCGAGATATATGATTCGCGATTGTTATGTCGAATATTTTAGATGTTTCTGAGAGATGTGGTTTCTTATTTCAGTAATAGACTCAATCGTTTCGCTTTGCATTCTTTGCGTTGTCTGCTTATACTTTGATATTAAATATGATTACTGGATGCAAGTTGACAATCGTTAGAGATTTTGTATTAGTCGTGCAGTTCTATGTTAAAAAATTTACTTTTGTAAAAAAAAAATACATTATTAAAACAATCAAATTATATAATATATATGTAGGATAATTTGATAGGAAGAAGATTTAGGATGTTGTGTATGTGCAGAGAAAACCAGTAAATTTTTTTAAGAATTTCTATTTTGCAAGACGAAAATGCGAAACATGCGTGAAAATAAAAAAAAAAACATGCTTAAAACATATAAATTTTTTTATATCTTTCATATATAATTATTATAATTCATTTTATATATATGTATATATACATATAATAATAATAATTAAAAAGATAAGTTGTAAATCGAATGACTGTCTATGATATCTAATATTTCCTAATAATAATAATTATTATTATTAGGAAATATTAGATATCATAGACAGTCATTCGATTTACAACTTATCTTTTTAAATGTTTATTTCAATCTTTTTCAAAAGCATGCAAATTACTTTCATTATTATTATTTCATTATTATTGGAAGTAATTAGCATAACAATTATAACAATAATTATTAACAATTATTGATTAATGATATTGTGTAGATGTACAATAAAAAGGTATATACAATAAAAGGTGTATGATAAAAAGTAAAGTATTCTCGAAAAAGTTTCTAACAAATAAAACTTTATATTTGCACAGATATAGTCGACAAATGATTAAAGACAGCAAACACGCGACCATACGTGTTCATGCAAAATATGTTGCATTATATAGTATGTCGCATGTAAGTCACAATGTTAGAAATAGTCCTGCGTCCGTCGCTGCTTTCATCTTTTATAAAACAGAAATGCTAAGTGATCTGTAAAAATATATGAATGCAGTGAAACAACTGATTTCTTCTTACCTGCATCGTAAAGCTTTTGACATCGTCAAAAAGCCAATGGGTGTTAGCGTAAATAATGCGTTAACTTTTTCTTCTCTATAAAAATAATTTTTTTCGCTAGTTTTTTTAAATATTTATTGAATCATAAAATATAGGTGCAATGTACAAAATAATTGAGAATTGTCGACAGGCTAGTTGTGTGTTGTATGTTTAAATAATGGCATATATTTTTGTTTCTTTTGTGTGATTTTATACGCACATAAATATAAAATCATTTTATTGCACAAATATAATATGTCTTAAAATAAAGAGAATTATGACACTTTTAAAAATAATATTTAATAGCCTTATATAAAAAATAAACGTCGCACATACAGTTTTAAAATATTATTTAGCTTTTTATTATCATACTTGTATGCGTATGACATTTCAACGAAAGAAATTATTAAAATTTTGAAAAATTTATAAATAACTTTCATCATACACTTTATTGCAAAAAATATTAAAAACTTTTAGAAAGCGTGTATAAAACTTGTATACCTTCAAAGCTTGTATTATTAATTATACAGAATTGTTTCTCTTTTTTTTTTTTAATTCCATAATGCCTGTCAAGCGTTAAAAATTTGTACAAATAATAATTTTAAATTATTAATTGGAGTAATTACACACTTCTTGAGAGATAGGAAATGAATCATTACATTCGTGTATAGTCACGATTAATGTTTTATTGAATGCGTAATTAGAATGTTTAGTATTTACATTGATTCCACGTATCCAGATAAATAACGTTGATGAGCGCGTGTTCGCGGCCGCATCGCCTCGTGTCGTGCGTGCCGCGCATAAAACTCGATGTATGGTTTAAAGACCGTGACGCTCAAGTGTTTTCTCTTCATCGCACGAAAGCTACGAAATCAACGCCATTTGCGAGGAATCGTGAACCGTCGTGGAAACGCGAGAATCCTTTCGAAAATTTACACTCCTTCTCTCGCCATCTCTGCTCTCACTTCTATTACTTTACAATCCGCAAGCCCGATATCTAAACGACAAGTATCTAAAAGAGATGTGTGTGTCTGGGAGATATTTTTTTAAAGGATTTCATAGATATTTTTTAGAGAACTTCTCAACTTATTTACGTTACGTTGATTGTTCTAACGAAATGAAGAACGGTTACAGACGAGGCTTTACTAATCGTGTCTCGATCAATGGCAACCACGTACATCTGCGTCATCGAGTGAAGTCGTTGGAGAATATCGAGTAAAATCCGATTTCGTTAAAATTGAGGAAAGAGTGTACTTTATGTATCTCGAAAGACTCGATCGCTCGAACCGTCCAAGGTTGAATCATTTTTCAATCTTGAAGACGTACGAAAGTAGGTATACACCGAGCGAAAGAAGAATGACCGAAGGAACAGAGAGAAAGAGGGTAAACGTTCGCGATAGTGTTCGCCAATCTTCTCCTCACATCCAACATTCGAACACACGTTTATCGTTTATTTAAAGATAGATGTACACTGCGAGCGAACAAACACTGCGAAGATGCTTCGATGTATACCCATTCGAGAGATCGCGAGGTGTCGGGGAAGAACCCCTTCACAATGACACTGTGAGAGTCGACGGGAATTGAGGTAAGGCTTTCTACAGCACGGAAAGAACGTCGCTCATCCACTTCAGGCTCGCGTA
This sequence comes from Camponotus floridanus, assembly GCF_003227725.1. NCBI lineage: Eukaryota > Metazoa > Arthropoda > Insecta > Hymenoptera > Formicidae > Camponotus > Camponotus floridanus. The sequence goes on from NW_020229570.1 coordinate 1,501,950, forward strand.
ATCAAGTTGTCGCAAGAAATCCGCTTGTGTCCTATCATCGTGATTTCCAAGCAGCGCATATTCTACTCGACGAAAAATTTATTTAAATCTTCTGCTACCCCATATGAAGATAAAATTATATTAAATGTGGAATCAGAGCTTTGGTTCGAAATATACTTTTCTCGTCCTATGCTAATCTCTCAGTAGGATTCTTTTTATTCGAATTTTCTGCTTAGTCGTCTATTCAAGTACAAATTTTAAATATATTTTTTTTTGATATTTATATCGAATCCCGTTTTATGAAATAAAAACAAGTCTTGATAGCAGACGATTTATTATAGAATATATATAGAACACAATTCGTCGTTATTACCGCATATGTGCTGGTCACAACAAACACGATTTCCGCAACAACTTCTACATTATATAATAATAATATACGATGAAAACTCGATCGAACGTTTTCAGAGGGGATGTTTTGGGACAAAACGAAAAACAATCTGCGCGATTAATGAATACGCGACAAACGATAAGCGATACAAATCACTTTGGGATTCGAAAATATGAATGGTATGACGATTAATTGGAAGAGCGATAAATCGAGTTGCCGCCGTATATATTTTTGTGTACGTAACGAATACATAAGTGTATATATGTATATGTAGAATGCACATACAAAGAAATGCATGACTCGCCGACTCACGCACACTGAAAGGTATCGACGAGCCGCATTATCGAGCGGAAGGGTTCTCATCGGGAAACGTATTTCCTGCGAGAAACCGAGTTTTCTTGTCCAAGCAAATCGAGACTCCCCTTCCGCTTACGCGACTTTTTCACCAAATGCATACCTTACGACGTACCTTAGTACCATAGCTCGATAATCGTCTCGTCTCATTGCGATTCACGTTATTCCGAGACGGTTGTAATCTAGCTTAAACAATGATAAAAAAGAGAATATTATTACTTCTGAAATCAAAATCTGAATATATGCGAGAAATTTATTATACGATAAAATGTTTTATGTAATTTCATGCGTTATATCTTTATGCAATATGTAAAGCCAATTTGTCAAAATTATATAAACTTCGTAAAGTGTTGAAAGTTCCTTCGCCTATCGTTTTATATAATTTATAATCATTAAAGAAATCTATATATCAGGAGAAATTGCATTTGTATTTACGTGTTGAAATCTTATTTCTCATCTTTATGGAAATGTCGCGTGGACAGGAGCTTGGATTGTAACTTCGCACGCAATGAGAGACGGAGATTACACGAGAAAGTGTATATGTGTATGTGTATGTGTGTGTGTGTATGTGTCTTATGTGTGCGTATGTGTTAGAATAAAACATATCCTATAGTAAATCGCTAGCTCAATTCCAAAACGGAGCAGAATCGTCCGGCCAAGCACATTTACTCGCGGCACTCGCGCGAAAACGGGCCAAGATAGAAGTAGATAAAGGAATAAGGGAGGAGTTGAAGAGAGGGTTTCTCACAGATGTGTGCACTAAACAAACCAACAGACTCGCTGACAACCTTTGAGCTCACAGGACACTGTCGGAGACGAGACACGCGCATATCGCGACTGCCACCCCCGAACTGCGTTTATTTAATTTACGCAAGAAAAACACACGTTTTACAAGGTAAACCGAGTAAGGTATCGCCGAGTTTGTGGGTACCACAATGCGCACAATCTCCGTGAACGGAGTTTCTTCTTGGGGTCGCATCGCGCCGAGTAGCAGAACGATGACCCGGGAACTCGTTTCCTCGACGGGGGGACCCTCGTCGCAGAGGGACAGTAAAATGCCGCCGCCGGAGGGACAGCGGTAATTCACGTTGGATAAAGGTTCGTGAAACTCGGTATCCTCCAGCTGACGGCCGCTAGGAGAGACACCAGAAAGTTGCTCGCCAAAATTGCCGGGCTGAGGTTCCTTCTGTCACCTCCGTGCATCGCCGCCGGCTTCTCCTCTTCTGCAATGAGATTAGAAAGCTGCGTTTCATACGATGACGGAGGAGAAAAGTGAATAATGTGTCTAGGTTGCTTAACTTTAGATTAGATACACTTCACATATATACATACAAAATATGTAAAGATAGATGGATAAATAGATAGATATATAGATAGATAGGTAGGTAGGTAGATAGATGGAAGAAAGAATTTACATTGAGAGGAAAGCAAGAAAAGTGTTTTCCTGAAATAGAATAATAAAACCTTTCCTTTCGTGAGAGGGTAAAAACAATGTTTTAAACTATGTCAGACCATCCGACGTTTCTAGTTGAGATATAAAATAAAACGCGGATCACTTCGCACTTTTTCCTGTAGAAAATACCTCTTGACAATCTGGTCACGTCCGTGAAGCTCTCCTAGTTGTCACATCAACGGAGATACGGCAAACATTGGATGAATATCTGTCGAACTTCGCGAATTTTTCAAGACGTCTGTCTCTTTTTATACCATTATGAAATCCTTCAAGGCAAGCTTTATTATTAATACTAAAAATCTAATTCTAAATAAATCCAATCATTTTAATTAATGAGTTTAATTTTCGTAATTCTTTATATCCCGATTTTCAATAAATTGCCATAAATCTCTGCAATGTCATGTTTCATAAAATCTAGAATAATTTAGGTGTCTCTCTTTTCATTTAAATATTTATTTTATTTTGTTATTTATAAAAATAAGAAAAATTTTAAATTGAGATTATAAATTGTTATATTACTTTATGATAAAAAATATAATTTAATTTTGCTATATTATTCTTCTTAGTTTCTATAAGAATAAAATAAGTATATAAGTATTTTATATGTAAAATGCAAGTTTTTAAAATTATATATTAATCCACAATTATTAATTACATAGCAGTAACTTTGAATTTATGTTTCAAAAAGAATTTTTTTTAATCATATCTATTGGTTTTCTTTATTTAGCTTGCTATTCTCTTTAGTTTCTATAAGAATAAAGTAAGTAAAACTTTGGACTCGATACAACATACATATACATATGTATGTACATTAATGCTTTGGGAAACTTTCCACGATGTCGAAGGCGTCGTAAAACGAGTGTAAAAAAAAATTAAAACAAAATCATTGTCTTGTAAAGAGAAAATAATAGATAAGTTTGATAATGCCTCACAGACTATCGCGTTATTACGTAGTTACTAAGCATGTTAAAGTATAGGTGAGGCCGGTCCGAGAGAACTTACGCCGTACTTTCGAAAAATTGCGTCGAACTTCGTTCTAGCGGCGAACTCGGAGGGTAAAAGTTCCATCGTTAGTGAAGCGGTCGTACAATTTTGAACCGCCCTTCGTCGTTATCACAAGCGAACTACGCGGGGTCGGGGATGAATGCGTCTACGAGAGCCGCTAAATCCGATCGTAATGAGCTTCCTACAACCGTTTAATTGTTCGGCTTTTACTCTAATGAATATTCAAGTTTCGGAAGTTCCTTCATCGATCGGTCCCGGTCTTCGCCCACATAACTGAAGTGAGTCAATTACTATCGCATTATATTCCAAAATCGCACATTCTGTCTATGATCGACGCATTCGCGACCTGATAATTTACTCACAAATTAGATCAACGTTGTAATATTGTTATAATATATATGTGTAACAGTGTAGCATTATGATTTATTAAAATATTAAATCTAGAAAAAATGTATATGCTCCAATACGCATATATTTCTTGATCTGATCAGTGCTTATAGTCGCATCGAATATGAGAAAAATGCATAAATCATGTGAGCTTAAAAATTTTTTATCGAATAAAAGCAGATGATTTAATATGAATAATCCGCAAGATATTATTTTATTTAAAGTTCTATTTAAAATGTTATTTCTTCAACACGCGACATTAGAGAATCAGTTTAAATAAATTTTTACGATATATTTATAGTGATCGCATTTGTGATACTTTCTGTCTATGTATGTACATATGTATGTATACATCCTGTATGCAAACGCTAAAATAACAAACATCATTATTCATGTCATCGCAAGATTTTCTGAATAGCAGCTGTTTGTCGACTGTTTATTTATAATCAGCAAATAGTCATTATATCTTGCTTTGCAAAACAATACTACAGATCTGCGCGTGTTTGGAAACATAATTTCAGTTGATTTGAAGTGTTCTCATCTCTATTTTACATTTAATATGTTATTTATAGAAAAGACTCATATATTAATAAAAGATATGTGTTTCATTGAAGTATATTATTAAAATTAAATTACAATATTTAATAGAAAATATTTTTGCGATACAAATTGGCACAAAATAATATTTGTGGATTAATTTTGCGTTAAAAGATTGTTTTCAATAACATCAAATCCCGAATTAAATTCACGATAGAATGATGTTGCTCTCACCTTCAATCACGTGGACCGTGACAGACGCCGCCTTGGCGTTGCTAGGCGCGCACGTGTAATTGCCGTTGTGCGTAAGCTTCGTTTTGTTCACCGTTAAAATGGAGCCGTTCGTCGTAAGCTTGACGTCGACACCGGGCTCCTCGTCGTAATTTATCATACGGCCCTGACGATACCAGAAGACGTAAAGGGGCCTTTCCGTGGCTGCCATAAGTTGGCATTCCAAACGGAGACTCGAGCCTTGCTTCACGTGCAAATCAGGCGCACCTGGTATTATCGAGTACGCTTCCGTGATTTTCAGACGGGCGAAGTTTCGCTGCACCGGATGCGACGTCACCTGCGATCATAATATAGCGACACCTCTAACTTATCATGGTACGTTAGGGTGAACGACACAAGTTGAGATGAGAAATAAAATGTTTCAGTAATTTTATTTCCGAACGTAATTTACAAGACGTAGTCATGCATGATATTTTCTCAACATAAATTTATTATTAAACTGTTTAGAATATTGCAAATTAAAAAGTATTACGAGCAAACACGGTGTTTCTTTTTTATTAGTTAATAAATCAAATAATTTATAAATGATCTCTCTCCATCTTGCGTAGAATTAATAAATTATGCCTGATATTATATAGAAAAAAATGAAATATAATATTAAAAAGTAATTTTTTTATTGCAATTTGAGTACAAGAAATTTCTTTATAAATTTGATAATAGTTAATTTTTTATATTTCGAGAAATTATTATGTTATAATTAGGTATATTAAAAATTGTATTCATCGAAGCGACATTGATTATGGTTAAAGACACGACTAATTAGGGTGACCTACTGGCTTGTAGCCACTTGACCGCTTTGACATTTCAACTGACATTTTCAATGTATGAAATTTTTAACAAAATGTTATCGAACTGTATTTTATTTTAGAACTTATTTGCTAGACATAGTTGAAAATAAAACACTATTTTAAACAATCGCTATTAAAAGTTTAATCTCATCTTCCCATGCAGTTTAAAATGAAATCTTATTTGCTAGAACTTATTTACTAGACATAGCTGAAAATAAAACAGTATTTTAAATAATCGCTACTAAAAGTTTAATCTCATCTTCCCATGCAATGTAAAATGAAAATTTGTGATATTGTAGAAGAAATGAATGTGAAATTTTTAATGAAGTGTCATCGAACTGTATTTTAGAACTTATTTGCTAGACATAACTGAAAATAAAACAGTATTTTATTTATTTAAATAATCGCTACTAAAAGTTTAATCTCATCTTCCCATGCAGTGTAAAATAAAAATTAGAAATATTGTAGGGGAAATGAATATGTGTGTGTATGTGTGTAATTTGCATTGAAATACCTGACATTCATAGATGCCAGCATCGTCTACCGTTACGGCACGTATAATGAGCTGCCAATCAGTGCTCGAGTGCCTAACCATAAATCTCTTGTCGATGGAGTGCGTACTAGTACCAACTGTTAACAATTGTCTGTCTCTTCTTCTCACCCATGTAATCTATAACAGAGGAAAGACGAGATATATTAATTAAGAGCATTCGTGAACATTTCATATGTAGCAATTAATCAATATATAACATTGATACATTTATAGAAGAAAGTATTTATACGATCATATTATAAAATATTAGTATGACATCGGATAAATATAAAATTGATGAATGTATTGAAATAAGGTACACAACAAGCTACTACTGAAAATGTAGCCGTTTAAAATAATTTTATAAATTGTGTCTTTATATTTGAAAGATTTATTCGCATAAATAATTCACAATTTCACTAAAAAAATAAAGATTACTTGCTTTTGAATAATATTATTATCGACATATGATTTACAAAATTAAAGCACACGATTTAAAAAAAAAAAGAAAGGGGAAATAAAATAAAATTATAAATCTTATATAATTTTACAAATTTCACAAAATATTAAAAAATATCACATCTATTATTTATAAAAATATAATTATGATTATATGTGATTATTCCTAGTTACAAAGAGAAAAAAACAATTGTTAAATAATAAAAGTTATTTGCATGACATGTAGAACTTGAAAGCAGTGTTAGACTATTGATGGCAACAATATGTAGGAAACGATATATGTTATAGAGAAAAGCCTCCACATACGCATCGAATATCAATTATCACGGCCATTAGAGCATCCTAATTTCAAGCTAATTTTCGTTCCCAAGCGAGCTAACCACGATGCTCAATATATTGGATAGCAGCTACATCACACGGTATTTTAATCACCTAGCGATATTATCAATTTCCTGCCATTTTAGAATAATGAAAAATAATCTATTACATTTATTCATTTACATAAGTTTAAATCGCATATGTAAATCATTTAAAGATGATAAAAGAAAAAGTGGCATAGTAAAAATTAATTAAAGTTTAATTATTTATATTTATGTACTGTTATAATATACTGTTCGAATTCTGTACAAAAATTTGTTTTGAAGATTTTTATAGAGAGAAATGCGTTTTAAAGCTTTTAAAATCTTTTTTCTGTCAATATATTTTTAACAATATATGTTTTTGCTAATTATTAATGTACACGTGAATATATAAAATTGCTATTACATTTTACGTATATTTTATCGGCAAAGTGCTACATTAAAGAACCTTTAATGAATTGGCCATATGTGTGTGACCAGACATTGCTTTTATGTTTTATATGCATGCACAACACGTAATATACTATAATAACATATATTGCGGTTGTATTAATTTATTATTTCTTTCTACATCTCTTTGCCACTTTTATAAAATATATTTTTATAAATTATACATATGTCAAACATACACGTTTTGAATATGAATGATTGTAACTCCAAACGTTTTCTTTGTCTGTTATTTTTATGGGAATATAAAAATAAGTGTATAGTTATATTCTAAATATAATAAGGATATTGCGCCTTTTTAATCAACAGCTTTGAATAAAATTCACTTTCAATTAGAAAATTCTAAACTTATTCTAAACTTTATATGTTGCATGTTTTAATTAAAAACCGTAAATATTTACGTTAATATAAATTTTAAATACAAGATGCAAGAAAATTCACTTGAAATACCTGGAGAGCTACATAAAGATTCGCTGCACGTGTTTTTAACCGCATTTTATTATCACTTTACAGTTCGAGTTACTTTTAATTAAAATAATTTTAAATTTTCAGTTAATTAAATATATTAAATATATATATTTATGCAGCAACTGACTGAGAATTCTCGGGACATAACAGCATACATAATGCAAAAACTTGTCACAGAGTCTTCACTTATAATGTACACATGAAATTAATGTATGCCTCTAACGAAATTAACCTAAAAATATAAATTAAAATATTATTATAAATTACTAAATATTACTATAAATATATATATTTTTTTTTTCCTTTAACTATACAGTAGTTTTTCTCTGTTAATGAAAATTCAAAAAATATTAAATTTAATCGATTGTGAGAAACAGAAAATTTTTATAGTAAGACTTTAACAAACCATTACAACAGTCATTACAATTTTCAGAGAGCTTGCTATAAAATATATCGAAGATTATCTACATCTCCAGTATTTCGATCTGATGGATCAAGATCCGTCATATCACCAAGCCAATTACTTTTTACCTCCTGATCCGAAGTCGGAGCAAGCTTTATCATAAATGTCTTAGTACTACCAGACAGAACGTAATTAGGCCGATTTCGCGTAATACATCCTGGGCAAAACCAATTCCCAAGGATATGACATCTCTAGTAACTGCCAAACCCGGTAATCCAGGTTACTCGCTGTAATCCTGGATCCAATCCTGAAAAGGGCATATCTACGGCGCACCGACGTGTAACGACGAATCCAATATGGCGAGAAAGTGCGTTGTGTGTGTGTATGTGTGTGTACTTGCTGGCCTTTGACTGGTGTAAGTTATCGGGTGGTAGAGTTTGCCGCAATCAGCACGAAGTTACAGTGAACTTGCCAGTGTCTTCGCGAGCAGTCAGGAAAGACAAGGACGCTCAAATCCCTCTTGGACATCCGTCGTTCAGTTTCAACTAACTCCAGATACACGTGTACGTGGATTGTTAAGACGAGTAGTATTTTTTCGTCTTACTGCAGAAAGAGGTTTGTTTCTCGAGATACTGACGTGATCAATTAAAGAAGCTCCTACGTCTATTAAAAAGTCTAAGCAAGATTAAGGAACACAATAAAACTCTCAATAAACCTAATATATTTAAGCTAAAACATCTCATCTATTTCTCTATTTATTTAGTTTGTTAAAGTTAAATTAAAAATCAGAGATTTAAGTATACATGTGTAAACGAGAAAATAATTGTTTGCTTCATCGATCAAATAATTGTTTGCTTCATCGCCTAAACGAGAAAATAATTGTTTGCTTCATTTATTATTTCCAATTAGTGCCATTATTTTTCTCTTTCTTTTTCTCTCCTCTTTTTTATTATTTTAAAATTAAATATAATTATTAATATGATTAATAGTAATGATCAAATTATATCAAAGATTATAACATATATCTTTGTAATTTGATATTTTATTCATTCGAGAAGATATTTCTATATACAAAAGAAAACTTAAAAAAACATTAATAGATTACTAGATAAGATGCTAATGGAATTATTTTTAGCTTAAACACATAAAGTATATCTGGCTTCGAGAGGAACTATGTTGAAGTTTGTGGACGACGAGTCTACTTGGCTTTCGAGTGGAAAGGGTTAAAAGTTCGTACGCGAAGCGCAAGGCGAGTGTAACCCGCAAAGGATTAGAACCAATTAAAACTTGGAACGAAATGCAAATTGGAGTAGCATATGTCTGATTCGCGTCGGGCCTACCTTAATTTCCTCTTACGTTATTTCGCCCGACTCGATCATCATCAGTCTTATTAGACGCGTGTTAGATAACCGATCGTCCCAGAGAATTCCCCTGGCAAGCTATTAAATCGTGCCTCGTGGGGATTGCTGGGCCCAGGCACGGGAAAGACTTTGTACACTAGCAGCAAGTAATGGCATTAACACGCGCGGAAAGCGCACATGCGACACATGAACTAAGATGCACCATCACCGCTTGTGGAGAGAGCTTAATTGGGAAATATCCCGGTTACGGGCTGCATTAAGCGACTCGCACCACATATATTCTTTGTCTGAAAACCGGGAACTGCCGCAATCGGTAATTTATGCTGTTATATTCGAGATACCTTACGAATTTGCAGCGGAGACAGAAGCAGGTCTTAAACACAAATAAGATAGTGAGACAGGGAGATAATGAAACGATTAAAACAACGCAATTAGAATCCGTGACTATTACAACAAAAATTTTCGTTATGAACGAACTTTACTCGATTAACAAAAAAAAAAAAAGAAAAAGAAAAATGGAAAAAAAGAAGAAAAGTTTTGCAGCGATAAGAACATTTCCAGTACTAACGAAGCCGCACCAGCAGCAGCAGGAAAGAAATTAAAGACCGCCGCTCTATCGCCATTGCATTCCTGCTGCGATCGTTTTCGACTCTTTCTCGATATAGTATCGGGTTGATAAGGAACGCCGAAAGTTCATTCGCTTATCAAGCGAACCGTTTTAAAAGTATTCTTGTAATGAGGAAAGTTCCTTCACCCTATCCGGACCCTGCGCGAGAATCAAGCCAATCACTACACAGCCACATTTTATACACGTCGCAGCTTCGAAAAGTTATAGCTATAGCGATGATATTACTCGCTAAATCGCGCGCGAGGAGAACTGGGAGCGATAATGCTAAAGACATTAAAAATAATTAGTATTTAGTTCACATAGTGTATATGGTGTCAAGATTTATTACTGGATATTCCACAGGGAGCGATTGCGAATGCATACAAATATGGTATGCATTAAAACTTGCTTTATGAATACCGCAATTTAATTTTATTAGTCGAATTTTCATCGGGTAAGATAGAAATATGAAACGCCGCTCTCGGAAAAAACATATAAAGTATATATTTTTTTTCTAGAAGAAAGAGAGAAAGTAAAAAGTAGAAAAAAGATTAATTTACATATATTTTATATATATAAAATCAAAATTATTAAAAATACTATATTTTTTTTTTATAAAACATATATTTTATTATCAAATTATTTACTCTTTCATTAATTAATTCAATTTTATCACTTCAAAATATCTGAGCATATTTTTTTTTAAATTATTCCAATAATTTGTTTCTATGATTTATGATAGTAAAAATCAATTCCCTGCAAGAGAAAATGTATACAACATGTTTTTTCATGAATTTGTATATATTGAATATATAACTTATATGTATTGAATATAACTTAATCAGAACATTCTCGCGAGATTTAGTTTGAAAACGATATGTCGATTTTGATGTATTGAAGTGTGAAGCGTGATAATCCTTGCTGTGTAGCGCTCAATCACTGTATCTATTACTTCTAATCAAATATTGACGTTATTATTTTAGAAATATTGAAAAATCACAGAAAATCGCAACATTTTATGTGTGATAATTTTAGTAGAAATATTTCAATAGAAATAAATTCTAAAATTTGAATTAACACCTTAGATAAATTTGATTGATTCCTCGAATAAATCAATAGATGCGATATAAATAATCCAGCTACTTTAAAAGAGATTAAAGCTAGATGCTAATATATTACGTTTTATATTAGTTCCAAATGGATTCGTAATTTCATATATATGTATATTGAAAAGAGAAGAAAACATTAATTTATCGCCTCATCGTTTCATAATAATATCGATTCCGCGCGATCTGCGCGCGCGCGCTCACCATCCAATCTATCCTATCTATTTGTGATATCAATCGTATTTCACCACGATACGTTTCATTTAGTTCGTGCACAAAAGGGCGCTTTTGAAACGTACTTTCTCGATTCGACATAGACGCGCTCAAACAAATTATATCACGCGCACGGGAATCCCGTAGACGAGGATCGAATATAACCGCGAAGCTTTACAGCATTGGAAAGGATGAGCTTGAAGCCTTCATTGATGTTTCATTAATGGATCTCGATTTCGACGCCTTGAACATAAAAAAGATTCGTATTATCCGCGAAAGAAGGAACAACTTTATAAGACACAGACGCGATGAAATACTTGAAGATGCTTTTTAGAAGGGAAAGAAATTTAGCCTCGATACTATGAGAGGATTCTTTTCTTGAATTTTTTCATTTCCGATAGTTTCCCCACTCCTTCAATCTCTCATTCGTTCCATCTGCATTCTCAAAGGACTTTACTCTTCTATTCACTATCCGGATATCCTCTATTATGCCTTCGCTCATTTTATCTTACGATTCATCGTGGCCGAGAATATTTTTCGAAGGATTTTGCTTTTCCCCGGTAACCCGCGTATCCATTTTCTCCAGCGAGATAAAATTTAAGAAGATGTGACGTATCTAAAAACCTGTCAAGATGTGACGTATCTAAAAATCTGTCAACTCCTCGTCAGTGGCACTCAATTTAGCATTTATTATTTAGCCAAAAAATTTGACGAAATTTTAATCTTTTCGACTCCTTTTTCCATGATATAAAAGAATATTGCATCGTTTCGAGATACAACGAGATGCATTATGCTCAATACGCGAATAAATCTGGGCGGAATAAGTTAATTCCATTATACAAAGTCGCGTAACATTATGCGCATAAATTGTTTGGCCAAAGTGCAAGCCCATAAATTCAACGTCGGCAACATCGAAAATTGGAAGATCGCAATAAATGAAACGTGTTTGATCCTTCGAGCGTGAATCGCAACTTTCGGAAATAATAATTAATTATCGCACTAAGAGACCACTTAGGACATTTCATTTTCGAAGTGAATTTCATTTACGGCGGAACAAAGATCGTTTCCTTTTTAATACATATGAGCGTTATAAAAGAAACGTTCGCTCTTCGATATCTCTCTCAGGCTTTCTCTATACTTAAAGTAACACCGGATACTTGAGAGAATGGAGAATAAAAGACTTACGTGGCATAAAAACGACTTTGAATATTTCCGCCGTGCAAGTTTTACGCGAAACTTTTTCGGCGTGCTCCGAGCGAAGATAAATGGAGTTTTAAATTGAGGAATCCGGGCTCGTTGATAAAACACGAAAGGAAGTCTGCTAATAATTTATTTGATATTTTATAAGTAGGATTTCGTGTAGGAATTTATACCGATTCAGCGTTTTGCACTTAAAATAATGGATAATCGAGGGGTATCTAATAAAAAGATTATAAGAAAGATTGTAGGAATGTTAATTTTTCATTGATATTATTTTTTTTATTAATATTATTTGCTCAAAAGTACTCTCCAAATGGATATATGTTTGATGGAAAGACTCGTCAAATGCAACATGTAATTTATCAATTATTACAACATGATCATAATTAAAATAGACAATTAGAATCGCAGATAAAGCAAATAAAAGATTAAAGTGCGAATGAATGTGTGAGATTTTTAATTCAAAAAGAGGATCAACTTATTCTTCATTTATCATCACTACGTCGTATAATATTATTTCAATAAATGATATTTTAGGTAAATGCATAATTTCGGTTTGCTCGTTCTTCGTAAATATTTTGCGATGCTTATATGGTTGTCATTGTAAATGTATGATATATTATCTTATTGTAAAAAGAATAAATTTCCATATGGTAGCAGTTACTTAGACAAGATATGTAATGCGCTTTGTCCTCCCTCGGTTCCTTCCCTTTTTACTCCACTCGCGGAAACCTAGTACTTTTTATTTGTTTTTGTCTCGGCCGCGGCAAAGAAGCCTAAGGCGGCCTTGTTTCTTATTTCTGTATTTCTGTAGTACACAAGACGCGCATGAATTCATCTTTTATTCATAGTCGGCGACGGTACGGGATCCGTCGAGGTTATATGCGGTTCGTGACAGAGAGTTTTGCATAAGTGGTCTTAGATTTTGCAACTTTTGCATTGTCCAGGACAAAAATTTTGCCAGCGGACGATCATCCGATACAGCGAGGAACAATAAATAAAGCTATCGATTTCTAAAACTCAAGTTTCTCCATTTTTTTAGTTACGATTTTTCCAAAATTTATAAAAATTAAACTTGTTTACATGTAAATATATATATATATATATATATATATATATATATATATATTGTATATTTGCAATTCTTATCTATCTTAATATATTCTTAAAATATTTTATATACCTTTATATTTATTTTTGCATGAGGTTAAATATTTTTATTATCGAATACTTTCTTATAATAATGAATTAATATGTATCATTAATTAATATGCTAAAGTATGAAAAAATTTATATGCATGAGAAATTATATACGTTATTTAATTCATAGAAATAATAAGCAATGAAGCAATTTTTAAAGTTATTAATTATTTAAAATTTTGATTTATAACGCTGATATTTTAATTAAAATAGATTTTAATGGCGCGAGATAGAATTTGTTTTGTAACCGAGAGAACAAAAGAGGAAATGAATGAAATTGATTCTACTGAACAATAATCTTATTAAAATGAAAGTTCTGTGAAGAAAATGAAAGCGTTGAAAATGCGAATCGCTTCGTTGCCGTTATCTGTAAGGACTTCGCTCGATACGTGAAGCGAGTAGAAACGTGAAATACCTCCCATCGTAAGTAAATTACAACTCCGAGCTCTCTGCTCACTCAGTGCCCAGCGGAGCTGTAAAATCCAGAAATCAAACGGAGAGAAATAAACCTGCCGTGAAGTTCGCATAAACATGCCGCTTTTCAGAACGTCTCGAGGTATTTGCGTCCGTTTATAGCAATCACGGTCTTTAGCATCGGCGATTATATCGATTTGTCTCTGACGATGATTGAAATGCGATTTCGATTTATGTCAAAGCGGATGTCTGTTCTTTTTACCCGACATTCCCATCTTAGAAACGTAATTTATTAAAAATTAGAGGAAAACACACGAGAGAATTCAGAGGATTATATATTTATAAATGTGGAAGCTCTCCCAGAGAATTATAACGCAAAGAGAGAATTTTATTTCACACGAAATATTTTCTTTTAATGAAAAATACAAGCAAAATATTGCAAGAAGACTTAATCCGGACACATCAAGGAATCTACAATTTTAGAGATAGCGATAGTAGCGTATAATTTTTTTCTGATATACTTTGTGTAAGCTCAGATATGACAGCTTAAGGCACCGCGTTTTCAAACGACGACCAGACAGCTCCGTGTCGGAAAACGTGCATTTAAAGTCGGCTTATGTCTCATTCACGTCGGTATGGGAAACCCGTCGGAATTTCATGGAAACGTGCATTGCCTGTCGCCCGGAGAGAATCCATCTGTCGACTCTTGGAATTCCGATTTCTCAAGTATACGGCGAGTATCGAGAGAGAATGTTTTCACCATCTCTCGATAGCGTTTATACGGATTGCCCTTTCGTTTTCTTCTCTTTTTTTTTCAGAAGAAAAAAGAAAGGCACGACAGTCACGCGGCATCTGGCGCGACGTCAGTTTAACTCTGAAACTCTCGAAAATATTCTGAAACATTCCGCGAGCGGGAACTTCGACATTTTCGCGAAAGAAGGGTGTGTAATGGGATGGGCATCCGAGAGAATTCGCGTACATTCGCGCGAGGGTGTATTCGGAATACGAATCGATTGGCGCATGGATGCAAGGATATATAATCTTGAATTCTTCTAACGAGGAGAATCAAATTAGCATAAACGCGAAAGATGCGGCAAAGATGCGTCGTAATTCCGCTCGGGGTGAATCCCATCTTGGCAACGTTGGAGCTTGTCGCAATCAGCCTTTTACGTCCGGCACTAAAAATCGACGCGAACGATGCGGAAATAGCACGGAACGAAACTCGAATATAGACGCGTTTGTTGTTTACGCAGATTGTCGGTTGATTCCGCGCGTTGAGGGAGAAAGGGGTTGAACGCTAAATAAGACAAAGAGCATACGCCATCGCGGAGCGGGCGCCATTGCGGGCCGTAAACTGGGGCAATTTGCTGGACCGACGGCTATAGTATTAAAGTACGTATAGCGAGAGCCGCAAAAAAAAAGCAAACAACCTGCAATCCTCGTGTGCAAAAATATCATATCGACCTATCACTTGTACGTACAGTGTGTGCGGCGCATCGCGTTCGTTTCCGCTTTCAATATCGCGTGCGAAGGTATTCGGAACGCATATATTTGCACAATTACGCCGATTCTGTATCTTCGGGACGGAACATCTGTTTGCGCTTTCAATCGTAAACTCGACATATCGAAAACAAACTTTACAAACGATTTATTAAAAACTGGGCTTAATTGCGAGATGAGCGATTCGTTCGTTAATACCGTCTATTAATCCTTTCCTTTTTTTCTATTTACGCCCGTTTTACATCATTTTCCCATTTTACATTCTATTTATATCACACACTGCGAATTTCGTTTGAACTTTATCTCTATCCAATAAACTTTTGTTTTATTAAAAAATGAATAGTTTTATATATATTTCTTTTTAAATAAATATATGTGCATTTTTAAACTAATATAATAGGAATAAACAATATAACTTGCAATGTAAAATTATATTTATATGTTTCAATATTTTTTTATTTATTGTTGCAATATACAAGAAAATGATATTTGATGTTTTCATTAGAGAATCAATCAATTTTTGCACTAAAATTAAAACTTATCATTTGATTTAACTTTTTAGTTTCTTAGTAAGAGTAATTGCCTGTTCTCTTTTTGAGAAAGCGAGAGAGGAAGGATGGGAAAAAGAAAATATAATAGAGATTATATAAGTCTTCATTGTGTGAATAGAACTGCGGGCGTGTACAGAAATATATCAACGTCATCATCACATGATGCTGAAATTAGTCACGCATGTCGTTGTCTTAGCACGTTGTGTAATTTATTTTTTACGGAGCACAAGTGATGAAGATAAAACACATCTGAAAATATTATCAGCGCATGCGATGTCGAAATAACTTATGTTACAACGAAAATTTATGTTTCAAAACTGTAAAGACGTTGAGATAAAAGATTCTTCGCGAAATTTTTTTAATTTCAAATCTGATCCGCACTCAACGTTTTCGATTTTAATGATCGTTTCGCTACGACACGAAAATCAATCGTATTAGAAATAACACACGTACACTTTTGTTTACGAATCACTCGCGCATGGTATGCATGATAGGAAACGGAAATTAAATAAAAATCGCTCGTCATCAGTCCGTATAACGGAAATGAAAATCTGGAAAAACTGGTGTGAATGTAAAAAAAGACGAACAGTATTGAAATGAATGGAGAAATGGCACGGGAAGAATCAAATGGAACTAAAGCGAGAAATGCCATTAATATTTCACTACATGGATGCATCCAGAGAAATAATTTCCCAGTCTAAAATTATTCACTTCTGCATTTTAATTGATTATGAAGTATTCAGATTTCATGATTAATACCATTCTTCGCATTTATGAAACACAGATAGAACAAGAATTTTAATATTCTTCTGTCATAATACATTATAGGGTATATGATATTGATAGTTACATTTGTAAGTCATATTTTTCATTTTGTTGTCTCTCTCAAACTTTACGTTAATAAAATACAATAAATTATTTCAAACTTTTATTAATACATCAATGTATATTTAATATGTATTTGAACAGTAGGAATAGAAGGCAAGAGAATAATACAATTTATATTGCAATTATTTTTCATTAATATAAAAAAATTAATTGTATACATCATAACATTTTGAAACGAGAAAATCAATAAAGTGTCTTTCAAATAATTTGAAATACTACATTAACTGCATTTAAATGAACTACACAATGTATATACGCACGTACACACACACACACATATATATGAGATACTTACGGTTCCAGCCCCAGGATCGGTAATTTTGCACGGCAAAACTGCCGTGCTACCACTTTGAGCAAGCACCTCTCCAATTGGTCCTTCAAGAGCATCTTCATTTTTACCCTCCGGGACATTCAATGAGACGATTGCATTATTGGCACTTGAGTTCTGCTGATGCTTTGCCTGGCTTACTGGAGAACATAAATTACAACAATACTAAGAATAGGAACCATTCTATTCGACTTTAAGTAAAGTTTGTGTAAGACATGTCGTCTCAATAAATTAATACTAGCAATGATTTTTTTTCCTCAGTGCTGCAAATTAAATGTTTTCTTGGGACTGTCATTTAAAATATTCTAAAAATGTTCTTAAATGTTTATAAATTTAAAAATATAGATAATTATAACATTTTTTAAAGAAATATATAATTATTTAATATCACATATATTTTAAATATATACATATACGTGCATTATGCATTTTTATTTTTTTTTATAGACACAGCATGCCATATTTTATCATAATTATGATCTTATGCAAATATTCTATAAAAAATATTATTGAAAGGAAATGTTCATTTTAGAAATAATACATATTGTACATAAAAACTCTTTTATTCGATCCACCGTCTGAACTTATAATGCATAAATTTGATTGGATATTGGCTTAGAATAAATTATATCTGTCTGATAATTTTTAATTAAATAAAAATTCTGTAAAAAAAAATGCTATAAAAAGATGCAAGGATTCGCATTGCATATTTTCTCCCAATCTAGAAAATTCTCTCTCTCAAATTTAAATATCGGATTTATAATAAATATCTCTCCAAAAGTTGTTGGTTCTAAAGCCGGCTATAATCAAAGATTAAGGACGATTTCTCTACGGCTGCTCGGTCGACGAAGGGAGCGGCGCAAGGGCTGCAAAGAACGACGAAGCATCGTCCTGCCGACCTGAGATTAATGCAGCCGCTATCGCGACGATAACGCATAGCCCGAGCGTCGCCCGAGAGTAGCTTAAGTGAATAACTTAGTCATGGCAATTACGACGGTTCGGCCGGGCGTTTACCGGCGCCCGTGGTGCGCCAAACCTGGCGAATTCCGGCGGATATTCAGCCGGAAATTCTCCCCCTTGTGCCCTCTCGTCGTTTTCCCTCACTCGAGAACTCTAATTATTCGCTCGTTCCTGTGCGCATCGCCAAACTTTGCTGAAAAAAAATTTCCCTCGCCAGTATCTCGTTTCGATTTTTTCGAATTGAAAGCTCAAAACTGGATGTCTAGTAGAATATTTAGTAATAGATGTCTGTTATTGACGTTTCGTTTTCAAAATGTAGCGAATATATTTACGGTAATATTCGCTGCATATGTTAAGTTCTTTAAACTCTTGCTCTGAGATTTTACTTTGGATTTGGCTACGTCAGAAAAATATATATTCGCTAATAATGAATAATTATAAATATATATATTCTAACTACATTTGACATTTTCTTAAAAATTTCAGAGAATCATATTTCACTTTTAATTGTATCTAAATAAAATCTTTTCTCTATCTTGTATAAAAATTATAGATTTTTTTTTCTTACATGTATGCATATTATAATTTTAATGAGATATATAATTCAAGAAATAATATATATATATTATACGAATACAACACAAGATATTTTTAAGTTCTATCTACTTTTTTGTTGAGTAAAATTTAAAAATATAAACGTTAAGAATTAATGTATTGAAAATTGCTATAAAAATATATTTAAATATAAATTTTCTTATGCTGAAATATTAGTGAACTTTGTGTTCGGATATTTCTTCCACCGTTTAAAATATGTATGATTTAATATTCAATGAAAACCCAATTTTGTTATTATACGATGAGATATTTTTGATATATTTGAGATATATTTAAGATATGAAATGAAATATTTAGAATTATACATACATAACCACATACATAACCACATACATAACCACGAAAGTATGCCATTGCAATGTGATACAAATCTCTGAATATAAATCTCTAAATATAAGCTTTGAATATTTGAAATAGCTATGGCGTGAAAGATATGCTTTTGAAAATTATACATTACGGAATATCGTAAGAAACGATTATGATTTATTATGCATTAAATCAAAGACGCTTGTCTTCAATTTGAGCGAGGACAAAATAAAATCGCCCGAACTGACGTAATTTTCTAAATTGAATTTACCAGTGATTAGTACTCGTACGTACCAAGAGATTAATCTGGCACAATTTCAGAAAGTTTGCCGAATTGAGAATCGTAAAACGGCCTGGTAATAGGGGCCGGTGTGCATTTAATTAAACTTTCAATTAGATCTAAAGCTTCTGAGGTGTTACGACGACGACCTAAATTTTCAATACCGCATCGCGTCGTTCGAACAAGACATTATACGAATTCGTTCGTCGGTAATATTAACGTCGACGATTTTCTTCGTCGACGTTCCTCGAGAATCGTCGTTCGTATATAAGAACGTTTGACAACCCGATGGGTGATCGGCTCTATTTCAACGCGCCCGTCGAGAAGTTCGACGCTAACAAGGCGAGAGCATCGCCGTCGGTTTTCAGCAACGCGATAACCGGAAATTACATGTCAGCCATCGAATTAAGTGTTTTCCATGCCGGCACGAAAATAACTCGCGCAAGTGTAGAAGAAACGTAGCGTGCCGCGAGTAAGCGCGCGGGAAACGCCTGTGTTTCTTCAGGCGACTGCATCATTACCGTTGCAAATTGTATGCCGTCGTGAAGCGAATACCGACGAGCAGCGCGACGTAGGAAAATTAGGAACAAAATTATTTAGGCTAAGAGAGTCGCTACTTAAACACGCGATTTGTAAGACGAGAACGCACGAGGAGAAATACGAATGAAGGTGCCGTTTCCTGCCGCGCAATTTCTAATTCTAATCCTGTAAAACTTGTAAAATGCCACCGAAGGGATGAACAGGTAAAATCGGGAACAGCTGAAGAAGATTCCAAGTGAAAGAAGGAACCATTGTTACTAAATAATTATGAATACGTAATTTAGAAATGTAAAATAAATGATATTTTGGAGACTAAAATTTTATTTCCTATAAATAATTAAAAAAATTACTTAATATTTGTAACGAATAAAACAAAGTTACATTTACAAATCCGAACTCACCTGTAAAATACAAGTGTGTCTCGAATAAGATGCCCACCACGATCCAAAGTATCCTCATGATGATTAATACTCGAGTCCTTTCTTTAAATAAACATCTCTTTCGAAATATCTGGAACATAAAAAAGAATATAAAGATTTAACATTTATTTCTTTCGCGATCATAATTAGTTACTTTGATATTTAATTTGTTCCTTAAATAATTTTTAATTTAATTCAATCTTTTTCCTTCTCCCAAGATAGCGTTAAATTGCAATTACAAAGTATTATTAAACTGAAAAACGATCCATTCTATAGTGAGAATAATGCAGAAAAGAACATTGTTTGAATTGCTTTATTCAAGACATTCAATAGCATTATATATCGATAGTGTTACATGTAATTCTCAAAGTTTAATAATTTCATAAAAACTTTTAACTAAAGAATAGCGATAGAGTCAAATCCTGAAGCACTTTGTAAACTATGTTACATATGCAGTAGAATATAAAAAATTGACTGACTTTTTCTATCTTTTGGGCAGCGATGTTCTTTGCTTATTCATACATATTTGCTCTTTCCTTATTCGCATATTGTCGCCCTACAATTTCCGGTAGAAGTTCTATTTTCTTTTTTTCTCTGTCTCCTTCTCTCTATTTTCTTTTACTTTAATATAAAATGTATTCTCCCTCTTTCTTATTTTTTATAAATTTTTTTCTTATTTTTTTGACACTTTTTCTTGGCATTTTATCTACAATTTGCGAGGCCATATGCGTTCGCAAAAGAAATTAAGGTCAAAGAGAAGAGCGAAAGTAACTGTAGTGTGTTCCAAAACTACGCGCAAGGTGTCCCTAACGTGGTATTAACTAGTTTTGTCGAATAAAAAGTGCTAGGCTTTTTGTGAGATACGTGCAACTTTTTCTTAACATTTCTAGGCTAACATTAATGTAGCGTTTTTAAATTGTAAGATCAATATATGTATATATATACATACATACATACACATATATGTATATATAAGGACGTGGATAATGTACTTCGTTGAGATTCTTATCCATTTTTAATTCTTTATTATTTTTAACACGCACTTTGTTATAATAACATTTTATTTTTTTATACAACAATGTAGTTACGTAAATATTAAATTTACACTGTAGCTACATAAATAAATTGAAATTTTTACAGGATTAATACATAAATATTACATAAAGAATAAAAAATAAATAATTAAAAGTTAATTAAACATAAAAATATATGTATATTCAAAGAAACAATATAAATTAAAGCATTAAAAAATTTTGAAATATAAATGAGAGAAAGATTTCTCAACTATTTAAGAATTTAAAAAATTAAAAATTAAAAGTAACTATACAGATAGGAACATAATAACCTCATTAAGAAATAAATTAAGAGAGAAAGAGAGAGCTGAAGTTTTATAACATAAAAGATATACAATTAAAAAGTACTTTTTTATTACATAATAATGCAAAAATATATGTAATAAATGAATTGTAAAACGCCTTTAGAACCAAGCGCCTAAGAGTTGGAACGAACCAAATAAAAATGCAGATAAAAGAAAGTTAATAAAAGGAATTTGCACGATGGAAAGTATGTCTGGCGGAAAAACTAAAGACATTGAGAGAACATTGAACGTTGCCATTGGGAATCAATGATGAAACAGATATAAATTCCAAGAGAAGGCTCTCTCTAAGATGGAAATTCGCGATCACGCGGGAGATACACCGGTGAGCTTCGCCGTGAAAAACATCGAAAGTATTCGATGAATTCCCGAGACGAAACAATGGTCGGACGAGCGTGATAATATTTCGTCGAGATACCGTTGGAACCTGTCAGTCCAATAAATATTCGGCTAGAATATTATTCGTATCGCGACTCGATCTCCCGGGATCGCCAAAGTAGAAATGTTTCGAGGAGGCTTTCATGTACTCGCATAATTATCGTCCGGGGATCATTACGCATAAGTGAAAAGACACGAGATGTTTTGTTGACAAGATAAATATATTGACATTTGCATATCTCCAATATCGACATAGAAACTGAAAATTTCTATCTTTTCAACCGCTAGTTTTTTCTGTTATTAAATCTTATTGAAACAAACATTTTTATAACATGTGTCTTTCTTTTTCTTTCTCTTTCGATAAAAAACAGTTTGATATAAATATCTGAAATTTGAAAAATCAATTAATCCAAAAATAATTCCAAAAATTAATATTCCAAAAACCATGGAATTGAAAAAGTAAAACAATACTTTAAAAAATGATAATCTCGCAGTATACGAGACAATGTTTTCAAAAAGTTACAAATCCAAAAAAGAACAGAACAGGAAAATATCTCCAAATATAATATATATTTTTAAGAGTAAATTAAACTCTCTCTCTCTCTCTTTCTCTCTTGAGAAAATTTCTTCTGAGAAAAGTCAGATAAATAAGTAATTTTTGACAATTTTAGAAGCATTCTGAAATTGCATACTATAATTGTCTTTATTTTTACATTATATACAATAAGAAAAATATACATATAATATATACATATATTTCTTATTAAATTCTTATTTGTCTATCGAGATTAATTCGAATATTTATTTTTATACAAGATAATTAATAAATAGTATAACTGATTAAATTGAAAAATTATATACCTTTAAACTTTTAATTGTCATATATATTATTCTT
Organism: Camponotus floridanus; assembly: GCF_003227725.1. NCBI lineage: Eukaryota > Metazoa > Arthropoda > Insecta > Hymenoptera > Formicidae > Camponotus > Camponotus floridanus. The sequence continues at coordinate 1,524,939 of NW_020229570.1, forward strand.
TACTATTCGAATAATCTATTATTTTTTAAGCAAAACATGCAACACATGCACATGTGTATTTTTTTAATTTATAATGTTATGTATCATATACATGTATAGAAGGATTATCAAATAATAATATTGATTAGTGATATAGATGCAATATTATACTTTCTAGCCAAAACATTTTATAATATATAAATTTTATAATATATAAATACCTATAAATTGCTTCTCGTTTCGAATAGGAAAATAGGTAATTTTAAGCATGATACGCAGTGCTAAATCTATATCAGATTTACAGCAAGAACGAGACTCGCAAGTTCTCTAATTCACGAGCGGTATTCGATATTCGCGTTTTTCTTCCACCACTACAGACTCACGTCTGTATGTTACACTCGCAGATTGTGATTCGACTATTCGTAAACCAGCCACGAACGCCATATGTTCCCAGCTGGCATATATGTTAGAATTTTCAAAGTAAGCGCCCGCGCAACGTTTTTCTCGATCGACAAGCAAAAAATATATTCTAAATTTTTTCACTTGACTAAGTTTCCTGTAATATTTAAAACCAATTTCATATCACGTTGATGTTGTTTTTGTATGCATGTTAATTTATGTTTTTCTAGATTTAGTTTATGAATAATAATAATAATATAATAATATTAGTAGAGAAATAATTTTCTGTATGTATGTCATGTTAATTAATAATTAATAAATATTTTATATTTTAAATATATTTTTATTACAAATAAAATATCTGCCTTATATAAATATATATATATGTTTATATAAAGTAGATATAAAAGCTAGATTAATTATTTCTTCGTGCACGAATAAATATTCTGACAATGTAATCTTATTTAGCACACAGAACTCGAGGAAAGTACCTGCGAAACATGAAGACAAATGTTTTCCTCATCTCATGCATAAAATTGACATTTACTTTCAATGTCGAGAGAGGCCACGTTTTACTGTCACATACATGTTTCGCTCACGGCGCGCTACTCGTAGACAAATGGCCGTGTTATTTCCTGTCATACTAGGAAGTTCATTATTCGGACAGGTTAACGAGCACGAGTGTATTTGTCCCTAAAGCTATAATCGATAAAGGATTTATGGAACGCGCGACATCCACCTCCTTCTTCTCTGCCACATACCAAAGGACAGAATTGCGCGAAGTAGTCACGCGAGCTCGCAGTGAATTCGGAAATCTTATAAATTCTCTCGGCTCCAAAACAATCTTCCGTCCCGAACTAAGCGACTCGTTTCCGCCCTTGGCATTTAAATATTTAACAGGAGATCCGAAAGCACAATCGCGTGCTTCAGACGAGTTGGCATCGCGCTTAGCATACCGTGCGTGTAATTACTCGGATTGTCTGATGATTGATTGATCGTATTTATATGTATTTATATGTAACGACATGTTGATCCTGCGATAATTCGTCAACAAATATCGCTAACAAATATCGACTTCGTGCGTACATGATTCGTGTCCCAGTCTATTTGGAAAGGATATCCATTGTTGAACCTGTACTTAAGTTAAATTTTAGATCGCAAACCATGTTTCTGTATCAATTCTATTAAAAGTCAGACGTGACTAACCGAGATATATACGAATCTAGACATTACGTTTGAATGATGGTTATAAATTCTCATGCCAGGTATATTTGTAGTCATTCTATATAGTTGTCCATATACAGCCGTTCAATGTAGTCGTCTATAAAACCGTTGAATGCATTGTTCTCTTTTTCGCTTTTTCAGATGTATTAATCACAAAAAATAAAAGATTTTGGTAAAACCAAAATTTATGATCTTTAGTCAACTGCTACCCGCTTGCGTAACGAGATGCATTGTTTTTCTTTTAAATTCATCGATCAACAAAAAAACTAAAAGAAATAAAGCAATACAATAAAAAAAAATATAAAAATCAAAAGTAAATCATTAAAATAATAAATGCAATTCTAGCAAAATTAAAATTATACAAAGATGTTCAAATATTGCCAATATTGAGTTTAGAAGAATATGAAAATAATATACATGGAACAATAATTTTTTATAATTTTTTTATAAATTTTTCCCCCTTCAAAATAGTTTATATGCAATAGAATGCAATAAATATGTAACGAGGGCAGAATTATTTTTGCATTGTCAAAGTAATGATTTCACCAGAGAGATATGCAAGAACGATCGACAATGAAAAGCAAAAGAAGTAAGTAAGATTGCTCGAAGCGAAGGAATGAATACAACGGAATGATAGAAAGAAAGCTGCATGCAAATCGACGGAATCGGCGTACATCGAGTTTCAATGGCATATTTCACCAGCCGCTCGAATCAAATTCAAATCGGAATGTCAACATGTCGCTGATTGAGCTTTTTTAAATGGAAATTCGTCGGCAGAAGCTAAACTAGTATTTTAGATATCACGCGAGGAAAGTGTAACGTTCCTTTTTATTCACGGGATATATTCATGCATTCTTCGCATTTGATCGAATCGATTGATTCAAGCGCTGTCTCTAATGGCATCGTAATTGGAGGCTTTACTTGAAACTCTTGGCATTTTCTCTCGTACGTCGAGAGAACACGTGATTAAATGCATTCTCTTTGTTTTTAAGTGCCTGGGAAATTGGAAAATAGGTCGGATGAAATGTTAGCCACGTTCTACGGGATATGCGCTCCAATTCTCACGAGGGATTGGTAGATTGTGGATAATCAACTTCAACCGTCCCTATTTGAGAGCTATTGAAGCGCGACATATTTCAAATAGTATCCCATTATATATCTTTCGGAAAACGAGGGTAATGTTAATTAATATGTTTATCACTACCACCGACGTTAAACGATAAATCAACAGAGACTATTTACGTCATACATTTCGCAGCATTGAGCTAACATACATATTTTATCGAACGTTATGGATTCTCGTGCAACGAGGAGATAAAATAATTTCCTGGCTTCGCTTTAATTACCTGCGGACTTTGATCTTTGATTTAATCTCCTTCGATACTTTGATCTCTTTCTTCATCGACGGTTAGCTAATATTGCCGGCGGTTGAAAATTTATTGCCATTAACGCAAGTTGTCGTTCTTTATAAGTTTCATTTTTAATACCGCATATTCTTTTACGCGATTTATAATGTAGACTGACGGCCATTTCATACGCTGCATATCGCCGCATTGTTGTAACTATGTTAATTACCCTTTCGCTCCCGCTTGCGACATTTTATCTCGATATACTTCAGAATCAGCGCGTAAATCTCAAAATTACTTTTTCACGGCCATGTTATATATCGCGATACAGCAGTGTATAATTTATACAATTTATATTAAAATACCTCGAGGTTGCGACAATTGGTTGATCCATATTTTACGATACTTTTTCACATTTTATGAAAGACAATCTATTTTATGACCACAAAATCATCATTTTTCTAGAAGAACTATTACATATGTAATAGTTCTTTCGTTATAAAATACAAAAATAGTATTACTATTATCAGAAATTATTTTGTCGCTGTTTATAGCGGAAAGAAATCAGAATTATAGCTAAAATATTGGATGCGCGCGTGTAATTGTGCAAAAAAATGTAAAATTATTTATAGTAATAAACTTATAGTATAATTTATTGAAGAATTTTTTATAATCGTGCCCATTTATATCCAGCGCTTATATTTATTGCACAACAGTTAATGTAATTTCGATATCCCGTTATTTTTAGTCTGGGCATGAGAAAGATTTATAAAGTTTCAATTTCGCGCATATATGTGTCACCAAAATTTTAAACAGTATTAAGAATAATGCATATGGGGTAAGTTGAACAGTATTAAGAATAATGCATATGGGGTAAATTGAACAAGTCAATCATAGCAGTCGCGCTTCCGTCGAAAATCTCCCCTTATGAAAGTTTTTAAAATCTTCGCGTTACGGAATAAGATGAAAGGAGGAGAGGACACGATGTTATACGACCCTACGCGGATTCGGAAGCAGCGTATTTACATGTGTAAAATATGCGGGGAAAAGATGCAAGGATGCTAAGCTGATTTCGGGTTAAACAACTGCGTCCTTTTCTGTCGTGCGCTCCCAGCGACTCTCGCGCTCCTCGGATTAGCCCCTCATTTCTCTCGTTCTTTGAATAATTTAAGCGAGGTTTGGAACTTTACAAGCCATGGAACGAAAGATCTCAACGAAATGATGTATTTTAAGAACGCCAACCTATGAAGAAAAAATTGCCACGACGAAACTATCACAAATATTTTATGACTAGCCACAAAACTGAAAACGTAAAATGCTCCTTTATCACTTTATTCTCTTTCCGCAATAGCAATGTCAGTACGATTTTATAATTTGATTTATTTTTTTTTAATATATAGTTTAATTTATCGTTTAAAAATATAAAAGGTATTTATATTATTATTATTATAAAAAGTCACATATATACATACAAAAATAATTGATTTCGTGATGCAATGTTTTTTTATTTGAAATATTATTTCTATAGTCTTTCTCTTTTTTATTGTTTTAATTTATTAAAAATCGAAATTTAATTAATTGATATAAAAAATTGTTAAATGTGTATGTGTATATAATCAACTTAATTAATTTTATTAAGGATTAATTATTATTTAATTAAAATTAAAATATATATATATATATATATGACAAATCAATGTATTTTTGTTAACAGATTAGTCTTTTTTTTATATTCATTGACATTTAAAATTTGACGGTATTAATAGAGAGTAAAATTAATCTAATGCGTTGGATACACAAATCGATTATATTGTTACAATAGGTATTATGACGAACCTCTTTTATACGCATTTTATCTATCAACTTGTTTTCGATGATATTTTTTGATTTTATTTTTTTGGTATTGTAACGTGATATGTTGTCATACATTGTTATCCATAAATCATATTCTGACATTTATATCGTCGCTACAATAGCGTGATACTGTCATTAGTTTATGATTATTCCGCTTGACAAAGTGAATTGCTTTCTTTGTTTCCCCTCTCGATTTTATAGAAGATAATTATCGAGTGATATACACTTCGTACAGTGCTTATATAATCCTGGAAACTACTTATCATGATTAAAAGCAGAGTGTAGTATCTTGTAATATGTTACATAAAACTCGTTGATTGTATGTAAATGACATTCGTTCGATTAATCTGTCATTATCCTCATTGTTCGACAAGCTAGGAATACTATCAATAACATACATTTAATATATATTTTACATATATTGAATAAGATATATTCTAATTATACGTTTCTGTATATATTTTAAAACATACATTCTATAAATATTATTGCAGTAATAGTAACAATATTTATTCCATCGTGTTATTCGATTATAAAAAAAGAAAAACCAGGAAACCACAAAACAAAGTTTATGCAAGCTCATGATTCGTGCAGCATTCTGTGTGCTATTTAGAAAGTAACATTATATTGCACACTTGTCAACGTTGCTACGATGCTTTTTTTTACGCCAAGAGGTATCGATCGATCTTCCAATTAATCTGTTGAAACCTTTGAAACGACCGTCATCAGTTAGGCGGGATTACCTTAATCTCTCAAGTCCTTCGACCCCCCGCAGAAATCCGCATGGTTTTTGTGCGGTTTCCGCGCATTGACATCATGTTTGCGTTGCCACCATGGATGATGGTTCCATTATCCCGCCTACTAGATATTTCTTGATAAATATAAATAATCCTGACCAATACATCCATTCGATGTTATCGAAAATGCTACGTTAACGCGAAGATTATCAATCGAAGCACCAAAAGAAGCTTAATTTTATTTATATAGTATTGTTTTTTACGCTATATTTTTGGTATATTTGGAAAAAAAGTTTATATATTTTTGCGGGAGAAATTTATACGAAGAATTAAAAATAAATTAATTATTTATTACATTTATTATTATTTATTATTACGTTAATTATTATATATTATGCTTTCTAATAAATTGCAAGCACTGGGTTTATGATAGAATTCTACCCAAAAAGAGAGAGAAAGAGAATAAAAAAAGAAAAATAATTAATAAAATAAAAAGCAAATTACACAGAGTTTTTATAAATCAAATAGACTAATTTAATTAAATTTACATTTTTTTCTTGTTTTAATTTTAAATATTGTGTGCGTAAACTCTCTTATCTTATTTAGTCATCATATGTCCTATTGAAATCTTACTTGCGGTTATGTGTATATAAGAGTTTAAGACTAAAGTCTGATAAAATAATGTGTTACTTGCGGAAGTGCAAACTGAGTATTAGCTGCGAATTCACATACAATATATATTATATGAGACAAAATTAAGTCCTATTTTTACCATAATTTCCACAATGTGTCCCCAACAGTCCTACATAGCCATAGAACGCGAATTATGATTTATAGATCTGCATATAAATGCATCATGAATAATAAATTTCACTGTGTTAATAAGCGTGCGCATTACCGATACTTCATTAACTTATCACATATAACATCCAACAATCTAATAATATTTGATAGAGTAGTAGCATTAACATATGTGTGCGAATTATTATTAAACTTTCATATTAAAAATTAAATTGCAAACTTTTAATTCATATTTTGGCCCAGTTTGTAAATATAACGAAAGTCGTTAATTCAGATTACTAATAAATTAAATATAAAAGATGGAAATAAAGTATAAAATAATTTCCACAAATTACTATCTTTTATTCATTTCTCTGAAAGACGTCGATATTTATTTTCTACAAAAAGTCGATAAATCTACTTGGACAAATTTCCCAGAAGAGCAATTTAGAAATTAATCAAGAACCTAAGTTATAGAAAATAAAATATAAGAAAATAAATTAGAGGATCCATATGCTAAAATAAATTTAAAAAATTTTAAAAATATAATATATTTTGTTCACTTTTTTCGAAAAAATTCACTTAAAAATTTTAGAAATTAACAATACATTTATGCTTTTAAACTTAAATAATCCTTAACAATTTTGTATCACACAATAGTTAACTAGTTAATGGCTACTAAAATAAATATAAGAAGATACATTTTTTTATTAAAAAATAAAAACTTTTATTTTGATATTCTTTGCATTTCCTTCCAATATATAATTTAATTTATTTTATTTTACGTTTAATTATTGTTTTACATATCGTTTTACACTTATATACATGGCATGTGTTGTATTTCAATATTTATGCGTTAATAGTTATTGTCTAAAGGAATTCGGATATATGATATTAAAAATCAATCAAGTTTAAAAAATCATATAAATATGTTATTAATTTTCCAAATTTTAAAATTAATTTTCTCGAAAATATCATCTACAAAAAATCTTATTATATATTTTCTTATTCTTGTACTACTCTCTCTAGTTATACTACATTTCTCTATTATATAATATCTCCTCTATTATATAATTTCTCCTTCTGTATAATATCTTCACTAAATTGATCGAAATAAGAATATCCTTGCATTCACTACAGAATATTTGACGATAATTCGAGACATTTTTCTTCCTTAATCGACAATCTTTACGATAAAGAAAACTTTATTTGTAAAATTTTGAAGGAAAATTTAATCTAAAACGTAAGAGTTTTTCATTAGGATACCAGCATGTGTCAAGCAAAATGCGGGAAATGTGACTTTATATATTGGTCGCATTTTTTACGCTTTTTGTGAATTAATTAAATTTATACTTGCCTCTAACAAATTTACGCGTTAGATGTACAAAATTTCGAGAATGATGTATCGTTGTGCATACCCCAGTATAATCTAGGTACCATCCGAAATTACATGTTGCAGCAAATACAAACGAAGCCGTGTAATTGTCAGTCCTCTTATAATTATCGTTTATTAAGATTGCGATGCTTCTCGCTATGCTCGGATATTACCTTGCGGTGCACAATATCCTACATTTCTGCGTACATGCGCAAAGATACATAGTACAAAATTTGCTCGCACTAATTACATTTTTCTGAAGCAAATCATCGTGCTTGCGCATCTTGAATTCGCTTCGTTTGAACAATCACGTATTTAAATTCTTCAAATATGTAATATATTCAAAGTGTAATTTCAAAGTGAAAAACGAGATTTTAATATTAATATTATACAAATATATATAATAATTTAGGAATATAAAAATAGTTTTATTACTTTTACTTTCTTCTGAATAAGACTAGAAATTGAATATTGATATAATTAGCAAAAATGTTTGAATAAATTAAGTTAATAAATGAAAATTAAATCTTAATAAATGAGGAGAAATGTACATCTTTGTGTTAACAAACAGCCATCGCGGAAGAAGGATATTACCCTTACATCGCTTATAAAAGGCAAACAATTTACGTCAGCTAGTCACGTAAAACATAATTTTATTACGGATATTACTAGTCTGTGCTCAGGACAGTCGTTACACAAGCAGAGAGCCCACGTAGGGTACTTTTTCTTCTTTTTTCGAGTACGCTAAACAATAATTAGGCGATACTACTGCGAAAACTTTTTTTCCATCCTAAGTGGCAATTTCCTGCTTGCAACGCTCTTGAAGCTGAAAAACGCGCGTAAAATTGTTTCTTGTAAATTGAGTTCTCTTCTCTCGCTAACATTATCATGCTGTGCGTTTTGCCGAGCGCGCTTTTACGGAACAGCGGATATGAAATTGGTAACGGCCGTGGCTGGAGGAAAACAGGCCAGAGTACGTCATGCGATCCGCAGATGCCGTAAACGAGATACAACCGCCGCGCGTACCGGCAACTTCACCTGAGCTGATGAAGTTGTCGGATGACCTCGCGTGCGCGAAGTGGCTGACTGCAAAGAGGGGAAATACCGATAGCGGGACCTAAAACGCGCGCAGAGGGGGATGGGGAAGAAGGGAGATTGTACTTTAATAGATTAGGGAAGCCAGATGGATGCGCGTTTCCCTATATCCCCGCGATTAGATCCGATAAGATGGGAAAGATGGAAGCACGGGGATCGGCGAGAGACGCGTAATAAGATGAAGGAGAGGATATATCGTAAGATTTATGACGGTCTATAGCGGATAATCGTTTGTTTACGAGCCTTTTTTTTCCGCGCTCGAATACGATGCGCATCCGCATACAATTTTTGCCGAGAATTATCGTATCTGGCCGCGTGAATCAGTGCGGCGCGATGGCGTGCGGGTTTAATCCGTGCTCCGAATTGCACGAAAATCGGAGCGAAAAGGCCGAGAGCTTCTCTCAGGAAGTTCTTAATGCGAGAAAATCACGCTGGTCTCAATCGCATAGAAGAGAGGTCGAAAAAATTATACGCATGACTTTATTTCCAGTTAAATGATTAGATTAATTGCTATTAAAATAAAATTTAATATGCAAATTCGGGAAATTTGTCTACGAAGAATATTTCGTATCTACATAAAAAAAAAAAAAAGAATTACGCAATTTTGTGATATGTATTCTTAACAATGTGATTTCCATTTCGAAATAATACAAAATAATTATATTGATATAATATCTTTTGTTATTGAAATCACTTTTTTTTAAACATCATGTACATGTAAAGGGATATTTTAAGAGCGAAATAATAAGTACGTCATGAAAAAGATGATAAACTGAAATTGGCCTAATGTATTACGGAAAAGTTCAAACAAACAAAAAAACCAGTGATAAACTATCGCGGATATAAAGGGGACGCAGTTGCGATGCTTTTTTAGATTGTTAGTTCGCAACTATGATAGATATTTATTAGTTCATCTTAGCGGTAAATTGCATCCTTGTCCTCATCTATATTCAGCTTCTTCCTCCTTCTTCGCCATAAACTTTTCTCTCTGTATTTCGCAGTCAAAAGTTTTATCACGCGTTCGGAAACATTACACTTTAACAGATATATCCAATCTCTTTGTGTTCAATAATATATTACACTATTTAATTAAACATTTTCATTAGTTTATATTCTAAATTTTATTTTCTAAATTTATTTTGTTCTTGCCTTTTAAATGCTGATATTTTCGCCACTTTTTTATTTTTATTTTTCGTATTGTAAAAATGGCTCCATATAAATTACATAATACATATATAAATATAATTTTAAATTTTGTTTATGTTGTAGGAATATAGTACTCATATAAAATAAGAGCGAAACAGAGCTATGTTTAATGTCTAATGAACTGTGAAAGTAGCTCGCTACTTTCAAACATCTATAAGAACTTGTGTATAGTCACAGTTCGTTCTTTGTAGATGAACCTGCAAGAGAGAATTAAAATGTCCTCGCAAATAGGACAAACTCCTCGTCGCGCGCGCGCTGGAAAGTTCCAAGTGCCCTTCGGAGACTTAAGGGCCAACTGGGCTCTTCGAACAAGCCCTGAATTCGTTATCTTTCCCAGTGGAAAATTCGTTAAGGCCACGTTAATGCCGCACGCTCTTCAGTACCATTGAAACAACCGGAATGTCGTCGACGACGGCGCTTCGGGGGTTTTAAATTCGCGGACTCGGGCACGATTAATCACGGAAGAACTTTATCGTACTTGAGCGGGGTCGGCGAAGTAAAACAAACAGATGGGCTATTAATCTCAAGCTGATGAACCTTTGCCCGCGACTTCGAAATTGCAGGGGAAGTTTGCGCGTTCGGTTTCCCCCTCTTCTCTCTCCGCGCTCTCTTTCGTAATTAAAGGGACAAGTTTCCGCGCGGAAACAAAATGTGGCGAATTGAAAGCAAAGAGTTTGCGGACGCTATAGGCGAACTTCGGAGCGAATCTTCCTTCCAGTGGCCGAGTCGAGGAGAAGGAAGAGATGGAGAGCGCGATTTAATTAATTCCGGAATTGCTTCAGCCGCTATCGGCAAATTGTCTGCTTCACAGGGAAACATCGCCGTTGTGTTTGTTTCTTCTTCGGGAAAATAAGCACGTAGTTAAGTGATAATAAAATTTTTAAATAACTCAACAAGAAAGCAATATTCGTTCGTTCCATTGTTTTCGTTAACGCGATGCGAATAACGCCTCTGTCGAATTTTTTGTCTGTCCGAATGAGCTTAGGAAGAATTTATCTTACAAAACATTCCCGTACAAATCGATTATTACGTTATATATTACTTTTATATATGAGAATGATCAATCGAATCCGAACAGATTGTCGTAACGGGAATGACAGTTTTTTCAATTCCTTGGAGAAATCAATCTCGAGGATTCAGATACAGATAAAGAAAGGAATAAAAAGGAAGATCCAGAAAGCTATCCAGTTGACAGCGCATTGTTTTGTGTGTTTTTTTTTTTTAGCAAACGATAGCAGGAAATTAATTGAAGTCTTATCCCTGAAGCGACCCGAGTGATATCGAAAGAAGAAGCTATTGGAATGTTTAAATCTTGATCTGCAATAAGAGCTTGGCTTGAAAGTTATATCCGAGATATTCCGTGAAGATTTTTGCAATTAATTATTGTCTTGCATTACCTAAAGAAAAAGAAACATTTCTGTTTTCCGTTATAAAATATCAATTTAGAAGAAAATTTAGCATATGTTAAATATTGCAGATATGTGAAATATATGTGTTATTCAGGCTTACATTTAATCGTGCTTCCACGTCAAGAAAATAAAAAAGAATAATAATGAAAAATACTTTATTTTCTGCATTGTTAAAAAGAAAGTGAAAAGTGCAATTTTTAACTTTGACATAATGTTATATCTAGTCGCTCTCTGTTGCATTTAAAATTTTTACAACGTATTTCTTTTGCTCTATTATACGAATAAAATTACTTATTTTTTTAGGGAAGCTAAGAATAAACAATCGTAATGATTTATTATTAAATTTTCTCCTATTGTTACAATATATTTGTGACAGAAAAATATAATATTGATATTTTTGAGACATTTTTTCCAACGTAATTTTGTGAAATGAATGAAATAGGTGTCAAGACTTTTTGCAAAGTGATGAAAAATGCGTAGCGGAAGTGTTAAAAACACCGCAGTTAACATACAGTTTTTCGCTTTTTACCTATCTTTTGAATCTTGTTACGAATAGAAAATCTCTGCTGTGCATATATCACTCTGTCATATTATATGTACTATACAGTATCAGTCAAAAATATTGCATCATTTATAAAAGCTGGGAAATTGTTATTTTAATGAACAAAAATATATATAAATATTACGAACTAAATATTATATTACAGATATTAAATTATATTTTATTGCTTTTATTGCAATTTTATGTTTTAAATTTTATACATATGAACAAAACACACAATTGTAGGAGAAAAGAAGATGAAAAATCTATTCATTTATTTGCATTTTCTGTATTTTTGGGGATGATGCAATATATATTTCCGATTGGTATATACTGTACATACATATTATACATACGACGCGTGTAATGTTACAGTTCTCGCTACCTTGCTCTTAGACCGACATAGATATCCTACGGACTAATTACAAGCCGGGACTTGCATACGTTACTTGACGGCGAATTCACGCTAAACCACTGGCAAAAGCACAGCATGGTCGCAAAGCGCGTTCCGAGCAGAATGCCTGCCGGTGTGTTTTCCGTAGGGTAGATTGTCAAGCATTCGCCCGACGTCAACGTCTGTGTAGAACGTTTACAAGGCTCATATCGCGTTTCCAGTGCTGCCTGTTACTTGCGACATGTGACAATTAACTACAACATAGAATGACACGTCGTCATAATCACTTACGTTCATAAGCCTACATCTACAAAGGCATTATATATAAGGATATGAAGAGAGAGAGAGAGAGAGAGAGAGAGAGAGAGAGAGAGAGAGAGAGAGAGAGATGTGTAATAATAATTTTATAATGCTATTCTAAAAATATACATAGATAAAAAATAATAGATAATAAAAAAATAATAGATAAAAAATATAGATTTAAATTTAATCTTTCTAAGAATGTTATATTTTTAGAAAGAAAGAATTTTGCGAAATTATAGTGTCTAAAAATATCTGTTTTTAATCTCATTTTAATTTTAAATCAGTATGTAAACAAAATATAATATATAATTCTCAAATAAAATTATTGCTCCGATGGCGGAATAAATTTAATGCGATGAGAAAGACCTATGATATTTCGTTCCAAAAATTAAAAGCTTAATATTTCCAATATGCAATATTATTTTTAACAATAAAAATCTGACAATGTGCCGATGAAATAACAAAATTTTGCAAAATCACAATATTCGAAACTATATGTGTTTTTAGTAAATATAAATACGTAAAGAGAATGAATAATGAAAAAATAATAAAGATTAATTATTTAGAAAAAAAATACTGTTATGTTTCATCAGTTATATTTAATGGTGAAATAAATATCGTTCGACGAAACAAATTGATGCAGCTCAGAGATCAAAATTAAAATTCGTCATTGCTATTCAACGTTGGTATTTTACGGTCTCGCCTACCAATGAGATGGCAAAAATTGCATGCGATCTGACGAAAACCACGAGCGATTAAAAGATCCTCTTTAATTGCGTCGGCGTGATCAATGCACGCGGCCCATGGATTAAAGTGACTTGCACTCGCGGCATGCGAGTGACATATATTACACAAAGTGAAGCCGCAGACTGGTTAAGATCCAGTGAGACGACATCCCCGTGTGTTTAAGTCTTTCATAGCTGTATAAAAAGCTGATAAAATCGCTCTTTGCGATTATCAGGCACTTTGCGCTTTATAACGCGATCTGGAGAAGTGTACGTGTTGCAGAAAACTTTTATCGTGTAATTCGGTTGCACACAGTTAGGACCTTAATTATACTAACACGAGAGATTTCTCATCTCGAGTGTCTCTCTATTGGAGTGTTTATTTAAATATCTACTCTTTTTGATTATTTTATTTCTAATAACAAATAATTAATAGTAATGCAATTCAATCGAGAAAAATAGAAACATATTTTTTGTCCTTCAAAGAGTTAATACAAAATATATATAATGAAAAATACTATTATTAAGTTGAATCAATAGGCATAATACAAACATTGCAAATACATAACAAGCAATCTTTTTATCATGATAACAGGAAAAAGGTAAAAGAAATTATAACGAAAGCTTTTATCGCACGATTCTCTTGTAAATCAGTTTGAAATGTTTATATCGTACACGTACGCGATGCTTGTAGCCGATACATCGAGTGTATTGATATTTTCTCTTCGTAGCGCATGAGAAAACGCGTCGTGCGGTGAATGCATGTAATGCATTCTGCGTGATATGAATCTGTAACTTTATTGTGAAGCGCAAACTTTTTCGCTTCCCAAGATTTGACGGTGGTTTTTCATCAAAACACATTGATCGCATACTCGAATACGAAATATCAACATGAACATCGAGCAATTTCATCAAAGCTTTGTAATAAAAACTAAAAATAACGCAAGAAGGTTTTAATAAAATATTCATATTAAAATAAATTGTAGCCTTTTTTAAATAAATGTAAATATATATTATATAGAAATAAATAGCTGGATACAGAGAAAAAAGGGGGAAGAGGAGAGTTATTTAAATTTTGAACATTAAAATGTCTGCTGTGTATATAATTCGGCTTCGAAATTATAAATTACAAAAATAGAATTTCTCAACCTTTTGAACGAGAAATTTTAACATATACTGATATAAACGTGTAAATGGTGGAGACATCAAAAGCGCTGTCAGTAATTTTATTAAACACATATGAAAAATCTCTAATATTGCCGACTAAAAAGGCCTCTTTTAGATAATAATTTCTTTGATCTTCTATAACGCACACGCTTTATTTAATACCAGCTTTATGAAATTCTGGTTGATAAAGCAGCGTGCCTGATGGCGTTTTTCACATTTTATTTTAAAAACACAGTCCCGTGAGGTAACACGCTCTGCACATATTATTGATTTGCAAATAAAAGAAAAAAAATATGTAAACAATAGCGAAGCATTTATAAATTTTAATTAATGCGGCAAAGAATGCGGCATGGAGAACAATGTATCTATTATGTCATATTTTTGATATAATTAAATAATTGTTTAATGACTTTTCGATAGGGACAAAATTTCATAAAGTGCACATATTAAATGATTAAAAATTTATTAAACTTCTTTGTCATCGAAAACGTCTCTCATTTATATATATATATATATATATATATATATATATATATATATATATATCATATTAACTGACATATTTTTTATTATTAACTTTTTTTATTTTAATTCTTTCCTCAAATAAATATAAATCAAATTATATGTACGCATCTTCGTATGTTTTTACACGAAATATAACACGTTATCTACTGACCTATTAAAACAGCAATCTGTATTTCGTTGCTTATCAAATGTTCAGATATAGTTCGTGTTCATTTCCTTTCTGTTGAAGCGAGTTTACAACGTGCAGCGTATTTAGAAAAGTATCTACATTGCGATCAAAACTTTCGCGACAATGAAACATATAACTATGATCGCAACACACAATTACGAATTGCAATGCGCGATACTAAATTTGATTACTCTAGTCGCGTTTGGTAAACTCAAACTTTTCGAAAAAAAATCAGGTCGTACTTTAGCCGTATTCTCGAGCAAACTCGTCGGTGCAATTCATCCATTATGAAGAAGGTGTCACGACGAGGTCATACACGCAAAACCGATTCATATTCGCTAGGTCGGACTGTGATCGCGTGAAGTTTGCGATGGCCATCGCTTAGGCAGGCGAACGCACTTAGGATCATGCGATCCGTTGATCTCGATGTCATCGGATCGATCGATAATCACCTATGTGATTTACACGTTTTCATGATTTTAGAATCATGCGTTCAATCTTGAAAAATTGATTCGAAGACTACTGAATCAAGATAGATAAGCCACTCTATTTTATCGTGCTTTAAAATAGGAAAAAGGGAAAAATAAATTTCCCTTTAATACTAAATATATTATATGTTATTTGACATTGTATATAATACATTATATCATATCAAGAATATATTATATGTGTATACATGTATAAAGACATCACTTCTCACTTTGATTTTTTTAAGCAAACGAGCTAAAATTTATTTTTAATTCTGTTAATATATAAATATATATATATATATATATATATATATATATAATTCTACTTTATTAAATTTATTATTGTGCTGACATAAATTTTAATTATTTAATCTCGCGTTTTAAAAGCGAAGAGCAAACAATAATAATAATATATATATTTTACGGTTAAAATCTCCCGAATTATGAATATACGGATAGAGAAAATTGTTGAAATATTGTGTGATGAAGGAACTATGCAACATTTACATTAATGCTACGACGAATTTACATTTCTCTTTCGCAAATGTATTGTCTAATTCGACGTTGGCGCATTACAATCGGCGATAAGCGCTCGCTATTACGAATTTGCATTTGAAAATGTAGATGTATTGAAACACGACGAGTACGCAAAGTTGATGCAATGCAGTTAGTCAAACGAGTTTCTTTGAAAAGAGATATTTGCGCGCGAATTGCGTATATTCGTCATTTAATTCACAGACCAGGGTGCATTAAGCGTTTAATGTAACATTTCCCGGAAAGTTCGTTATTTCCCGCATAGTTCATTATGCTTTTTTATAGCTTATAAATAATTCTATTCGAAGATTTAACCAAATAAATACGTCAAATTATTTGAAATATCAAAAGTCACACGCAAAATATCTCTATCTATATTTCGTTAGATCTTTGGAGCAAATGTTTCTGGAGCAAAATGTTTTTATAATTAATAATTATTAATTTAGGTTTGTAATTATATTTGTCGTAAGAAATTTACTTAGAATTTCGAAAATCGTAACTTTTATCGAGTGTAATTAGGATTAGAATTTTGAAGAATTTCTATCAAAATATATGTTAAATAATTGAAAAATGAAATGCGATTGTGAATAATATGGATTAAATCTAAAAATAATATTGATTTAAGTGAAAATAATATTGATTTAAGTGAAATTTACAAGCAAACGACGCGATCAATATTCGATTACGCGACGCGTTTTTTTTTAATATCTTCCTCATTGTCGACATTACTCCCGTAATATTTCAAATTCCGTTCATAATCCATCGACAGGGTCTTTATCCCGCGTCGCGCCATCGGAGAATAGGGAGCTATCGTGTAGCCAGTGATAGGATCAAAAACGGAGATTGGGCGAAGCGATATGCAGGTCACCGCGGCAAGTCAGGCAGACAGAGGCAGGTCATGCGCGCCCTGTAAGCAGAGTTCTAATAGGTTTTATTGCATCCCCGCATCGCGCACGGAGAATGAAGGTTCAACAGGGGCACAATAGAACGGTCCACCCTCGGGCGTCGTTATTAATCATCGCATTTCCCGCAATACTACATTTGAATCCGTGCACGGACGGTATCCGACGACGAAGAACAGACAATATACACGATTGGTTCACTCGCGCGGCCATTGTATCGACAAAAGCAGAAGAGACGAAGAGATTGTGTCGTAATCGAGTATTGAAAATGGTTCTCCGCAATCTCGTACACTATTTCCGTGTACGTATACACACATGTGCACGAAGTCTGCCTGTCTATTTACGCGAGATCGTTCGCTAACGTGACGCATAAGCCGCTCGTTTTTCGCGCAAAGTGGATCCGAGATTTTCCTTGATGGCTCAATAATTTCTATAGCTGGATGGAATTGAATTTTTGTTACCCGAAAGTACTGTTTATTCTATTATTATTCGTAAATCATCGATTTGTATTGAGACATAATTGTTAAATATATTTTAAAAAGTGTCTATTAAAATTAAATATCCGGATATCTTGTTATCTTTTTAAAATTATATGTTTTCTTTTCCAATTAGAATTAGCGAAAGATGAAAATTACAATTATTATTATTATTGTTAAAACTTTAGATTTGATCTTTTCATCTCTTGTATGATAAAAGTTTGCTCGAGATGTTGCAATTTTTTTGCAAGCATTAATAATTTTTCAATTGTAGAGAATGCTTTGGAATTTATAGAGTTTTCGGAACATTGTATTTGGAATTATGGAGAAAAATTTCGCAGTTCTCAAACTTTTAGTTTTTCTGATATGTACAGCTTAACTGCAGAAATATCTAGTAAATTATTATCAAAGCTTTCTCATATTTCTCATATTTGCCAACCACATGCGCGCGCTGGGTATTAAATTCAATAATTTATACGTAGTTTAATAAAAACTTTCAATGCAAACATTATATGAATTGTTTCGACTTGCTGTTGCAAATAACAGATATTAACAGAGTAACAAAAATTTTTGTAAAAAAAGCAATTAAAATATGTATATATAAATCTTTTTGATTAATTGTTTTTCATATATCATAAACTTAAACAACATACTATAATCAGTCTTAAACTAATTACCAGTGAGATTGCGTTTCTCATCACTATATGATTGCAATCAATCGCTTTCAGAATCGACGTTTGACAAGATAACATGAAGAGGGTAGAGGGGAAGAGAATATAATTAATAGCGACATTTATCGACGAATGTCATTTACCAATAGCGTGAAATAAATAATTAATGTGATTAATAATTGCTGATCCTGATAGAGGTATAGTTTCTACTTGAATTAAATTTTAACAAAATTTTAGCTAGTTCTCTCGTAAATTTTATATGTAATTAAAAACATAATTACATATATTACAGCTGTAGTTTGTTAAAAAAAGACATCAATGTAATTCTAATTTTAAATATATTTATATATTTTTAAATATCTGATAAAACATACTTTTTTAATTATTATATACTAAATAATATGATAGAAAATGACATGATAGAAAATCACGTTTTTTCACTACGTGAAAACTTGTCTCGTCCATGTCGATTTATCAGAAGATATGCCTTTATGCTATACAATTACTCGCATCGATTCCAGAAGAAAATTAAAGCGATATTTCATAACGTACAGCAACAGAAGTACACGGTTTGCTTGCGATTGTTCACTCATGGAATGAAATCGCTGAAATCACGACGTAGACTGGCGTTGTCGCGACAAATCACGCCAATTTCAATTTCGCCAGTGATCGTCACGAATCCGCTCTACTCGTTCGTATTTCAATCGCGCAGATTAATCTTTATTTTAATAGATTTCCAGCTAGCACGAACTGCGAACACATTTCTTATCTTCACGTTTGTCCGACCGTACGTTCATTGATTGATGTCACGTGCTCGATACCGGAACTGCGCGCAATTAATGACGTGTCACGATAGCAAGCGGTGAGTGTTCATCACTCTTGGAATGGTATAGACGTTCATAACTTCATCGACAGTTATCTTGAAAACTGCATCTAAATTAATAATTTCTTGAGTGCCAGAACATTGAATACTTATATTGTATTTTTTTTTTTATTAATAATGTATACGATAAATATTTGAAAAATAATATAATTAAAAAAGAGAGAGAGAAATATAATTAATACACTAAAAAGGAAGATAATTACTCGTAAAAATAAGTCGAAAAAATAAAAAAAAAATTTAAATATAGGATAAAAATATAGAATTATAAAAAAATTATAAAGTATAAAATAAATTTTTAGTACGAAATTTCTCGTTTTTGACAATTAATCTTAAAAATTGAAAAATTAATAACATATTTATAAACTTCTTTAAATTTAATTAAATTTCTTTTGTATTGTATTATATATGTATATATATTCGCTTTTCTTCATAAATTATATGCTGTAAATAAGATATTAGAAAATATATTAATATCTGTTATTATTAAGTTAAAATTAAGTGTCAGTTTTTTTATTACTTGTTTTTTTGATACTCGCTTAATTTATTATGAGATTTTCTTCATATCAATATTTTTATCCTAAAGAAACAATCGTTCTTCCTCGACGTTCAATTAAGAACGTCACTTCTCATTTTCGGAAGGCAAGAAATCTAAACTAAGCTTGACGTCGTGATAAAGCAATTTTGTAGACGCGACATGTAATTAAATAACATACACATAAAACATTATGCTATATTAATAAGTGCACTAATAAAAGATATAATAAGTAATATAAAACTTATATATTTTTCTACATTTTATATGTATTTGAAACTTTATGCGTGAACAATTATCAATTTAATATTATTAAACTTTTTAATTCTACAAAAATAAATTATATGAAAATTAAATAATAGAAATAGTTTGTCAATTTTATATCCCGGCAGTATAGTAAAAGTATTTTATGGTTATACGCCTTTAATAAATTAGGTCATGCAAAATGAAATCAATAATTTGAAAGTAGGACGACGTCGATTATTTTTTAATTTAAAAGTAAATAAATAAGCTGAAGTTGTGAGAGAAAGGAAGAACTTTCATTTTCTGCTTTCTAGTAACTATAATAGATTATTTTAGTTATAAAATATTGAAACACATCTTGCAAACCTATTAAGATAATGGACAGATCGATTATCTGAAAATTATTTTATTCGAAAGACAATGCGACCAATTTAAGATTTCTATTACAAATCAAAAGGTAAAGAACAAGTCAAGAAGTAAAGAAACTTTTTTTGTTTTCCCAAACAGATGGCTGACAAAAACTGGCTTCTCTATGATTTATCATAACTTTAAAGTATCTTTGTGTGTTCACTGTAGTGGTTTGTTGTTTAGCTTTCTTTTACTGTGATTTTATGTCAATTTAAAATGAGTGCTCTCCACTGCAACTGCATCAAGAAAGAAATGTGATACATTTCTTCACTCAGGGAGACCTGTTGACATTATTGGCAAATATAGGAGTATGGTGAGTTATTTAAATCGTAATAAGATCTATGAATAGATAGATCGTTTCAAAAATAGTCGGATTTCAGTCTCTCTTTGAACATTCATCTCATAGATCTTATTTCGATTTAGATAACTTTCACTATATTGCTGCTGCATTTTGCAATAATCTCTACAATTTCAGCCCTTTTCTAAGTGAAGAGAACGTATTACACTGTTTTCTTGCTATATTTTTTCTTTGGTGCAGTTAAGAGTATTCATTTTAAATTAACCTAAAAATCTATAAAAGAAAATTAAATAATGAACTATCACTCAAACACAAAAATATATTTATAATAAATCGTATATAGGGGAATATATATACATAGGGGAATTGATGTTGCCAGTTATCTGCTGGAGAAGACAAAAAATCTTTACTTTTTAATTTGCCCTAATATTAGCATGGAATTGTGTTCGCTTGAATTATTTCGGGTTACGCGAAGCTCGCGTAATTACGTTCGTCACGTATGAAATTCGCCGGGGAATCCACAGGAGAAACGATATGTCGCATCAGCGGAATTTCGAGAGATGCTAGCGATAATAAAAGAAAACGTACAGAGAAATTTCTCCCCTGGGAGAGAGGTTTCCAAGCTTTCCAGAAGTGAATTATGCTGTGCAAGGCACTTAAGTCACCGGATGTTACGGTCTAATAACTAGATGTGGAGCCCTTTACAACAGCCGGATCCTCCGTCAATTCATACCAGACATAGTCTAGCCTCGCTGGTCGTTTTGTTAAATACAGCTAAACGATAAGCTATCTTCGTAATACCCGCTTAACGGTCAATACAAATTTCGGCTTAAACTACAGTGAAGCAATAGCGAAGTGTGGGTCGCCAGAAATAGAGCTTGCCCTGTGGAACGTTCGATTTAGTACCCACAGGGAATAAACCGTGCGATTGGTTTTGCAAACAGATTAGCTTTAAATAACAGACATTAATTTTTCTCTTGGCGGTTTTCTAACATTAATCCGATCGTTTAATCGACTAATTGATATTCGGGAATATCTGGGAATTTTTTAAAAAACATTCCGCGTTTATTTTACACTTTTCTACACAATCTTTGTATATAATATAACGTATAAAGTAATAAAATTTATTATAAACACTATGAATAATGTAAAATATAAATCGACAGATTTATAAAAGATTCCATGCTTTGTGAAAATTATGGAAAGAATTACATAATAATTATCATATATTCAAGAGTGATAAAAACGGAAATTCCCAATATTTCCCAATATTTTGCTTCCTTCATTTCTTTTTTCTCATCTCTATCAAATGTGTCCATTGCGCTGAAAGCCGCTTCTTAAAATCCCGAAGAAAGAAAATTAATCGAGGCGAGCGTTCCTGAGTCCCGAATTTCTATAATGTATCTCACAAGCCCGTTATTCTCGCGCAACAGCGGGAGCGAGAAATAAGTATTTCTTCTCAAGACATTCTTCTTCAATCTGGTATTTTCAAATATACCTACATACGCTTCAGTAAACGTGTTTGTTGTATTTATGTATATACAGTATATGTATGTGTGTGTATGTATATAATATATATATATATATATATATATATATATATATATATATATATACACATTCCATTTGCCGATAAGAGCCGGAGAAGACAGGGTCTTTTCGCGAGGATTCGAATTGAAACCGATCGATCGTCGTCGAGATACGATTCCGGGGGCACCACCTATTATCTACGAACCTTGCCATTTGTCACAGCATAAGCCATGGAAACTGAGGCCGGATTCTGGCTACGTTTGCTCTCGCAAGATTTCTATGCGCGGGCGAAACTTCCAAGTCCTATCCTCGAGATTATCTGAGAATTTCGGTTCTCTGCGACCGAGCAATATCAGAGATGCGCCGCATCCGATTAATAGAGATGTCATTATGTCGGTTATCTCGAGGTACTGCGAAATTTCAGTCGCGTTTTGCTATAATCAACCCGCTCGCAAACCATTGTCTTGTCGATATTAATCGATAAAGCTTAATGAACAGAATATTCGATATATTTGTTACTTTCGAATGTATTGATTTTGTGAATTGTTACGTTTAAAATCAAATTTCATATAAAATTTTCTCAACTTTATTATGATATAGAGTATTTTTTCTTTAAGAACATTTATCTCTTGTCTTCAGAAACATATTTATTAGTCAAAATTTGCAAACGTCATCCGAATAAAATATCTCACATTATATTATCTCACATAATAAAGAAAGAATATACAAGAATGTCTAAATCTGTTTAGTTTATTTTTTTATAATTTGACAAGTTATGACATTTATCGATATTTTTAGATACAAAAGTAAATATAATTATGTCAGTTTTGAAAACTAATATTTTAGTCTGCTTTAGTAATTTTTACTTATGACGTTTATTGATTTTTAGATATAAATATATCTTGTTTTAAGACTTCATTTTTTATTCTGTTCTCAATTTCTGCTCTTATGAAAGATTAAAAGGTTTTTTATTTTAAAATTTTGAAACAACATTATCAAGATTAATAAAATCTAAGAAGATGTCGTCTTTCATAAATATCTGTGGATATACTTTTTAAACTTTTATATGTAAAAACAAAAGTCTGAAAAATAAAATAATACCGATTTTGATGTCCGTTCTCTTCAGAAATGATTAAATCCTCGTCGTCGCGTTTATTGATCTTCTATTGTGAAAATTTTTAAACAGCAACTGTTGTACAAAACGAGCGAGCAGAAAAGCTCTCCATTCCCGGATACAAAAGTATACCTATAGCTTTCCAATGCGCACGTTCCAAGACTGTTACAATTCGGAGACATTTTTCATGGGTACAGGGTTATGGACGTCGCGCGCAGAACAAGAAATCGTGCAAGAAAACGCGATAAATTCACCGATTCTGTGCTGCGGCACGTTTCGGTTGCCCGTAACCCGTTCCAGGATTAGTTCGATCTATACCGGTGTATATGTACATATATGTGTATGTGTGTCGAGCAGCCTGGAGGAGAAACGTGAGAGTCGCGGGGATCCGGGAGTCGCCAGGAATCGGAACGAAATCACTCCAATTCGCGTGTCCCAGGATCGATTTCGACCAGATGCACACGGTACGATGGGTCGCTTAAGCGTTCAATTAACAAGATTCTGTTGGCGGATTTACCGGATTTCTCACGTTTGCGCATCCCCTTTTCTTCGCTTCTGCGGGAAACCCGCGACGCGCGGTGATCCATTTTCATTATCCATATCTGGATAGGACACTTCTGGTCGCTGCTCTCCAAAAAAACCGGGTAAACCGGTGTTGCCCCATTCCGGAAATTGCAGCTGTCAGAATTAATTAATGATGCAGTTCCGTCAAAGTAAAGTGATTCATTAAATCTCACGGTGGAATTTGAATCTAAATGTCTTCTTGTTTTTGTTTTCGTGAAAAACAAAAGAAAAGTTTTACATTTTGTTCACTAGTTCGCTTCGAAGTTCATCGGAAGATATTTAGATTTTTATTTTATTGCAGAAGCGATAAGTATTGTATAACCGTACATAATTATCTTGATTATAAGCCAAGAGTTTTTCCTTTCAATAAAAGGACTTTTTTAAACGAATCTAAAATCTTCGTGCTCGAATTCTCAATTAATCACGGCGATTTATCATTGTCAGAAGGAGAGAAGAAGAGAAAGAGTTCATATGTAATGAAATCACGAGTAGCATCATACTACAATAGCATTACGATAAACACCACTGATAAAAATGATTGATATCTGAGTGGTACAAAGAAGTCTAGGCTACAAGACATGCACATGATGTTTTTACGTTCCGCATTTTCTAGATTTGTAACGCTTACCATCAATGCGATTCTCTTATTTCGATATTTGTTCACGCTATCATTAATTAGAAGTCGCGATAATTGGCCGGTAAATCGTCAGCGCGTCGATTGCATAACGCAACCGATTACGTCGAGTTACAGGACTCTTGATACTCGAACCGCACACAGTTCCCAATTATACATGATGATAACAATGCTTGTCTTTCGTAAACACAGAATATTTGACCACATTGTTACATAATGTCAGAGTATTATACAACTTTGTCCGCATATTTTTAACTGTAAGACACAATATCCTAAAGATTATTTCGCGTAAGATCAAAAACGTCAGTTATTCAAATATATTATTATTATTATTATTATTAAAATGAAAGGAGATAATAAACATTTTTTAATTGCGCATATATCCTTTAAATTCGCTATCAATGTTTTTGAAATTATGAATTTTCATTAAGTAGAATATGCTATTAAAAAAACTGCGTTTTAATACATTCTTTAATACATTTTATTTTAAATTAATTTCTCGGAGATAATGTGGAAAAGTTAAAGTGTTATATCATGCATATATTAACTTTTTATTTAAGATTCACAAATGCAACGTAGTCAAGGAAAAAAATGTTTTTTTTTTCATTCCGAGCATAATCTCAGTATAATTTGAGTCACGTCGCCATGTAATTTACCTCGAGCTAAACCGGACGGATAAAAGTTGTATTTCGTGAAAATTGCATTTTTTATGTCCAACTGTTCCAGAACAACTTTATTTTATTTTAAAAAAACAAAAGTATAGGGACAAATTTTATTACACGATTTGTATTAAATCGATAATCAAAAAATTGAAATAATGGTTAATTAGAAAGATATGCGATGTATAATTGAATGTCTGAGTGTCGCATTTTTGTAAACCATGTTATTATCATGTTGACACAAAAACCAAATATTCACGTATATATATATATATATATATATATAATATATAGTATCCAATTTACAGAGGGACATATTAGAATCGCTTTATATTCGATAAAATTCACTTTTACTTATTATTAAATGCTACCTCTGTTTTACTGACACAGTTTCTCTATTTACAACGAGCTCGAGGGAACGCTTTTCGAGAGAATTTCGCTTATTGTCTCGGCCTTCCCTACAATCCGAGGTCGTACTTAACGACCTGAGGGATGCACAGGTGGGCGCCGAATCCTTTCAACGGCCAAATGAAAATCCTTTGAATGTTTCCTACCTTTTGTTTCTCGCTTTTCTCTTTTGTCCTTTCTCTTCCCGTCCCATAAAACCATCGACGCAACGTGACATAATTGTTAATGTGCTAACAGCGTTTTTCTCCATGAGTTAATACTAGAAACGCCATACTTCACTCGCAATCGCGGAAATTCTAACAAGATACAAAACCATGTTCCGCTCTAGCTTTATTTCAATATTTGGCAATATAGTTCATTTCTATATTATAATTATAATTAATATTATTTACTCTTAACTCAAAGAATATAAAATATATAATATTTATTTTATTGATAAGAATGAAATTTCCTGAAATTACACAAGATATTATTTTAATGGCTACAATAGAGTCAATCTTTTCTTAGAGAATAGCGCAACAATAGTTTTTGAGCCACAGCGATTGGAAAAAATGAATAATACATTATACTTTTCTACTTATATAAAGTTTATTTTATTTCTGTAGAGTTTTAATTTAGACTTTTTACTAGTCATAAAAATGTATACTTTTCTAAGAAAGTTTTGATGATTTCTTTCGACATTTCTGTTAAGAAAAATTCAATTTTAAATCGATTTTCGATCGAAGAATCCATCATTAAAGAGGCACTTTATATAAACAAAAATGGTTGAATTTGTAAGGTTAAAAGTCTGAATGAAATTGCAGCGGTTAGATCGTTGAGGCGAATTTTATCGTTTTCCGAGCGCATCGGCTTGTTCGGCGATTGCCGACAAACTCAGATTTACGGGATTGTTTTTACATAATTGGAACAGAGCGACGTGCTCAACGAGTCTTTCCTCGTTATCGTCAATATACGCTACCTCTTTCTTTCCTCTTGGTCCATTCTTCACGCCGAATTACAGTAACGCACGAGTACCAATCTCATCGCCGCATATCCACCCGAATGAAAGGTTCTCTCACGGAGAGTCATTAAAATTTTTCCAATGCGTTATACCGCAATTTTCTATCCCATTCATTGCATTTGAGGGCAAAAGAGGAAGAAAATTATTTAAAATTTTATGTACCGGATGTCTTTAACCAATTAGTTTTTTTCCTTTTTTTAGATGTTGTTTCAAAAAATTTAAAGTCTTTTTTCTACAAAAGCACATAATGAAACTGAATCATTTGTAATCTTTTATAATTAATTATATTAATTAATCAATTACAAATAGAAATTGTTTGCATTGAAGTTAATAAAATAAAAATAGAATAGATTTTTTTATAGATTGACATTTGTAAGGTTTACTTCATTTAAGCTTTAGGTCAGATTAAATAAATCATCGATAATTAAATGTATATTTTTGTTTTAATAAAAATGCATTATTTTTAATGCCTGACAAAATATTTAACAATAATTTATTATATCGTGTAAAAAAGACAAAGAATAAAAAAATTCAAGGAAGAAAGGACAGTATATATGTATATACTTTTACATTTTATATCCTGACAAAATTTACTTCCAATGACATATTCCAAATAAGGCGCACAATTCACAAATCCATTTTATGTCAAATTATTCTCACTTCATCCGTTTATTGACGGATTGCTTGACATATCAGCCATGTAATCAAATGGAGGTATCACTTTATAGTGAGAAATACTCTTTTGCGTTTTCAAACATTTCCATGAACTTCATTGATTTATGATATAATGTCAAACAATTTTGTTCTGGATCATACACAATCTGAATATACTATATCTATTATAAAGCGATTTAAAATTTTTATAATTATTAAAAATGCGTAACTTTTCATCTAAAAATTAAAATAAAAACATAATTTAAACTATTGTAGTATAAAGTCTTTTAATTATAATATAAATATAACTTATACGATAAAGCAGTTATAAATTTTACTCTATAACAAGAAGATAATTTTTTTATCTTAATTTAATATATACTACGTGGACTTAATAATTTACTTTATCGTAATCTGCTTTTACGACACAGTCTTATGCAAGTTGTTAAACTTGACTTCTATATATATATATAGCTGATGCGTGCCACAAGTTCTTCTGCTGAAAACTGCAGTGTAATGACAGTAACGCGACAGGCCAGCATCGCCTGTTAATTAGCATCGATTGCTTTTGCGATACATAGTTGCAGTTTTTGCATATCCATTTGCGATGCGTACCGTTGATTGATGAAAATAGGAACGCTATCCAATACAAAAAAACGATTGCCCTCGACAACGATGGCATAGTATCAATGCGATCGTATCGATATGCAAAATTCCTGGGAGGAGGAAGCTTCGCTCGCGTATAAATTCCAGAAGCAATAATCGTCGCTCATAATCGTTCATAGAGCGTATTTTTTAATTTCGCAGCGATGGGTGCGCGCGCAAATTCGCAATACTCGCGCAGTCTTGTTTTCACCCCCTATCTGGGCCGGTAAATCAAACGAATCGATACACTTAATGCAAACTCCGTGGCAACTGCACGCTCGCCTATCGGAGGAATTGCTTTATGAGTCACCCAACGACGATAACGGGGGGCGATAACGTCGATAAATCGCAATTATCGTTATTATCGGTATCCGGGAAGATGGACGTCTTTCCGGATCCTTAGTGGTGTCGGCATGTTTTAAATTACCCATCAAATCTAAGTGTTCCGCCCAACAAAGCGATACCGCCTGCCCGCGCGTCACCTCTTGCTTTCCTCAGTAAACCTTCCGTGCTCTCTCCCTCAACGTCCGTTTGATCCTAGCGACGCACACATCCTCTTCGTTTACATAAGTCTGACAGATATGTGCGCGTTACGCATGTCACGAAAGTACTAGAGGCTGCCGGATTTAGAGTATCACAACCGGGGTCAAAGAGAATATCGTATGAGACTCGGAGAGCTTGATGTAACATCTTTCTTCTCGCGCGCGCACCCCCTGGCAGGTAAACTAACTCCGCGTTAGAAATTATTCAGCGAAAGTACGCCACATTGCACGCCAACATTGAAATCAAATTCCTAAAGAAATCCTTGGAAATACCTTGGGAATTTAACTGCAGGTCCGACGGCTCAAGGAGAAATTGGAACAAAAGGACAAGGGGGACGATATCATTAATAGTGTATGAGTCTTGGTTGAGATCTCTAAATTTAACCGTGTTCAATATCCTTTTGCTGATACGTCGATTTTTTGTTCATTAAGAATACATGTCAACTATTATAATTATTATAAAAAAACATCGCAAGTAATATTATCTATTTTAAAAAGACTTATGATTTATACTTGTCTCTTCTACATTGTCAATAAATTCTTGATATACATTGTTATTCCGAGTTAACAGAGATTTATCACCATTTTGAACCAAAATAGTGTAACTCGACGGTTTGACGATTTTAAAAATTAATATGTGTGCGAATATTTTATTCATTCGATACGAGTATAAAAATGTATATATTATTTTTAATAGAACGAAGATAATATCGTAGTTTTTCTCGAATTAATATATTTCACGAATTAATATAGTGACACTACAGAAATTGTACATTTTGACAGCTCAAATCTTTAGAAATCTAGCAGAGTAGAAATCTGGCTGATTTTATTGAGAATAGTAAAAAGAATTTATATCAAATTTATCTTTAAAACATAAAAAAATAATAAAAAACATGCTTATTCTGATTGACGCTTATTCTGATTGAACTTTAAATTGTGTATTTCATAAAATGTCATAAAAAATGAGAATTTCTCAAAATGACATGTTATGTTTATATGCATCGATATAAGATTATACTTTTATGCACTAGCAAATATTTTTTTTTTAATTTTAGAGTTTATTAAATAATGCAAGCAAATAAATAGGGAAATAAGTTTGTAATATTTCTTCATGAAACACTTTTGTTAATTAAAAATTTTTTTAAACTAATTTTTATTTTTTCTACAAGCATTTAACGACCAGAAAGACATTTAATTAAAATAACTAAAAAAATCAACGTTAATATTATAGTTTGTATACGTATTATATATACGTTAATATTATTATTTTTGAAGATGAAAAAAAATACTTTGAAATGTAGTGCGTTATTTCAAAATATTATCCAACAGGAATATAATAAAAGCAATAAAATCATGCATTATGCAATGTTGTGTGTTATTACATTAATGCTCCCCTAATATAGTTACTTTACAATCTAACAAACAACTATGTCAGTCCCATGTAAATAAAATTGTACAAACAAAACTATAATCATATCGCAATAATACATTATTCACTTAAGTGAGGTGCTAAATTAAATATACCTTCGCTCCATGAATTATTAATCGCGTTAAATCAATAAAATCTACCTCATCGCGAGACAGCTTTTAAATTTAATAAATATACATACAAAATTTAGCTCCGCGGAATATTTAATACGAATTTAAAGTATATTATATCTGACGGAAGACACGATTGTGTCCCCTCCGGTCTAAACAAAATCGCGAGAATTTGTCTTCGTCTTTCGAATCTCAGCGTAATATCGCATGTCGGAGAACAGCAATGCGGAAGATATACGCACGTATTTCGCCCTTAATAACCTCGCCCCCTGCGACAAACGGCCCGCGAAGAACGCGGCATCCCCTGCCGTCATCCCCCTGCCCCCTGCGGAATCCGTCGCGGTGCGCCATTAAATGCATACCACGCGCGAGGAACATGACACGGTCGCGACGGGAAAAAAAGAGCCGGAGAAATTAGCCGACACATCTGTCGTCCCTCCTCGCGTGCGTTTCGCCGAGATGGGGTGGCTTCTAAGGGTGGTGACAAGGCGGGGGCCAATCAGCGTGTAATCTGTTTAGGTTTGCCGATTTGACACGGATGACTAACCGCAGCTAGCTGCCGCGCTCACGGCTTACCGCCCTCACGGGATTTGCGACAAGGAATACTTTATGAGGCCGACAGATGCGCTCTCGGATTATCCTTTAAACACACAAAATCCGTCTCTCGTGTTTTATTAACCATTGCGCGAGCGTGCGCGCGATCTCGGGGGCGTTTTATGACGGGGATGACTGTGTACTGAGAACTTAAACTCGGGTCAATTATACAAGCGCGGGTTAGATTTTCCTATCTTGATGATACGTCAATGATACCTCGTGCTTAACTATCGACTGTTCTCTCGTGCTCGTTTCTCGTCGACATATTTGTTTTCATGTTGAAGTCTACGGACGTATTTCGAGAGTTGTAACACTCTTAATATTTACTTTTAATATTAACTAATTATTAATGAAATTTTATTAATGAAATTTTACATTGACGTGACACGGGAATAAAATAAGTTTGATTGAAGAATGATTCTAAAATTAATAATATGAAAATATTTGGCACAATTCCGACAACTTTGACGATGCGTTTTAATATTTCATTTATATTAATCTCGCATAAACCAATGTAAGAGTCTCAAACAGCAATAATTTTTTGAGTTTCCAATTATGAATGTAACTAGATATACAGTAAATATTATTAGAATTGACATGGATATTATTAATTTAATTAAATCCCAAGAAAATCGGAATTAAATTATATTATACACATACATATATGAAGAATTGTAAATAATAATATAAATATTTTCACAAATTCTTTTGATCTATATTTAATTACGATAAAATTACGTATACAATAAATTATAATGAATCGCTTTTACAACCATTCTAAGCGACTGTTCAATATTATGTCACGAGGAATTTTACACGTACGTTAAATGTAAATCCGCACGAATTTGAAAGTGGAATATGATTCACAGAAATTCTCAGTCCTCTGTCAAAGGATTCGCGATTCTGCGAGAAACAACGTACTAATTTCGCATTTTATTTGTCCCTATGATCCGTAAGTCCGCGATAAGCCAATCGGCTTACAACGGAATCTGCGCGTAAGCGTGCGAGCATAAATTTGCATTAATTCAACGGACTATATTGTGCGTATGCTGGGCAATGTAAAGCGCGGGAGGAAAGAAAAATCGTCGGCCGAATAATTACTAGCCGCTCTCCCCCACTCTCCTTCTCCCTCTTTATATATGCATATTACACAAATGCTCTTATAGTTCCCTTACAAATATCCTATTTGTACTCTCTCCAATTTATGTGTATGCAACTGGAAAATTGCTATGTTCACACATTTGCGGTATCAATTGTATTTATACTGCACGGTAGCTTACAACCTGATATTTATTCATGATTGTCTTAATAATTACCTTATTACAGTTTAATCTAAATCGTAATATGTTGTTTAATGAAACACACATTACGTATATTTTGATTTCAATAATACTAATAACCAAATAGCAAATTCATTATTAATGTATGTAGAATAATTTTGTTTTAATTAGGAAGAGATGTAGATACACACACACACACACACACACACACACAAATTGTTTAATAGTTACAATTCTTAGAATTTTAGAAATTTCTGAAAATTTTAATTGTTTTATCATTTATATAATATAAATATTTATTACACTTAATATGATTAAATCACTTCGAGGAAATATTAGTACCGTTTAACGAGCCTGTTTCTTTTTAGAAAAATGTTAAAGGATGATTTATAATGTTTATACCATAATACTTTATACAATTTTATTTATTTATAATCCTTTGTAGCTTATACTATTAAATAAAATAAATATTAAATATTAAATAAGATGCGAATTAAATTATAGAGATGGATGTCATCTAACTGTGCTTATCAACTTTGTGGTGCAATGACTCTATGACTTTATGACATGGAATAAAATATTGCTGTGACATGTGCTCTTACATCGATCTACCGTGTTACATACAATCAATATTTATGGATAAACCCATTCAATATATCCATATTTTTTGCTAAAGTTAAAGTATTTCCCGATATGTTGAAGCACCATGCGTTATATAACCATGAGTTAAGACTGACATCATGATGCAATGTTTTTTTTTC
The DNA here is from genome assembly GCF_003227725.1 of Camponotus floridanus. NCBI lineage: Eukaryota > Metazoa > Arthropoda > Insecta > Hymenoptera > Formicidae > Camponotus > Camponotus floridanus. Next base: position 1,557,508 of record NW_020229570.1, read on the forward strand.
TGCAACATGTTTATTCTTGGATGATCTAAGTGTGTGAAGTCTATTTTTATTACAGATAGAAGGAAGAAAATTCTACAGTGCTTTACAATAAAACATGCACAGACTATAACTTTTATTGTACAATATAACTACAGTGCAAAGAAAATGATTATCAGTTTCGATAAAACAATATAATCATTCTAAACACAATTAGAAATATGTAATATATATAAAATTATTATTGTAAAAGCTTGTATTGTATACAATATACGATAAAGATTATATTATGAAAAAAACATTCTCAACTGAAAAATATGTCGAAAGAGATATATCTCTTATCAATTAGAATAATATAAAGATTATATAAGCATCAGTTGTCTGATTGATATCAGTAATTATATAATAAAAACGACATAATTATGTCTTTACCAAAGGAAGCAAAATTCAAAGAAAAAGATTTAAAATTAATGTTAATATTATAAAAAAAATATTCATGATAATTCGTGTACTTTTATCTGCGAAACATTCGTTCCATGCAATACATTGCTTAGAGGACAAAGACAATAATATTCTCAGGAAGAGATCAAATTATCAGGTGCATGTAATAATTATATATATATTATAATTGAGCATGAAAAATTGATAAGAATCACTTCGCTTGACTATTTATGTGCCCTAGTTGCCTACATTTTTTGCATCCGTCCACGTGCATCACTGATGTCGTTTAAAGTTTAACGTAAATCCATAATGTATGTTAATGGCATGAGTCGCGCGCGAAAAAAAATACATATATATAGTGCGACAGCAAATAGTGACTCGATCAGAACGCTTAGATAAAAGAGACATAACTCCGATAAATTCAGCAATGATCTATGATTCAACTATTTTCTTCCCCTCGCTTTAGAAGATGGAATCGTCGTGTGTATGCCTTCGGCGGTAGTACCGAGAGGGTGATTTTCTACTGGGAATAGGAACGTCTGACCGTTTGATTATCCACGTTATATCTCGGTGCTCATAATTACAAGTCGAACGCGATATTCGTCACGCCATCTGCTATATCTCAGAACCCCCTCGTGAAAGATAGCACCACGAAGTCAAGTCGACCAAGAAAATCGATGCCGCAAGCAATGTAATATGTGCAAATATTGCAAGTCCTACCTTGTACATTGAAACTTTTAGCTTTACCCAACAATCTAACAGTATAAACTTAGTTTTAAAATAATCTTTCTGAGAGATAAAATTTTAATAAAATCATAAATATATTAGCTTTCGTATTAAAAATATAATGCATATATAATTTAATGTGATTTAAACTTTTTTTTATTATTAAAAATTTCCTAAATTTAACATTATCTAAATTTAAACGATAATTTTATATACACATTATATACACATACATAAACTCGACAATTTTAATAAGAACGTATTTAATTAAAACTAAATATAATTAAAATATCAAATATATTAACAATAAAATCTATCTCATATTTTAAGAATTCAAGCACTCTTCTCGGTTCTTTTGAAATTAGCAATTCATCTGTCAGAATTATCTTGTACATTGAATAAATTCTATTCTTTCACTACATTATTAAAATAATATTAAATTTCCCACTGTATAAATATTACAAATTGAAATCTCTGAAACATCAAATGTATTACAACTTCTATTAAATTATATATATAAATATGCCTCTATATATATGTGTATATATATATATATATATATATATATATATATATATATATATATCCGTATTTTAATCAAATACTACGTCAAACAAATAAAATTCGCGGATAACTCTTTTAAACCATGTAACTGTCTAACATATATGAGATATATTTTTCATGAATCTGGAAGTGTAAGCAAGCAGATCCATTTCTGTAAATGTCACTTTCATCGCGCCAAATATCATGAGAGATTCGCGCGGTGGTATTTCCCGCCGGATTTAAGGTCGCGCGACTTGAATCGCGCTCCTCGTGCGGCGTACGAGATAAGTCTGTTTCATGTATATTTTACAAACCAGGCGGGAAAGTGCTAACGCCAGTTTATTTTGGAAAGAGGCGGATACGAAGGAAGAGGACGAGAGCGGCTGAACTGGGGCGCAATTTTCAGACAATTTCGTGTAATAACTTTTGCATGCAAAATTGCAATAATACGTTTTCCCGACGAACACGTAGGGCGCTTTATGTTATGCAAAGGGCAGCAGCCTCTTCCGTACTTCTTTTCTCTCATTTCTTTTTCTCTCTTTCTTTCTCTCTCTCTCTCTTTCCCTTTCTCTTCCTCGCATTTCGTTCTCCTTTTCGCATCAGTGGCAATGACTACTATCGTGAAGTCAATTTTTTCTTTTTTTTTTCGCTCTCTTTGAGATACTAGCTCCCGTCTTCTTCCCAATCTAATTTTCCTCTTTTTCTACTATAGTTCTGTATCTGTTGGTTTTCACTTATTCATACTTCAACCGCAAAGTTGTAATTACAAATGCCTCCCTCGCGATCACCGGTATTCATCAACGTGTTCTATATTGCTATATTTATTAAAATGCACTTGTTTGATTTATGTTCGGGTTTATTTAAGAAAATTGAGTAATTTACGTAATTAAAAGGATTGTTTAATAATAATAGATATAAAAATATTACTTGATAGAGAAAGAGAAAGAGAGAGCGGATAACGTGATTACTTGCATTTATTTACCAAGATAAAATAATTTAAGCATACTCTATACTCTTCTTTTACTATTTATCGATAAAATATCAATATTTTCAATATTCTATTTGTGCATTTCGTACAAAATTCATATCTTAATTAAATTTTTTAATAAATATTGATTTAAATAATTCTACTTAGATAATTTTATAGTTAGATAATATTTATAAGTACAAATTTTAATATTAAAAAAATTTGAAATAATACACATTTTTATGACTTGATATCTGATTCATATATCAATATTATATAATTTTATTAATTTAATCGCAAAAATAATGGTATATAAAAATGTAATATGAAACTGTTTCATAACATTTATTAATGTTGTAGTTAAAATAATTGAAAAATTGATTCTCTCTCCCGCCTGTTTAAAAAAAAAGTTTATAAAATACTGATTATTTTTTATTCAAGCGTAAATCTTAATTTGATCTAAAGTATAACTCCTCCGCTACTTTTGTATTTTATCTTAAGATGAATTTTTTGTCTCCCTTATGTTTCGATGGTTGTGATAATACTTCTTCAGTATTCTATATTTTTATAGATACTGTCGCGAATATTTCGCTTTTAACAGAAGCAAAGCGGATGGAAAAGTATTTCGAGTCCCATTGACAACTTGTCAGATGCAAATATAGCGATCGGATATTAAAGGACATAGAATATTATAAAAGATAAAAAATTTTCGAAAAGAATTTTATTTTCTTTCTACGCGGATGTAAGACAATTTCTCGTGCGGAGAAAGCGAAGAAGTGTTGAAGTATTAGCGAGACCCCTTCATGGAAATAAGATTTAAAATATTAAATGAATAAAAAGAAAATCGAAGTTGTGCATGCGAATTTTTCTGCAAGAAGAAAAAACCGTATTTCCATAATTTGCAATATTTCTGAACAAATCACCATAACAATATTCAAACAGATAATTGTATGGCTATAATTACGGAAAGAGCGAGTTTAATTATTGTGTAAGTATTGTCATAAAAAAACTTACATTATTTTTGATAATTTTTCTTTAATTACCTCTTCAGATCTTTTAGATATGTGAAATTAATTAACAGAGGTAAAAATTAAAAACATTCATATTAATTTAAATCGTGTGCTATCTTTATTAACTTTGTTAACTTTATTAACTTTTGTAAAATATATAATGAAATTTGCAGTACACTTTAAACTACCATATTTAATTCAAACATGTTTCATTTATGAAAATACTAGCATTAAAAAGAAGAAAAATATATTATGATAGTAAATTATGATGTTACAGTTATTATGCAGTGCTTTTGTAAAAATTATTTTTACAAAGTATATTTCTTGAATATTCAGGAAAATAAATTTACAGAAATAATTAAATCCTATTTTGCAAAAATGAGCATATTAAAAATTTTCTATGCTACACTGTTTATAACTCACTTAATATTATTATGGCTTTCGCAAAACGTGCCTACAATGTATTCAAAGTTGTTCACGTACGATTAATATCTATTATATTTTATTGGTGCAAAAATACAAAGTTGCTTTTAAATTTGAATTTAATTTAATATACAATCATTAAATTTTATAAAATTGCCTGGTTTATTTTTCGTAATATAAAAAAGTAAAATAAAGCCGAGACCAAAAAGAAAATTATTATTCTCTCACTCGTCGACAAAAAGTGCAGAGAAATTGTGGTCACATAAATACACCTGACATTTCAACTGAAACGGTAGCAAGGACGAGTGTTTTTTGATAATCGTGCTGCTAGAAACAAAGAAAGTGTTCGCATTTTATGTTGGTTTGTTTGCAAAAGCTTTCTCAAAAAAATTTATGTCTTGCAATACAAACTAAGAAAATGAAATAGAAAGAAAAGAAAAATAATTGCAATGAAAATAGGATAATTATATATATATTTCAATAAATATGAAAGATAAAAATAGCAAGAAAATCATTTTATATAATTTTATTATTTTAACAACTAAGAGAGTAATATTATTTTATTTTTTTAGGATTATAATCTTGCTAAAAGTTTCGTCTATTTGTGTGTGCACATATATTAATATTGTGTAATATTGTGTAATATATATTTTTTATATTAATTTAAAAAAATATATAATTCAATATTTTGTAACTATTTCATATATAACTATTTCTTATATAACTATGTCTTGTATAATCTAAAATCTAAATTAAAATAATTAGACTATTAATCCTTTCTTTTTGTTTAAAAAATTTAATTTATAAAGGGCTACTTATTTATTATTCTCAAGTTTATAAGTTTCGAAATAATATAAAGAATCATTTTATATTGTTTCCATCATGCAATTAAAATAATTCAAAATAGTTTATGTGTCAATATCACGAAAAGGACAGTTGTTTAATAACAAATCTGACAAAATAATTATTATAAATTAATATATCTAAATGAATATTAAAGCTTGTAAGTTTAAAATTTGTAATTCTAAATTTTAAACAAAACGTAGTTTTATTTAATAATTAGAGACTTGGTAGTTTTATTTAAATTCCGAATTCAATTTTTAAATTTATTCATCAAAGTTTCGTCTATTTGAATTATATCATTAAATATATCGATCGTTTTCTTATATTTTTTAATTTTAATTACATCTACAATTTTTAATCCCTGTACGATATGCGAATTGCACAAGATACCAATGAACTCTTTTAAAATAATAAGGAGAACGGTTGTACAATATCGAGCGTGCAATAGTTCCATATAACACGAGAGCAAATTTCATCTTCATATTCTAGAAATTGAACACGATTCGTACATTCGAGTGTCCGGCGAAAATGATGCAGCACTTTACATTATACATGCTGTAATATTTTTAAAATAAAACTTCTAGAAATACAGTTTAGCAAAGATATAAGATTAAATAGAATCACAAACGTCGTCATGTCGTGTTTCACTTCATGTAAGCAAACAGACTATACTCGTGTTTCTGTTGTGGTATCAAACATGAACAATGCTTCAAGAAACTTGATTAATCTTGTAAAGAACAAATTGTTGTCACATGTACACACAAAGATTCACCTTAAGCTTGATGATTCAAATTATCTTTATTTTTACAATTTAATAAAGCGTAAAAAGATCTTTACGATTTCATTAAATTATGTGTTGTAATTAATATTATTAATTCTGTAATTAATTCTGTTATACTTCGTAATTAACGCAACGATAATGATACTGCTATTTCCAATTTCGAATACGATATCATTAGTGGAAACGTGACAATGAGACATTACATTTAATTCAATTTCAAGAGTTTACGTTGCTACTATCGTTATTTCCAAATTTCTCTCCCCGAATTTATATTTAACTGCGCATGCATGTGTGGACTATCCAATATGATAATTAAAATAAAACCGTTACGTCGTCGTTCTATTTGTAAAATCAGCAACCGAGGTTGGACGAGCTATATATTTCAGCTTTTTTTTTAGGACACGTCGCGGCAACCGGATGTGTCCGAGCATAATAAATTCTACCCTCTTTCGTCATCCGGTTCTCCTTTACTTATGCTTCATTCGGGTATAAATCTTCGTATATATACAATGTGAGTAGTGTGTGAGTACCCTTCATGAATATAACATAAAAAGTCGTTTCGCACAAGCTCGAATACATTAACGATTCGTGCAAAGGAAACACGGAGATCACAAGTAGCTAGAGATCCAACATTGTTAAGTGCACATTGATGAATTTATTTTTAACAACTAACTAACATGTAAATTATATTTGGAATTATATTTTTTTACATAAATATTATTCATCAAATTATATATTCAGATATATGCAGCGTAATATGACATAATCTTGGAATTTTTATTTTATTTTTTTTCTAAAAAGAAAGCGAAAAAGTTCCCATTTCTGTATTTTCTACATTTTCTACATTTTGAAATATTTCAGATTTTGAGTTTTCTAACATTGCATTTATTAATCCATGAGATAATTCATGAGATGTAGATTCAAGAGCTCAAATTGAAAATCTTGATAAAACATTTAAGAGAATTAAGGGGAATGATATTGATAAAATATTAGTGATGATTGATTTTCATTAATTTATAATATTAAATTTTTTGTGCAACATTCTGAAACTCTTCTTAAATCAATTAGCAAGAATACGTTTATGATTAACGTTCTGCATGTAATATCAAAAAGCTTACATGATGCATCAATGCAAGTGATACATCGATCAATGTTGTTAATTACAAACAATATATCTGAAACAGAATGTCGTAATATTTTAGAATCATTTGTCATCAGTTATTGGACATATATATTGGTAAATACAACGTGAAATACCGTTGCTGTAAATCAAAAGAATTGTAAATTATATCTGTAATCCACGCGATGCCCATTGTACATTAGAGATGTTGATGGTCTTTTAATGCATTTGATTAAGTGTGCACAATATTGGGATTTTCTTTATATCTCATTGACGCATAACAGATGAATACCAACTCTGATCTACTATATTATCTACTATATGATTGTACGATTTAAACTTTATTAGAATCCCGAAATTTCCTCTAAACAAAAAATAATTCTTTAATTAATCTTTAATTTTTATTTTTATTTCATATTTTAGTATCATTTTTATATTCAAAGATATTATTTTATAAAATAAAATTATTAAATAAAATTATAAAATAAAATTATTAAATAAAATTATAAAATAAAATTATGAAAATAAAATTATATTATAAATGAAAATTTATATAATTTTATAATATAAATTTACAATTATAAATTTATAAATTTTAGAAATATTTTTATTATATCTCTCCAAACTATGTGTTTTAATCTTTTAAAAATCCCAAGTACATAGCATTTTTAATTTATTAAAATATGATTAACACAACATTTGCAATTTATAAAATATATAAATTTAAAATATATAATATTTTAATTTATATTTTACTTTAATATTTATTTCAATTCGAAAGAAATCTTTTCAAAAATCTGATATCCCTATCCAATATTTCTACTGATCTATAGAAAATATCATTGAAAGCTTGAATTATTATTGCGCTCATAACGATTCGTTTTGATTATCTTTGAATCGCTCATTTTATTTTAATAATTCTGTTGCTTTACGTTTATTATTGATGTAAAATGTGATTTGCATTACGATATTTTTCGAACAAATATTTCTGTTAAATTTTATATTAAGTGTCTTTAATATTCGAGATTCTTGGAATAATTAAATAGAGAAATTTAAATAGAGAATCGCACAAATATTTGATACAAATAGTTAAAATTGCAACTAATATATTGGTATTTTAATTATGACAATTATGATGATTCTTTAACAATCTGTGAGCGTCTATAATATTCATCATTCTTGTCGTTTCTGAGAAAAATTAAGCTGCGAAATAAATTGAGCTATAACAATAACGGTTTGATGAGGCTGAATACTAAGCGAATTTAACTCGCGTCGATATATTGTAATCATGTTATGCTGCTGACACGATTCTCGCAGTGTTTCTTCTTCGATAGTTTTCGCAACAATTAGAAGAAAGTTGCGTTCGGCTAACGAAGTACAGAGGGATTGCGGGTACGTATTTCTCTCCGCGAGACAAAGAGACACACCGGTAACAAATGGTACCGCGGTTTCATCCGAGAATGTCGCAACTTGGTCGTCGCGTCCAGGGCGTTTAATTCAATGAGGCGGGAATAAGTAATGTACCTTTGATAAAGTCATTCTCCTTCTTCTCCTACCCGCTTCTACTTCGGGGACCGCAGTGCATCCTCCCAAGTGCTTCAGGCAACGAAGCTTGATTATACAAAGACGAGAGCAATTCCGCCCCCACGACTCGACATTGTCCTCCTATCCTGGATATTCCGTTTTATGAGTCGGCACTATAATCCTTGCTCAGTATGTATTAACGGTAATCTTTACTATTAAATCGAGCTTTAGTCGGGATTCTCGGTATTAACACTGATTATTGCCTATTTTCGCGAGCGAGCAAATGAACAAATAGTCACCTTTCGGCAAATAATTGGTATACACGAGACTTATGCTCGTCAAGGCATCGCGCTCATTCAAAAAATACTTGTCTGACTTTCCTCGATTATTTATTTTAATTAAATACGTGAATAATAATATTCGTTAGAGATGAAATAAAATTACAACAAATATATAGTATTTTTGTGTTCAATTCGAGACAACGTCTTTAGTATTTCTCTTCGAAAAGCGTTAAGATAAACAGTAGTATATGCCTATGAAAAGCTTAAGTAAATATAAAGTTGTTCCAGGAGAACTACTCTGCTACTACTCTGACAAAATTCGATTCTCATATTTGAATTTGCAAATATTCTTACCAAAAATTTAATCTTTACAATATCAACGGTAAATATTAGAAACTAAGCGTTAATTTAAAGACTTGTTATGGTAGAATCCACCCAACAAATAACATGAAATGTATGTTTAAGCTATTTCGAATTTCCTGTATTCTATAAGGTATTCCGTGTATGTTCTGTAGATTATTCGGTAATAAGTGGTAATTAAATTAATTAAATATAAACCAATGTTATATAAATCTAATTTAGTTGCGACTAGGGATTAATATCAAATTGCTCCGTCAATATTTGATTAATACAGATATACAGTAGAAGACATAAATAATTTGAGATGCTGAGGTATCAAAAGATTGAAATAAAAATTTATGAAACAAAATATAACAAAATTTTCAGTACAAATTTTTGTAAACAATTTTGTCTAGAGAGTAGACTCGAGGGATATTTGATGATCAAATTATTCAAAGTATGCTCATACATAGTATAATATGTAAAATATATTTAGAAACTCTGTAATGTTTGTGTGCACTCGTTCAGGAAATATTATGGTCAGATAATAATGAAATGTTGCAGTCTACTGAAAGTTCTCGCTCTAAGAAATGTCAAATTTTGAATTCACTTGAAAATATTTTTGTTAAATTTGTTTATTAGATTTTTATTAGATTTTTTGTCTAAAAATTTGAAATTACATTAATCCTGTTATTAAAAAGATTACATAACATTACATTAATGAAATAAATTCATTAATTTTTTAATTATAAATAGCATTTAAATAACGCAGAGTTACATATTTATAACTTACACAAAAAATCTTAATGTAATGTTTATAATTATAATATATATATATATTTTGCTATAATGCTGCGAAACAGCTGATTTACGTCAAATAAAATCATATTTTCATATTTTAAAAATTGTAAAAGATAACAAATAGTCTTTCGTTCAACTACTGCATAAATGTGTAAACGAGTAAACCATTATTCTTGATCATTTTTCTCTAAAGGATTGCAAACATCAAATATAATTTTAATACATCCACGCGGCAAACTTTTGTCGTACCATGTTCCAGCGTGTGTTGTAATTTTTATCGTTCGCTTCCCAATGGAATTCTGTTGTGTGTTTAGGAATTTAGTATACGACATACACGGCACTCTCATCGACGCAATGTTGTTTGAAGCTCAATCCCTGCTCTACTTTATTGGAACTGGCGACTTTGCTGACTTTCATTTCAATGTCAAATACGGGCACGATATGTATCGAGGATCGAAATTGCGAGAAATCGCTTATAGTGCACATGACAATTTTGATATGCATATATAGTTTGTAACTTTGAATTACATTCGCTGTTTAATATCAAATGTTACTTTATTAATTAGCTACAAATATTCAGTAAACAAGCGGTAGGAAACATGATTTATCTCGATGATACAAAATTTATGGATTTTTCATAAAGCAAATAAATTTGCAAACTGTGCGGTAAATTTATTTTTATGATGTAAAAAAGTGAATTCTTTTTCATTTTGATAACTTTTCATCCCGTTTACATTGTCGGTATATTCGCAAACGTATGATACACGTTGTACATGTGTGTATATATATGCATATGCATGTATTAAATTAGTTATCTATTATAAAAAATAGTGTTAACGAGTGTATGTAAAAGTATAATTATTGTTCTTGTTGCTGACAATTTTATTTTATCTCTACTTTTATGCGGAACAATAAAATGCCAAAGTTCCATCGTGCATGTTTTATAAATAAAACGCTGTTCATTTATCGCGTGTTACATCAATAAGACTGACATACATTCTTCTCGTGATCTTACGATCCTCGAAATGGCGGGCAAGTCGCATAAAAATGGACATTCTTGTTCCTTGCAATTTATCCGTCTCATCACAATGTTAAGGAGAAAAAAAAGAAATCGCGGACGGGAGTTGGTATGCCATTACTGCTCTTCTCGTGCCAGTGAAATGGAATTTTTTATGACAGGCAATTCTTACGGATCGCATTTATGTTGAGTAAGAAGAATGGATAGATTCTTTAATTCGGTCGGGAAATATATAGCGATTTGTTACATATGCGCGCGCACGAACGCAGACACAGGGACACATACATACGAGAATTAATAAAAAAAGGCGGAAAATGGCAGAGCACAGTCGATCATCATCGAATATCCTGGCACTTCGGGAACGAAACACGGCATCAGTCTCGCGCAATTTGAATTGCCAAGCGCGCGCGCATATCAGGAACTTGAAAATAGCTTAATCGATCATCTCCTCATTTTGCATTACCTTAGCTGTCATACCGTAAGTTACTCGCTCAGCGATTCGATAATGCTTTGAATTATAATCGCGGAAAACGATATATATATATTGAATGGGATTAGTAGCTTATAGCGGATGATCGATTAACCATAAAGGGATCAAAACGGAATTATAAAATGTCGCTGTAACCATGTAAAAATTACTTGCTACTAATTATTGTTTATAATTTTTAAGAATTTCTTTACATCGTAATTATGGAAAAAATCATCATGAAAACAATTTTGCAAACGTCAAATCGGGCATAAAAAGATATTTATTATAAGTTGTTAATGACGTGTCAAACAGTCGATAAATTTTTGGAATGAATTAAAATGATTCTTTTTTTATGTCAATGATAAAATATTTAACAAAATCTTTTTAATCTATAAATAATCTGTAGAAATCTGCCTGAAAAGTCTCTGTTTTCAGTAAATTAATATATTTTTAATATATAGAGATAATAATTGTGTGTTATAAATTTATAAATAAAAATAGTGTGTTATAAAATAAAATATAATAAACAGAATCACATTTAATTATATTTATAATGTATGTTTAATATTTAGATACATAGTATGAACGCGCGCGTGATGTAGCTGTTATATTTAAATATAACAGACATACATATACATAATTTTTAATCAAATATTTTAATCGAATAATTATTAAATTGTAATACAAATTAAATATATAAATTAATCAAATTATCAAGTATCAAAATTTATGTGTCTTGATGTTTGACAGTTATAGAGTGACGATTATATTTTCTATGATTATTCACTTGATGTTCACACTTAATAGCGAATCCAGTTGAGTTTTACGTTCCTACTATTTCATGCATTAAAACCACTAACAAATCGAAGAGCAATTAGCGAAGTGACCGATTATTGGTCGTGCATCGACTTCTCTAAGCGATTTGCATAACGCACGAATAATTATAATCAAAGTAATTAATTGTTCCCCACGTTATCCGTTCTCACAAATTGTCATCGGATCTGCGAAACTTGCGAAATAACTAAATCGTGATCCTACGTAGGTTTGCAGTATTATTAATTCAATTTGCACAGTTGCATTACACATCAAAGCATAGCCAGAAACGTTTCTCACTAGCCTGAGACTTTTCTGAAAATGTAAAGTACACCTTGAACATAGGGCAAATTAGAGCTAAAATTATATGCTCTATTATTCTTAGCAATTTAAATATACTATGTCTTATGAAAATAAGAGACAGAGAGAGAGAGAGAAAAAAAAAGAGAGAGGGAACTGTGCTTTTTTCTTTATATTTGCCTCTTCATATGTAATTTAATGCAGTCCTGAAATATACCGTCATACGAAATTTTTATTTTGTAAGAAGTTTATCGCTGGTTCTACCAAGATTAACAAAAATATTTTTGTCATTATTTAAGAACTTCTAAAAAATTTTATGCGAAAATGAAGATACTTAACGCACTTTGTTTCAAATAATAGATAACTAATTTATTTTTCATCAAATATCAAAAAGAAAAGAAAAGAATAAAATTAATAAATTGAGATTTTCCATTAGCACGCTATATTCATTTCGAGAATAATTAAATCATTAATGGCTTTCTGAAGGTATTCATTCCGTACATTCACAAATCCCTTCGTTTCATCGACTTTTCAAATAAATAGAAACATATGAATGACAATTTTTTCGCTCATAGCAATAATAAAATATCCATAGAAAGATAAAATTCTATTGAAGCTAAGCTAATCTCTCTTATGAATTTATATACTATTTGTACTCGTTAAACTCTACCGATTTTATAAATGAGCATGTTTTTCTGAATATTAATCCGTGCGCTATCCGTGGAAATATCCGTAGAATTCAAATTGATTTATTTCACGATAGAAAAGATAACGAATAAAGCGCGTAATGCGAGTGATTGAATAGTGTTTCACTGAAGAATCGCTGACATCCCAGAGTGCCACACAACAAGCCGATAATGGTCGCCTGTTAATTACTCGTTTTAACAAGTCTGCTCCACGTCGCTGATGAATCCGCGACGCCCAGCGGGACGATTCATTACAGCATCGCACCGAACGGATTTATACCTAACTTCCTTTCTTTCTCCCTTTCTTCTTTCCGTATTCTCTTTGTATCGGGAAATATCTATCGGCTTTCTCCGGTACGAGCATAAATCCGAAATAGAACGGTGGATGGCGATCGATTGGCGGCACTTCGTGAAATTATGCCTCGTGAATGAAGATGAATAGTTTACTATCGTCTATTTCGTGTGTTCACGATAGCCGAAACTCTATACGCGTGTCGCGATTGTGACAATAGTCATGATCCCGTGTCATTCGCACACCAATCTATTTCCAGTGTTTCGCGAATTTCAAACTGTATATATAAAGTATCTTTTTTTTTTCAAACGTATGTATGTATGTGTACGTTAAAGATTTTTTTTATAAAGTTATTTTTTTTAGTTTTTATAAACAATATTTTTTTATACAGTTCACTCGTGTAATATCGACTACAAGAGAGATTAATATTAGTATTTTTTAAATATACATATATGCACGCGCACGTACGTGTGTGTGTGTGTGTGTGTGTGTGTATATGTGAGAGAGCTAAAAAAATAAACATGTATGCACAATAATTATGTATGCATTGATTATTATTTCCTAAATAAATGAAATTAGAAATAAGATACTTGAACTGTCAAATGCGCTTTATTCACGCTGATAGTTAAACTAAAATGTCTCACGTATTTAAATAGATAAAACATTTCTTATAATAAACATCACCGAGTAAAGTTTTATATTGTCCCGTCCTGAATATTCTACGTTCCTCTCTGCGCACAGTTGATATAATTTCAGGAGCGTATCCCGTACGCAAAAAGTCCGTAAGTAAACTCCAAACTAAACTTTAAAAGCTTAAAAACGAGACCCTAAACTCGGCCCGATAGGATAATCGATTAGCTTTGAGCATTTTTATTACCTAACAGTGCAAAAGCGTCCGTGAGCTACCGTCCAATAAAATTCCTTCCGCCAGAGATATAAGTTGGAGAACGCATTGCATATTCAGCGTGTACAGTCGATTGCATATTCGGCACCAAAATTCGCGTGGCATCGCTGATAAATTGTATTACGTTTTTCGTCTAGAGTGCAAATCGAAATCCCCATTCTCTCTCTCATCATCGTCGCTTTCGGTGAAAACGGCGTAAAATCCAATTAAAAAATCAAGAGAAAATTTTGCGTAGGGGCTCTCGCATATAAATATTATTGTTCATTGTCTGTAAGCGATAATAACGAAATAATGCGTATACTCGATCGGCCGGCTTTTCGACGACGATTGCTACTGTTATTATTATAACTAAAATGCTGCCAAAATTATAGTGTCACTATTACTATGTGCCATTTTAAGCATACGCGTCGTTAATCCCTCATGCACATGTACGCTCATTACACGATTAGCACGATATTTGAAACAACGTCAATTGCACTCTCTTCGTTAATTATTAATTCATCACTGAACATGTTTCATTACAGTCTTACAATATATATAAATGAGTAATATTTTGTCGAATTCAAAGAGATTTAATTAAATTATTTAAGTAAAATTGTATTAAAATGTTAATTAAATTTACTTTATAATTATAAAATAGAATGATTATAAACTGTAAGAAGATAGAAAACACTCTAATAATATAATTATAAACAATATAAATAATATTATAATATTATAATTAATTTATTAATATCCTTGAGTTTTATTCAATCAATTTTAAATGCATCGTTTAAGTTTTTATATAATGCACATGAAATTTTTAATTTAATTTAAATTTGTAATTTTACAGTAAGTAAAACATATGTAAACTTTCTTCGTACGTTTATTTAAAGAATTAGAAAATTTTTCGTCTTAGTCCTTCTTCCGTTTAATCGGTTTACGTGGACGAACGTACTTCTCTAACTATTGCATTTTTAAAAAATTCAATTTGCTTCACGATAAAAATATTGCGGAGCAATATTATTTATAAATGAAACTTTGTTAAAAAGCTTTAATAAAAAAGTATGGGTTAAAATGGCTAATAATATCCATCCTGGATAATTCCGTTGTAAATGATTCAAGGATTAGATCCCTCTAACAAGACTGACACGTTTTCTCGGGGCATCCCGTATACCTTATCACTTCACATAAAATATTGAACGATACATTCGCGCACCCACACCGATATGAAAAAAAACATATGGATTTCACTTACGGATGTCGGAACTACACTTTAAGGACACTGCGTACGAACTTCTTAGGACGAGGGAGTGCCAGAATCGCATCTAAATCTCGCTGCGAATGCAGTGCGGTCCTCCGGAATCTCCGCCGGATCCTCCCAGGGGAAATCCTCCTCGCGGCACAATAGATCCGGAAAAACCCGGATATCTCGTGTGACTCGGTGGTTACGCGCACTTTTACGCGCCGTTTACCGCAATGACGGCGACACGCACAATGCAGTCACTTCCGGTCTATGTCCCCGTTGCAGGATACGTATCTCACAGCTCCTTTCGTCGAGGACGCAGCACCGCTGATCCGAATCATAAACGGCACGCGCGTTTATTCTATCATCATCTCGCGATCAGTTTCGATCCGTTCCATCGATCGCGAGCGCGGAAACGTTCACTTTAAGCGGACGCAGAGGCGAAAGACGTCTTGGCGAACAAATCGCCATTCAATCGTCATTCATTCGCGATCGCGCGGCCCACATCCCAACGTCGATCGGAGCACTTTTAATGCACTGTCGCACTCCCAAAATGCGGGGGTGGGTGTCGTTGTATATTAAATGCTGCTACGTGAAACCCGATCGGCAAATTCGGAATTATCCGTGCGATTCGCGAAATCCACTGCCGGAAAGGGGTCGGAGATCGACGGTTTCCCTATCGATCGATATCGGATCACTGATCGGCCGCCGACGAATCGAGTACCTGTCGGCGAGGGTGAAAGAGGGTGAGGAAAACGAATGCGTGTAAATCCAACGTTCGCGAGGCGCGAGCGACACGTCGTGATGTTGGCGGGCGACTAACCTCCGAGAACCGCTCTGCACCCCCGGACACCGCGCATGCCCCCTACCTTAAAGAACGCACCCCCGCTCTCTCGCATCCCCGATCGAGTCTCCCTCGGCTCGTGCAGCTACTCCCCCTATTCCGCCGCTCCCCCCTCCCCCTCTTTCGCTAAACCGCGTTGACTTCATCTTTTTTGACGAGGAAACCGCCACTCTCTCTTTTCTCACCTCTCTCGCGCCCTTGTGTCCTAAAATATATACCTGCCCATCCCGTTGCCCTGTCAATCTCCATTTATATCCCCTGTCCATTTGCGTCGCGATAGCACCTCTTCCGATTAGTGTGTCTTAAAAATTCTTCCATTTTGGTCATCGTATTCTTGAGATGTCAAATTTTCTTTTTAACTATTTTCAGAGTCGTACTATTTCCTTTTCAAGTTACACAAGCGAATGGAAAAGCTTCTCTAATCACTCTTCTGGAATGAATCGAGAATAACTCTCTTGCTCGTCTAAATTAAAGTAATTCCTTTTCTTCAGAACTTCAATTTGAGATTATACGGTACAAAAAGATAATTTATCGTTAAATATTATAAATTGTTTTTATAACAGATAATGATTTTTTATGAAATGTATTAAAGGATTTTTAATTGTTATATGAAATTTAGCAAAGAATGTTAATTATTTCAATTAAATATTTGCTAAAGGCAAAGTTGAAATAATTAACATTTTTAAATCGCCATTCTTTGCTAAATTTCATATAACAATTAACGATTCAATTAACGGGTCTAATTTGTGTTTTACATTTGTAGAAAAGAGAAAGAATTGAGAATTGTATTTCTGTTTAGAGGTGCATTTAATGTGAGTAGAATGAGCAGACCGGACTGACCCTATGTTGAATAAAGCTGGCATTATATCACTGCATGTCACGGCGCAAATTTGTTGGCAAAATACAAAAACATTTCCCGCCTAGGTAGTAAAAAATACGAGCAAAAGATAGAAAATTGCGCGGGGTAATTTCTTGAAAATGTCACGCGTACGCGTCCCGGGAAAATACTTTTCGTACGCCAGGAAAGCTGTGCTACGGGATGAACTAAAACGAGTTTTCATTTTTCACCGTACGTTGGCAAACAAAAGGTTACCAGTATAAATATTCGGTTAAATCTATATTTTTAGCTTGTAACAGAAAAAAACGAAATAAATCATGAAACTACGCACGATACTGCGCTTCTTAGATGCAGCTTTCATGATCGGTCTCGTTAAAATATTATATCCCTTATTAAATAACCGTCATCATCTTATTCTTTTTATAATAACAAAAATTATAAATTTCTTAATATTGCATTAAGTGATGTAAAATTAAAAATTAAATAGAAATCCTGGACGATAAAGAGCCACGAAATCATATGAAAATTTCGTCTTTGATTAAAGCAAGGAAATTATACTATCGTAGAATTGAAAAGCTATATCTTGATGTATTTGTTAAAACGGAAAATTTGATCGCGGATGAAACTTCATAGACGGAAAGTTGCGGCGAATCTGAGCGGGGCTCTCCGTATAACTTCTACCACACCCAAGTAATAATGCGATCGTTTCATTTCGATCGCGCGGCACCGGCCGAACATTTTTCACATCGCCATTCCGGCGCGCGTCATAGAATTCGGGCCAATTCAACCGTCGTATTTTATGAACCATTCGAATGTCCGGCGTGAGCTTTTTTTCACCGACCCTTAATATTTCTTGCAACGGTGCTTCTCTTCACAGTTGATTATAGATTGCAGTGTATCGATAACGCAAGCGATAAAGGTCGGATATGTACGGTATATATTCGCTGCAACGATCTTTTTCTCAGTTTACATCGGACATTGCGGTACGAGATTATTATTTGTCACGATAACGAGAATGAACGGCAGGTCGTTTTATTGTCGATATTTTGTCGTGCAATCCGTGAGAATCGCGACTCTGCATCATCGATGCTCCTACTCGAGAACGGAGCAGGATTAAAGGAGAATTTAATACGCCTAGTATTCTCTGGAATAATTCAAAATCGGAAGTTTGTTCGCGAGTCGCAATTCTCGTCCAATTAGGAGATCATAGAGAATAACATCTCGCGTAAAGCAATTTCTCGCTTTTGACGTGTTTTTTGAAGATCTTTACGAGATATTGATTTGTTCGTTGCAGATACTAATAGATGCCTTTTATTATTACTCTCATCTTTCTCTATTATTTTCACTCTTCAATCGACACGTTGTCTTTTCTCGACTGTCTTTCTTCGATCAAAGAACCCCGATCATTTCTCATTGCGAGATTTTAATAAAGTGAATCAAGTAGTAATTGTGTACATAAAATCATCCGCTGCCCGACGTAGAATTCGACTTATTATTTGTCTCTTATATTTAATGATTATTTCCGTTAAATTTAGTTCCATCACAAAGACATATCATTATATTATAAAAATATATTAGAGATTTAGCATGAAAAATTTTTATCAGAAAAATAAATTCAATAAAAAAGTGAAATATGAAAAGTTATGCAAACAATATGTATCTGTTCTTTTTATAATTACTACAATAAAAACATATTTTTTTAAATATGTATTCTTTCGATAGTAGTCTTCGTTTATATGTCTTTACTCAGGAAAATTATAAAGTTTTAATAGTTTATGGTACATAATAAAAAAATAATTACATTTTATTTCTCCCTATCTTTAATTTATGGAAATTAGATGCAAATGAGAGATTATCTGCTTCTAAAATTTCAAGGATTTATGAAGTTTCGAATCGATTTAATGACTTTTTCATATTACAGTCAACTTAAAATAGCTAAATAGTGACTGTTTTAGGCGTTCTTCTTGTACTTGGAAAATGAGAGCGTTTACTTTCGTTAAGGTGAGTGCCTGGGGCTGATTCACCCTCCTTATCCTCGCGTGACATGGAGCAAAGCTTTGCAGTTCTCCCGAGAGGACGGCATGCGAAGGGAAAAGGGAGGAGCAGAAACATTGGGCTCCAAAGAAGAACATAAAACCGAATCGTACGACTTACGAAATCCTTTCACTCTTTGAGAAACCACGAAGAGAGATTGAAAAGTTCTTTTACGTTAGTCTCATTCTCTCTCTCTCTCTCTCTCCCTTTCTCTCTCTTTCTCTGTTTATCTATCTCTGCTTCTTCCTTGCATGGCTGATCTACCTTCGGTACGCTTCCTCATTGAAATTCTTCACGATGATCGAATTCATTATCACGCCACCTTCGTAGCGCGTGTTTTCAGAGCCCAATCTCGAACTCACATGTGCCTTATGTTATTCAACTGATTCATGTGCCTTATCTCGCAATTTTACGATCAGAGAAAATAGATTTATTCTTACCGTTCCTATATATTAACGAATCTTTAATATCAAAGATATCAGTTACTATTGAATTACTGTTAAACTTGCAAGAATGAAAATTTGTGAATGCTAATGTTTACAAATCTTTTTTTCAGCAATTTATAATATTTTAGTTTCACCGCGTTGAATTTAACAGTACATTTTATGTTATATTCATATTATATTTAGTACATTATTTAGCAGCAATTATTAAAGTGCTTATGTAACAATTTAATGTTTGCACATTTAAATGTGTGAATATTTGCATGCATATGCATTGTCATTTTATCACTGAAATTAATTTAGATAATTTTTTTCAACAAACACGTAGTCGCGATCAAAAATTTATAAATTAAATATTCCAATGACTGTCAACACGTGCAAACTCCCCTACATTATTATATAAATATAATTCGGTAATTATCTAATTATGATATACTATTTATTATTAGCTATCTTGCAAACAAACGTAATAAATTTACCATCGAATTTTTGCCAAAAATATTCGTAATAATAAATAGTTATTCAGCGTTATTTGGACGAACAATTGATGATGATTGAGCTTATAAATATATGCCGGAAGCAATTTCGGTGTTTTTCAGTCAGAAACGCGAATAGGAATAGTTCGACAGAAAAAGGTAGTCGCTAATAATTGATAATAAGAGATCAACAAGCGCTAATTAAAAGTCAACACAGCTACGAAAGAGAATTCTCAAAGTTCCCGAATGTCGTCAAGTCGAAAGAGGGAAAAGGGCAAATGCCATCGCTTCTTTTCTAGGTCGTACCATCCTCGTGCATTTACGGCGCGATGCATCAAGACCGAGATCAATGAGCTCGATCGTTAGTCATGTGCCGCGGCGCGGGACGGATTCAAATTAACCGGTTAATGGGAAAGTTCAGGCGGCGTGAGTTTCTAAATCAAAGTGTCGGATCGACTCGAAGACGTTCGCGAGAGTCGACAGCGACAGTGTTGTGTCAGTGATACTAATGGCCAATTTAGTTCTTTCCCGTAGTCGACGATACGTCGCGCATAATCCAACGGATTATTCCGCCAACTGATCAATTTTTTCCATGGGACGTTGGGGATTTAAACTCACTCTCTCCCACGGGAATGAGATCATCAATCACGTATTTTTAGAAGACCCGATTGAATTTTAAAATAAGCCGTGACTGACACGTAATAAACATAATAAATTTGTATACATCTTTTTCTTTACGTATTAATATATTCTTTATATATTAATATATAAAGTATACAAATTATATAAATTTTAAAGAATGTAAAAAGAATAATATTCATACGTATATACAATTTGTTCGATATTTCTCTTTAATTAAATCGGATTTATCTTTATGCATAATGCAAATGTTGTAAACTATGATCTTAAGTTAGTCAAGATTGAAAGTGTATTGGTTGGAGCAGGTGAGATGGGTGCAACAAACTTTAACAATAGTATCATCAAATTACCTATTTTATATGAGTTAAGGTGCGCTTAAGAGATGCTCGCCCGAATTGTTTTACTGCTTGATACTCAAGTCGACGGAAC
Organism: Camponotus floridanus; assembly: GCF_003227725.1. Taxonomy (NCBI): domain Eukaryota; kingdom Metazoa; phylum Arthropoda; class Insecta; order Hymenoptera; family Formicidae; genus Camponotus; species Camponotus floridanus. Next base: position 1,578,693 of record NW_020229570.1, read on the forward strand.
TTTGGTACGCAAACTATCTATCTAATCGCATTACAATAGAAACTATTTCTATCCGTTATCGTACTTTCAGTGACTTTCCAATAGTTTCAGAATAGTTCACAAAAATTTTTCGTAAAATCTCATCGAGCGTCAAAACACAAATAAAATTTTGTTTAATGCAAGTATTAATTTTTCAGTCAAAAAAGATTGTAAATGAAAAATGAAGGGTAAATATCATTCTTCCTTTTTCCATCGCTTCTTACATAAGATGGGTTATTTTATGCTCATCGTAGGAGCAAAAACGCCATCGATGAAAAATTTCATCTGCTTAGCTTTGATCGATAGTTTTGATCCGCGGTGCAGTTGTCAGATAGACGTCATTCTTTCTTACGTCCCTATCCTTGCGAAACAAAACGAAGTTGATCGTTCCCCAAACGACCAACTTTGAACATTTATCAATCGAAGAGACGTAGAGCTTTTTGAAACACATACCATATTATCTTCAACTGCACAATTATGTTACCTATAATAATATGTAAATAAAAAAATATAAATATTAAAAAAATACAAAATAAAGAAATATATGCATATATTTTCTCCTTTATTAATGTGTCAAACATGTCTCTAAAAAGTTATGACATGAGTGTTTATCTTTGTCTAAGATTAACTTGATTCCAGATTCTGTACCTTGGATCTTGAAAACAGTTCTTTTTTACATTTTTTGACTAACTTTTCTCCATCTTGATTGTGAATTTTAAATAATATAAAAATATTAAATAATAAATATTAAATATTAAAATTATTAAATATTAAATGCATAAAATTAAATAATATATTGCTAAAAAATCTATTATTTAAATTCACGTTGTTTTATTTACGCTAAATGTACAGTAACTTAACATTTAAATTATATGCATAATATATATATTCAACATATATAATACATGTATAATTTTTATATAATATATCGAAACTATTAGTTGAACGTGTGCTGAACGTTATCGGAGGAATCGACAGTTTTCGTACGATTTGCAAGTGTACGACACACAAAGAGATGTCTGACACGAGCACTTCGCCGTACGGTGCATGGATCAATCGAGCAACCGTGTCGCGTGTCTGGCTGTCCCCAAACGTTCTCCCGTGCTATTCCATTGTAATTCGAAGTCCTACCAGTCGGCAGGTAGTGGCTCACGACAGACGTCGAGCATTTATCCGGTCACAATGCGAACGATTGCCGTAGGACTCGGTAATGTCGAAATTCGCGATTGCTAAATTTTGGGATCTTCTACCTCGTTCAAACGAAATTATCGCGGCTTGGTATGCTCGATAGAGCGCGAGACACCGTATTGCGATAACTGCAAAATTATGCCTTACGACTCATAATTAAATTTGGACGGTACGTTGAGTGTCGTTAATGGGACGTAATATTGCACAACCTCCTGTTATGACGCCGATCGATTTCGGCTAATTAAATACGGGAAAAGGAAGGAGAAGAGGAGGGAGGAAGGTTGTGTATTGATAACTCAATTTAATAATTACACGTTTTCCTAATTACACGCGCGATTTGGCCGTCCGTATTGTATACGCGCTAAAATATACAAACATATTAACACAAATTTAAATTATTCAACTAGAAAAATTTATCTTTACATATCTTTCTATGTTTTAGGTTTATTATTCTTTCGTAAAAAATTTTTTTATACATACAACACATTCACGTAAAGACACATATTGACCATCTTACTGTGTAAGTGAGGAAAAAGAACATGGACTCATCATCCAAGAATATAACTTACAGGCTTCTAACCAAAGTAACTTTTAAAACTGATACGAGTTAAGCTTCTTAAACTTTGCGATATCGCTGAGGCACTTGGCCTACTATATAAATTTACACCATCAACTTCCGCCAACCTATCTATCAATACGATTAAACTTTCGCTTTTGAAAATATCACTAATGAATGAATTATTGGTATATGATTATGTACATTTAAATTAATATTGCTTATATGTATATTATTTTTATTTAAATTAATATCGCTTATACATATATATATTACTTTTATTAACTAATTCTAATGAGATAAATAATATATTTATGTGTTAATTCCTAATGTATACATATATTAAAAATAAATTAAAATTAATTAATGAAAGTAATATCCCTCTTTTCAAAACACTCACAAGTAAAAAAAATCAAGGTAAAAAGGTAGAGTAGGTCGAAAAGTGTCATTTATTGTTAGTAGCTTGATTAAACTCCGCTGAGCCCACTATTTCGTTTACCGAGATTGCAAATGATGTCGAGATTATAGCTCTACTATTCCGACGCCGGCGACGGAATATTTATGCTCGTGACAGAGGATTGCACGGCCACGAAAATGCACGTTGAGGTAAAAATAACCCACGCTAGAGCTGTAACACGCTAGACACCGTAAACACAAATTTATTAACGAACCCCGGCACCATCCGAAAGAACGACCCCCGGTCGACCCGGCCTGCTTTCTAGTTTATCAGAATTAAGGATCGGCCTTTCGGGGTCGGCTCTCCCCGCGGATTGACGTATTTGGAGAGAATTAGCAAAATATAGCCTTATTTTGATATCAGAATTATTTACGACAGTGATTAAAAAATATACGAAGACTTTACGTCAGAATAATGGCTCTTGTTCTGATATCGAATTTATTATTTGAATTAAAAATGTTACATATTAGTTATTATTATCTCTTATCGTATATTGTCAGAGAAATTTCCATAAGAACATAAACGACTAGACACGATGTTTTATTCATTATATGCATTATTAATAAAGAAAATCATATTTGATAAATGTCAGATTTTTGCACGAATCTGTCTCACGTTTGACATGCTCGAAAAAGAAAATGTAGAAAATGTCATACTTTGAAACTAACTCGAACGATATTATAATTGAATTTTAGTCTTTCGTAGCTAAATAGCACAAGTAACTGATATGACAACTGCAATTATCACGAATGTTAAACTATAACGAGTGTATAATAATGTTTGACGCTATCTTTACACGCGAAATTCTCTCGCTCGTTGCTGGCTACCTCGCAATCGTTAATTAACAATTTTCGGAGGTTTCGCCTGACGCAAAATTAATCATGCGGCTCTTCTCATGTATGCGGGGCGCCTATAAAACATGCGCGCGTTTATTAACGCTTGCGCGAAAGAAGGCTTTATTAAAATGTACGATGTTAAAGATGACATGCGCGTCTTCCAGAGGGGATAAGATACAATGTCTCCGTGCTATGAAACGCCGACTGTGGTTACGATTATCACGGCTACGTGACGGCGAGAAGGGGAGCGAAGTTTTGATGAAACTGGTAACCGCATTTTGGCAAAGGATCCTTTGAAGCAGAGGACATCGTCACGCGAAACTGCAACGTGGCTTGATCGATGAAAGGCTAAACGCGTGGGAGACATTAATGCAGTATGCAAGCGAACGAGTTGGTATTCTCAGCTTTACAACACTTCTTAACCACGTACTCGGTTTTTTTTCTTCATTTTTTTTTTGTTTTATTAAAGAGGTACATCATGCGGCACGACTAGAACGTTATCGTAATGCAAGAGCGAGTGACCGGCGATGAAAATAGCTATGATTAATATGCAAATGTACAATTTCCTAAAATAGATCGCATCGTCGTATCGCATGATCTTTTGTGAGAGAAGGAGAGAAAGACAGCAAATTAATAGTGTTCCCTATTTTCATTAGCGCTAATAACCGAATGATATTAGATCGAGCAATCGTATGCTATGTGATCATAATTTCATGCAAGGCGATAGAATATTTTCTAATTAATATTAAAATATTTTTCTTTCTCCATAAAACTACGAAAAAAATAATCATCGAATAAAGAATAATGATGTATTTTTTTCTGATTATCTTTCAATTGTTTCTATTTTCGGTACATCTATTTTAGAGAAATTTTTTTATGTAATACATGTTATATAAACATACACAATAAACTTTTATTATAATTGAAACATTTTTTTCTCTAAAACTGTACGTATCTGTTATCTGTAACTACATTTTTTATAAATTACTAAAAGCATATGACATTTTTATGTATATTCATACAGCAATAAAAGTATTCAAAATTAATATTATATTAAAATAACTGCTACGTAAATAACGTATTGCTGTTATATATTGAGATTATAATTAATTATCTATAGATAAATCACAGTTAGTTATATTAATAGCATACAAAAATGTATATATTTACTATTGTGTCAAGGTAGATTCATCAAACATTACTTTATCAAAACAGTTCCATCTCCAAATCTCATCTTGAAATATGGATTTTCGTTTCAAATGGTTTTCCAATATTTTCATTTTTGAAGAATTCTGTCTGTTTTCGTAGTCGCGGCATTCTAAAATGAAATCTCGCGCAGAATAGACAGCTGCATCGAGGGCAGGGAGGATATTCAAAATAACTTATTACACAACAACAAGATCAACACAATTTATTACATAAAAATGTGAAAGTGATTTTTTAATAGTTTTCGTCTGAAAACATATGAGATAAAATTGGTTCTCGATCAATCCAATGATAAAGTTAACATTTACGTACATACGAAATTTTTTATATTTAGTTTTACTAAAATATATATAGTTTCAGAAGAGGATAATCTCACCATTTAAAAATAGAGACGTTAGATTGCAAATTAAAATCGAAAATAAAAAGACTTGGAATCCGATTTGTATGTATGTTCGTATATATGTAATGGGTTGATTTATTTATTATTAGTTATTTTCCACATTTTCTTATTTTTTCATATTTAAAAAATATTCTTTAATTCTTTTGTGTATTATATCTATGTTAGTTACAATATTATGAAATTAACAAGCTCTTGAGTGCACTTAAGTATTAAGAAAGATTAATTCCTTCAAAATTTATTTATTTTATTATATTTATTCGAATGTTCAGCCTCATCCAGAGTTAAATATCACGTACGCGTCTAATTACGCACTCCCTTCGGGACCCTCTTGTCTCATTATACGAGGGAAAAATCTTTTCCCCCTCTTTCATCCGTCTCAGCGTGCTCTGCACTTAAATCCGTCTCGCATCCTAACTTTCCGCATTACGTTTAACTCAAAATGCACCGCTCATATCTACGCTGCGCTCTACGCGGTTCGCGAACTTTGCGTAGTTTATACAAAGCCGCGAGCGATCAAAGTTTCAACATCCGGAGACTCGAAGAAACGACTCTATCCGGAGATTTCCGTTCCGATAAACCGCCGGCAGCATGTCGTCGGGACGTCCAGCTTTCTTGCCGCGAGGAACAATTCTTCATCTCGAAGAAGCGAATTTGCCCGTCGTGTATTTTATACATATATATGTATATTACAGCGAAATAATGGCGAAATTCTAAGGAATGTGCCAAGAATTCCAGAAAACGGTGCGAGATTCTCGTTGGAAATCATCGCGAGATTCGAACGGATTTCGCGAGTCGTATCGTCTATAGCTCCGACTTTTACGCTTCTCTCACACATCAACAGCCAGAAATACACCCACCTTAGAACACGAATTTATGTGGTAACACAACTACAGGAGGGTACCTCTCTAAGGAATCCCGTCTCGGAATTTGCTCCGAGACGGCAACCGCTTCTAATTTCATCTACTGTCGGAATAATGGCGCCATGGGTCGCTCTTATTCTGTCATTAAAAGAACATGTTTTCATTCTGATATTGATTTTCATATCAACATGTAATTATACTTCAAATACGACAAAAATGAAATGTTATTATTATAGTCTGTTATAATTATAAAATAATTATAAAACAAATAGCTTCGAAGCTTTTTAAAGAAAGAACCGCTCGAATTTATTTAAAATTAAAAATTTTTACAATATATTCAATAAAATTAAAAATTTTAACATTACATTTAAATTTGAACAATTATGTCAGCAATATAGAAATATATAATTAATCTTTTTAAAAATTAAAGGATTTTAGTTCATTTAATCGGCCATCACATCTTTGGATAATATTAATAAAAATTTATTATATTTTCCTCTCTCGATCATATTGATTAATTAATTAATTGTTCCTTGTCAATTTATAATCATTCACGCTATATTCAAAGGCTTTGAAAATCTCGCTATTTCTTTGTATATTCCGACTGAAGATTAAAATCGGAAAGCCGCGATACGTGGCCCAGAATTCAAACTCGAAACTAGGACAGATCCGATTTTCGGCTAAACGACGCGACTCGAGATCTCTCCCGTTAAATTCGGCTTCAAAACCACTATGCAATAACGGAGCGTTTCTATGTTTCAGGTAGTATAACGACGTATATAGTGTAAACGACAAATGGACAGATAGACGGCGATAGAGTTGCTGTCGACTTTCGTTGAAAGTTTTGAGAGGCAACTTTCTCTCCCGCTTCACACGCGCGCCTCTTGTGATCGTTAAATCGTAACGCTCACGTTCCATGCTCGTATATATAGCGGGAACTCTGTAATGATATCAGGAAAATTTACAGAATCTATCGCTACGTGCGTCACGCTACACCGCCACGAGGAATTTTTTTCTCATCACGCTTTCTATATTCGATCTATACGAAGGAAATAAAGTTTTAAGAGCGGCTTTAAAGTCTAACTCGCTTGACTATTTCGCTTTCGAGCTCACAAACCGCAACAATAAACCGTTATTGATAAATAATAAACATGGATGGAGATAATAATCTTTTTGGATAATTTTTTTATTAAAAGCAAACTCGCGCAAATACATATTTAATTGTCAAAAATAGTAAATAGTAAAGGAGTATTATCACATAATTATTTCGATATTTAATTGCAGCAATGCTGTATAATTTAAAATTATAATAAATCGTTTTAATTTTACAAATATAATTTTTGAAATTGCATATTCTTATCAAATGTCAAGAAAGCAAAACAATAACGAAAATAAATACTTGCAAATATAAAAATTAACCGTATGAAAGAGAAAGAAATAAAAACATATATATCCGCTTATATGAGTTTATATTGCTTTAATTCAAATAAATGATCAAATTTAATATGAATAATAAATTTATTTATTACTCTCTTTTCTTATTTAATTTAATTTAATTAATTAAGATTATAAAGATTTAATTTAACAGATGCTTCTTAAACAGTGACTTCTCAAGTAATGAAAAGTAGTATTACCGTACGATTATCCCGACATTAAATTCGCAGAATGTACAATGACAATGTAATTAGTATAAATTGCTTTAATTTCGCTCATAATTTCCAAAGGTGGATATTTTTGTCGCACGTCGTGAAAGCGAAATACTCGAGAAAAGAAACACCTAGAAAAAGTGCAAGAACTAATTGCACAAATTAAATTAGTATCAAAGAAATATATATATATATATATATATATATATATATATATTTTCTTTTGTTTATATATATATATATATATATTTATAATAAATATAGCAGAGAGGGAGAAAGAGAGTTAAAAGATACATATTCATTCACGCACAGACTCGAGCGAATTATTAATGGCGGACCATTTTTAGCTGACGCAGCGCGCGAAAAGTGCACGCTGTAATAAATGCGAGTATAGCGGTCATTTAATATCAATGAAATCCTTTTAGTGTCACAAATCCTGCGAGCGCTTGCCTAGCGTTACCGCGAAAAATCGCTCATGCATTTCCATTGTTTCCCACCCTTCTGCGCTATACCGAGAGCCGCGGATGAGCTGAGAGGATTTACACGTCGGCAGGAAAACATGCCGAGCGGTAAACGGTGGCGCTGTGCCAGCACGATTAATAATACCCTCGTTAATGCGGATTAAATAAATCGCGATGTAAATTATGCGAGCGAAGGATAATGAGGATGAAAGAAGAAATGGCAGCGACGATCGTGTTTCGCGCGCGCGTCGCGCGTCAATAACGGATTTCTAAGAGTGCGCACAACAACAGTGTTCCACCAGAGGATATAACAAAGCCCATTCAGGATTTGAATAATTTTTATCTTTTATCTTTTATCGCGTGAATACAGGCAAAAACTGGCGATGTAGCGGCGATTTTTCACTATAAAGTGATCACTCTTTGACACTTCGAGCAGCCATTGTCACATGAAACAACCGCGTTTAGAGTTTTCTTTATTACGCGAGATCGTCTCTCAATCTTTCACGCGCGATAAAGAGAATTTTTAAAAAATCATACATATTGAAGATAAAAAAAAGCGTATAAAACACGTGAGAATGATAAATACATTTTAATGATTGCAATGTGTAATTATTTTCGAATAAATCTTAGCAATTAATCCTCCGTGAGCAATTTTATTTCAATTTCTTTAATTATTATTTTATTTATAAGAAGAATTAAATAATATAAATTTGTCGAAAAGTAATATATATAATTTACAGCATATACAAATTTTTGCCTTTGATTGAAAATATGTCACAATATGTGATTCAACAATTAAGCTACAAAAACAGAATGAATTTTTTTCCTGAATTTTTTTACTACGATATTGAAGGAATATTTCTGATGCTCTAAGAAATGTATATTTATTATACAGGGTCTACCAAAAGTGTGGAAACCCCTAAATATCTCGGAAAATATACGTTTTACAGAAAAGTGTTTCCAACAAAAGTTGTAGGGTTTAAGAAGATCTATATACTGATTCTATCAGTTTGACCTTGGATGGCGTCGTCAAGGTCAGGTCAAGGTCACATTGACTTTTTTAAATGACACCCCCTACATTTGATTGCATATTCTTATAGCTTAATTCAAGAGCTTTCCAAAACACTATAATAATGTTCATTTTTATTAAGTACTTTGCGAGTTATGAGGGTTGAAATAATTTCTTAATTTTACATAAACCATAAAATATCTAGTAAACCATTCATTTTTCGATTATCTTACCTTCATACTTTTATGTACAAAATAATGAAAGGAATCAATTGGTGTAAAGAAAACATACAGTTGTTTTTAAGAAAAAATATGGAATTGTTAATTGCAAATTACATATTTTTTCTTAGAAACAACTATGTGTTTTCTTTACACCAATTGATTCCTCTCATTAATTTGTACATAAAAGTATGAAGGTAAAATAATCGAAAAATGAATGGTTTACTAGATATTTTATGGTTTATGTAAAATTAAGAAATTATTTCAACCCTCATAACTCGCAAAGTACTTAATAAAAATGAACATTATTATAGTGTTTTGGAAAGCTCTTGAATTAAGCTATAAGAATATGCAATCAAATGTAGGGGGTGTCATTTAAAAAAGTCAATGTGACCTTGACCTGACCTTGACGACGCCATCCAAGGTCAAACTGATAGAATCAGTATATAGATCTTCTTAAACCCTACAACTTTTGTTGGAAACACTTTTCTGTAAAACGTATATTTTCCGAGATATTTAGGGGTTTCCACACTTTTGGTAGACCCTGTATATATGTGTGTGTACTTATTATACATATTACATATATGTATGTATGTAAGCGGAATTTTCATTGTGGCCGACTGTGGTGTGGTGGTTTGCAAAAGCCATTTAATTAAGCAAAGTTACGAGTCATACAGGAACGTAGCTGTTAATTATAAATAGTGTATGTAAGCAAGCTATTAATAAGGATATTGTTACCGATTTCCGGGATTTATAATAATTTACCAATATATACTTAATCACCAAGAACTTCAATGTTTAACTTAATAATTAATTCTCACTGTTCAATATGTGAATAGCGCAGAAACGTTTCCATATTGTCTATACTTCATATTATCCAACACGTGTCTATATTGTAAATATGCTTATGTTAGAGAAAATAAAGATTTAAGTGAAAACAGATTGGTAAGCCAATTAATAAGCCATTGGCCAAATTAATTATCATATTTGCTTAACGTATACATATTGTTATTAAAGTATTGATTTCTCTAATATGGAGTAACCGATTTTAATTCGCTATTATGTAGCAATTATGATACGCAGTAAAATTTAACTGCTCAGGGATTTTAATTGCACGTAATCTGTTTAAATGTATTATTTATGTTCTGGTGGTATTTAATTACATTTATTCGATATAAAATTCAATATATAGTTTATAAAAGGGATTAAATTATAATTCTAATTCATATCATAGTGTAATTTATAAACTCTTTTCGAATAGTAGAGCATGATAGTTTTTCAAAGGCACTTTTACAAAACGATAAAGAATCCTGTGCAACACGTTTAATAAATTTTTTTTCGCGCGTAAACTATTTTTATCGTGTATATAAGCTCGTTTAATACAGAACATTAGCTTGATGCCACTATATATTGTACACCGCAGATAGTAAAGCTGTGATAGTTCGTAAAAGACTTGTTTTCTGTTTATGAAGCGTTTACCATTTTTAGAAAAAAAAGCGATATTGGGTCCACGTGATAATCTTGATGTATCTCGTAACTAAAAAGAGAGGCACATAGCTGCATTCTCATCACAAAAGCAAATTGTTATTGGACCAACAGGATTGTTATATTATACCTAATTGCGTGATTAACTTTAATTAGCGGATCAATTAGTATCTAGAATGGATTCACATAGTAATCCATTAACCAACCATATTAGATGTCGTTCAATATATATATTGTATTTCTATATATTTTTACTATCTCCAATTCTTCTTTACCTACTTATTGGCTAAGTCAGCGCGATCATCCAATCGAGATACGTGAAATGCTATAAAAAGTATCGTTGATAATTGTTTAACATTGATTAATATTATTTATTATTAATATTATTAGATTTTTAAGTAAATATTAAGTCAATTTAAAAAAGCTTATATATTTATATCTCTTTTTTTTTATTCATAAAATATATTTCTTCTCAATAAGATTGTTGTCATCATGATTGATCACAATTATTTATTTGATCTATCGTAAATTAAACATAAAAAGTATTTATTATTTACTACATACATCAGCTTGTAAATTAATCTATTAAATATATATGATAGATATATATATATATATATATATATATATATATATATGCCATCATATTTGCGTTGTTCGTATTTAAACGTCATTACCTGAAATGATCGTGAAGTTTGTGTATAAAACTCTGCAATAAAGTATTCGTTGATATAGAAAACGAAGAGACCGTTTTTTTCTTTTTTGGATGTTACTCGACTGAAATGAAAGTTTCGCAATTGGTTCGAGCGTCATTACTATGTTAATTCGATTGAAGTTCAGTTAGCGTTTTCCCTCCGGCCAAGTCTAGCCCGAACGCATTAATAATCCTCGCGTTGTCCAAACCACCTTCATAATACTCGCAATAATCATAGGTTTCTTTCTTTCTCTTTTTACACTCGCGAAGAATTTCTCTCTTTCATTTTTTCGTGATCTCTAGCAATTTGTCAAACTCATCGTTTATCTAAATCAGAGCAACTTGATGTCTTTATTTCATCTAAATATCTTTTATATAAAAGTTTTATTTGCTCTGCTTATTTCAACCGCGAAATATTTTACTTATTTAAGAGCAAGATTGATAAACAGCGATAAATTGCTTCTATTTTCCACATATTTTCCACTAAAAAAAGCCGTCACGGAATAAACGATTTTTTTATGAAAAAAAATATCTCCCTGTTGCTTTTATATATGTATAATTGTAACAGTCAACAAATCTTTCAAATAAAGCAGTATTATATTAAATATTAAAACTGCATACTCTCTCGTATATTTTTCATATCGCAGTGAAAAATATCAACATATCAAATTTTTAAATTATATAATAAATAATATTGTCATGAGTAATAAAATAAAAAAAGATTAAAATGTTGGTGATACCAGAATTAATAATAGGGATTATAATGAAACTGTTATAACAGTACAGACAGTCGCAATCGTATTTCAAACTCTTTTTATTTTATTCTCAATTCTCTTTATTGATACAACACCGGAATTAATGTTCTATTTCATATCATAATTCCGATAAGCCGAAGGGGGATTATTAAGTTGGCACTTGCCAATGAGAAATCACCGTGAATTAAGAGGTTTTTGTCAGCGAAAAAGAAACTTTTCCAATAACCGGTGCGCGACGACGGTTCGAACTTTCGCAGACCGGTATGCGTACGAAACGTTTCATTATGAGACGCTTCATCTTTATTACCGCGACATTGTACATTTCAAGTGTTTTACCGTCCGGCTATATTCCATAACAGCCGGCAAATCCTCGCGATCGTACTTCCGCGACTGCGGAATTCCCGCGAGTGGGGTAAAACTTTTCCAATAAGTTTCGTCACGCGATATCTAGCTTACCGAGATGGCCGGGCAAAATAAAATCTCAAAAAGTGGCTGAGTGGCCCCGTCGCTGCTTGCGTGCTGATAAATCCGAGGGTCAGTACCGGCATCATCATTATCCATTGACACTGAAGGATTATTCGTGCGCTGCGTTTCCAAAAATAATTCTCTTACGTCTCACTAGTTCTCCTAATTCTCGCTAGTTCTCCTAATATGACAAAGACTATTAATATCGCACAATACTTTGTTGTACAATCATTAAGAATATATTCTTTAATCGATGATATAATCCAAATTTAACACAGAATATAAAACTTTGAAATTAAAAAATTTAAGCTTTTCTTAAGCTTATATAATCTTACATCGTATATCAAATTCTTGTGACAGCAGCTATTAATACATAATTATAAAAATGAATCATTCTATTTAGTAAAAAACATTTTTAAATAATTTAAATTACAGATACAGATACACTAAAGAAGATTAGATTTACAATATCAAGTTAAATTATTCGTTCTATAGAAAAAATATTGTACTTTTTATATATTTTTCAATGGCTTTTCGCAAGATAAATTCGATAACATATAACGCAAAATTGTTAGAGATTACTCAAGCTTAAGCAAACATAAGTATGTTATCAATTTTCCAATTTGTAAAATCAATTTTCTCGAAAGGAAAGTTTCAAGTTATTCTACACTTTCGACTTTTTCCATGAGAAATTATCTTCTCTGTTCGGTTACGCTTTTCCAATTCGCTCTGTACTTCTTCAGATCTTATTTTCTTGGAGAAAAAGATATTTTTTTTCTATTTATATTTATATACTTAATCAATCGTGAAAATTTAATTATAAGACTTAAATAATGAGGCACTGCACAACCATGCCTCAGTTCATTTATGCTCCGTCATAAGCGCGGAGTAAACTTCCGTCAAGTTTATGCATCAATAACGAATCCTCAACTTCGCGGCAGCGCAGCAAAAATAAAGAAATCCAGACGCCGATAGTAAGACGTATTCGCTAGAAGCGCGAACTTTCCACGGCGGGAACGATTACCTGAGCAAAGTTTCATGGATTTCTCGTCGTGTGGGACAAAGTGTCCAATAATGACTCACTTTGACTGCAAGTATGTTGCACAACACAAGACATACAACTCACGTCTTGCAGTTAAACAGTTGCCTCGTTTACGACGCTGTTCGGACGCGACGCGACGACGTTATGCACGCTTGCATCGATCCTCCTTTGAGCGAGCACAAGATGTAAGATGTATGGCATACCGTAAATCATTGAAGCTAATGTAACATCCGCGAACATTGTTACGGAGATAGCGTTGATTCTAGAACTATATGTATATCATATTAACAAAAATAATACTTTCCGCTAATTTATATTCTAATGTAATAATTGAAAGATTTCACTGTTTTCACATTATATTTTTCAAGCGATAATTAATATCTCAATATATCATATCTAATATAATATAATATGTCTAAATTTCTTTTATATCTACATCTAATATTTTTATATTGGATTATTCTGAAATCACTATTATTTAAAACATTGTTGAAAATAAAAAATGTATAATATATATTAATCGTAAGTAAATATCTATCTAAAAGATTAATCTATACAATACGTTTTACATTTATAAACTTTTTATTCATACAAAATAGAAAAAAAAAAACAAAAATTACGTATCATTTTATAAATTCTCAAATTTTTGTTAAAAGTATAAATAATTATTTTTGAGTATATAATATCAAAAAGTTTCCATTAAAACAAATTATTATTATTTATTCTATATATATTTTTTTTTATTACGGACAGTGTTTTTATTTCTATATAAAAATTATGTATAATTAATTTATTTTAATACTAATTGTTTAAGAAAAATATCTTTCTTTTTAATTTAAAAAGGCAAACCCCATAGAACCTTACCAATTTCGCATCATTCTAGTAATAATATATAATATGACGAAATATTTTAAATTTCAATCAATATTAGATCTATTCCTACTGGATTTGAATATATTATATTGTACTTATATTGTAGGCAAATAAAAAAATTTCAAAAAATATATATTTAAGAATATATATTAAAGAAATGTTAAAATAAATAAGTATAAGTAAAGTAAAATTAAAAATAAAATTAATAAAGAACATATTAATTAGATACATAAATCATAAGCTCGTATGATACGAGTAATATCAAGAGTTTTGCAATTTTGCGAGATAGCGAAGAGGATCGTTAACCTTTCCGAGGCAATTTACGAGAAAGCAAAGGTAGTAAATATTCCAAGCGCAAGCGTGACAATTCGCTTATAAGGCCACGTATTTTCATGTCTCTTTACCATACGCAAACGATATGGAGTTCTATTATTATCGCGCGCAAACAATAACATTTCTTATATTCACTAGGATGCCAGATGTTTCCGTTCATCTGTCGATATCGCAATATCGTTAAACTGTTGTCAAGGAAACCCGTAAAACCCATTTCCAGATGCACTGTGAAAGACTTCGTTTTTCTAGATAATCGATTAAACCGAATTGCAGCAAATTGGAGAAATTAAATTATTTAGACTAAGGTTGTTATATTGACAAATAGGAAAATTTAAATTACATTTGAATTTTCTGAAATTAACAAATCAATTGATAAAGTATTATTCAATTAATTAGTAATTCGAATAAAGTCGGACATTGTGGAACAAATGATATCACTGTGTACAATTATAAGGAAAATTTAATACTAACTTTTATATAGCTATTTTTGAAATATTTTCTCAAAAACATTTTTTTAATATATAATTATAAATAATATATTCATAAAAAGAGGAGAAGATGCGAAACCGGAAACGTCTGACGCTCGAAGAGGGTCGATTCCCCTAACATTTGATTATCGCGAACAACCTGAGATTCACGAGTGTCCTAATAACGATAGCACCGATCGTTCCATCCGTTTACAAGCCGTGGATACCTCCAAAGTGGAGCTATCGGAATTACCGCATGCATACGTGCACGTGTTTCCATACTGCAGGCATGTGCATACGCCGGTACATTAGCAGTCACTGATGTATGCCTCAGCATGCACGCTGGATTAGATCCAACGTGGTTCGGCACATCGCTCATATATAACCGCTTTCGTAGTTTCGTATGCCTAACGTTGTTGGCAATGACTTACAAGTTGAAGCGAGCCCCAATCGCGAGTCCCGATCTAGCCAAAGCGGCGCTTAAAATGCCATTTTTCATGCGAATAATAATTTTGCACTTCCACTTTCAAAAAATAATAAGGCTTTTCACACATATATTCCAAATAATTTTCAAAAATTGAATTATTGCACAAGATTGTTATGCAACATTAAAATTCAATATTTAATAATCAGTAATTTAAGAAATTAATTGCTAAAAGCGAGAACATACAGAGAATATTTTTGTGATATTATAATTTGCACGTTGCAGATTATTATATATAAATTTATACTTTTTTTATATAAATTTTATGATAAAAAAGATTATACGTGCAAACAGCTTGAGACACAAAAATAATACATAATTTAATAAAAAGATCAATAAAATCTAGGACTTAATTTTTTTAGTACAATATTTCTCCATATATGAAGAGAAGAAAAGAAAGAGAGAGAGAGTCTCATACTATTTTAAAACTATTTCAAAATAAAATTCAACTTCGTTTCTTTTTATACAGTTATTATATTTTTATAGAAGTTTTTATTTTTTCATTAAAACAAACTTGGCAATGGTATGCACAGAATACAGCGAGGTTTTGACGAATCAGTCATTCGTGGAATGACAGCAAACTACCGTAATAGCGTAGCAGAATCTACACCGAACGAGCGAGCGCTATCTCCCTCGTTGTGTCCGTACCATGCACTCGCAGATTTGCATTTACGTACCCAACCATTTGCATCTCGTCCGAAGAGCTGCGGCGTTGAGAAGTGTCCGCACTTATGGAAATTCAAAGGAATATGATGTACGCGACGCCATCTCATGAGGACGGTAATGGATTTCACGCCGCAATCCGAAGACGATTTTGAAATCCGCTGAGAGAGAGCTTTCTAAGTCATCCCGAGCAAAACCGATAGCGACATTTTCCTCGATATAACTTCGTCTTGACGTCGTGATCAACAAAACTGCACAAATTTGAAATGTAGCGCAAGAGTTTTCTATTTATATGTATCAACACATTGAGCGATATAATTTGACAGTGTGTCTTTCAATGGAAAATATTTTTCGTACATCATTTTGAACACGAAAAAAAATAGTTCTTGTTTAAAGATATTTCTTGCGCTCTTCTATAAGATCTTATAAGAAATTTAACCAATTTATACTCTTGTAAATTTTAAAGATGGAATAAGGAAGTGTTCTGTGAGAGATATTGAAGATAAATATTATAAATGTACCGTACTCCATCGTCAGTTCCAATGTATTTTATAAATTTAATGTTTTCCTATCTAACATCATCTCTTGCCTTTAATATTTTAAGAATTGGTTTCATCGATATCGATTAACTTCAATTCCTGATCTCAACTTCAATTTTGTTTTTTAAATGTTTTTTAAATCTATAACTACATCTAGAAAAAGAGATTAAAAATATAAAATTAACTATAACGTCATGTTAAGATATGCAATTGATTATTGTATATGAAAAATTTCATATTTTATTTATATAATTTAATTATTATTTATATAAATTTAATTAAAGATAAAGATCACCTCTTCTAAATAATTTTTGTTTCTCACGAATGAATTATTCGCAACGTCGGCTATAAAATTATCGATTTACAAACATAGATAACCTGCAAGAGCACGTTGCAGACGACGATAAGATCAGGAAGAGAAGTCCTTGAAAAAGAGGGAAACGTCTGTCGCGACTCGTCAAGCGAACTCCTTTGTCGTAACCCCGAAGTGTCGGGGCCGACATGCTACACCGAAAGGGAGATCAACGAGCGGTAGACAAAAAATGCGCCTTCCATGGAGCAGACAGGGATGAAATCAAACGAACGAGCTCGCTTACCATCCCAACCCCCGCCGCAACGGATCTCGACGCGAGAAGTAATTTGTAGGATCTGGTCCTCGCCCTTTTTCCGTGCGTCGGCCCCTGCTTTTTGCAGCATTATATTCAGCTCGCCGAGGGTGACGTCTATAATCTTGACAGACGGCGCGCCTTGCGTCACGTTGTCTTTAATATTTACGTTGCCATCGTAGTTGAAGCGAGATCGGACCGTTTGACGATCACACACGGCTCTATTGCATTGATACGTGAACATTACAACGCTACGCGTGCTGCATACATCGTGCAATATGTGCTCGAACGTGGAGAAAATCTATCGATATATTCGAGGAGGTCCGATAAACTTACCCTTAAGCTATGGAAATAGAAAGGGGAGCACAATGATCATCGTAAAAATGTATTTATACCTAGAATGACGCGTGCAAAATCACATATTGCTTTAAAAAAGCGAAGTTTATTCCTATCTTTTCAAAAAACAGATACTCTGATACCATATTTATATTTTAATACTCTTTAATCTGCAAATATGAAATTTATGACAGATCGCGAACTGTTCGATTTTACGATTTGTTCAACAAGATCGTTAGTCGATAAAGAACTAGTTTGTAACAAACTGCTTGTAATTATTCTAACGGTAAGAAAATTTCTTTTTCTTCTGCTCTTTTGAAAAATCTTTGGTCGACGGTATAGTACACGTGGTACCACAGATGGGGTGTAACAAATATTCGAGAAAAATTGCAGACGAAGCTGGAGCGCTTTCGAGCCGTGAATTTATCCTTGTCGCAATGCGTTAAGTTCGAGAACGTGAGTACTCTAAGATTGTCGATACGAGGTGCAAGGTGATAGGGGAGAAATGGAGCTGAATATAAAGCAGTGACGCGCAACCTCCAACCAGTCATTAATGCTCCTTTAAATGTGTTCGGATCTTCAGAGTATTCCAGATCTTTCTGTTCTGAAATAAAAGTGAACTAATGTTCATTTCATCTCTCGCACATGCAACCCATTATTTCTCTCTTCTTGAGTTTACTTCTGGAAAAAAGATATAAAAAAGTTAATTAAAAAATTAAAGCGCCTAAATAAGCTTGACAAAACTTTAAGTAGTTTGATGATCAGGATGTGAAAAGAGCGATGAAGAGATGACCACACTTTTTTCATCATTATTACTAAATTTATTTGAGGTAGGGAATTTTATACGACTGATTTGAATAAGAGCGAAATTGTGCAGAGGGTTGTGCATCATTGACGAAGGGAGATGTCGGAGTCTGTCTTTCAAGCGAAAGAAAAATAATAATGCAAATGAATAATATCGCTGAATGATAATGCGATTTAACGTTCTTTCTGTTCCAAACAGGCATGAAGAACGGTTTCTCTCTCGTCCAGCTTCTGTTTCCCTCTCTTTCTCTCTCTCTCTCTCTCTCTCTCTCTCTCTCTCTCTCTCTCTCTCTCTCTCTCTTTTCTTTTCTTTTTTTCGTATTCGCGCAAATCGACTCGCGCGTAACAGATAATGGCACATAGCCAAAACAATCGCCAGCCGCTAAATTTCAAGTCAGCAAACATGGGCGCATTGCCAAACGTTATCCTACCAGTCGTTCCTATAGAACGTCTAGGAGAGTGCATTTTTATATTTACTGCTGATGTCATCTCCAGCATCACCGATGTTTCTAAGATTTGTTATCCGAAAACGGTTAACTATTTTGAGACTCCAATTATATCCATCTCCACTCAGCTTGTTCATTAAAGCGAGAGTATTGCTCGTCAATTTTTTCGTGTCAACTATCTTATTAGAATGTCCTCTTAAACTTTTATAGCAACAATTTGTATCGCGAAAATATATTTTAAAGAAAGCTAAAAAGGTACATTATGTATAATATTATAATATTCAAATTCTGTATACTAAAATTTCAATTTATAATAAAAAATTTATAATAGCTCAAAACTTTTCTAATATTTATTTGAAAATTTCATTTCCAAAAGGATATATATTGTAATTAAATTCTTAATCTGTTTTCTTAATTTTTTAATTTATGTATGTAAATATATGTATATAGATTACCGAGCCATTCAATAGATGACAATGATGTAAATTTCAAAATGCTGAAATTCTAGCTGTCAAAGATGAAAGCAACCATTATCAACAATTTTCAATGGCTAAATAACCTTGAATAAAAAAAACCTGACTTTATTTACGGTAATTATTCGTTTTGCGCATGTAATCTAACGCATAAATCATATGGATCATATGGATTGAACATCGATTTTCCTGCAAATATAATATATACATAATATATAACTGAACAATTTAGCAAACATTAAACATATAAAACTTTTTTTATATCCATATTCAACATTTTGTATATCTTATTTAATGTGAATCCATCATCATTAATTTTGTAATTCGTGATCATTCGATCATACTTTTAAATATAATTTTTCTTAATGATTTTGATCCATATGTGATACATATATTATCGTACAATTGTCTTACCATAAATTATAAATCATTCACATAATTGCATTAAGATTTATGAAGTTATGGGCTTTACGTCATATACTGAATTTTATAAATCTCAATATCATCCATTCTGCTTAAGCATTCGCTTATAAAAGTGCGCGCGCGCACGATTCTATCTCAAATAAACAGACATTCTTATTGTCGCAAGCAGTATGCAATAATATCACCATTCCATTCATATTTCTTTATTGTCTTTAGTGCCAATAAGTCGTCGTGGATTACAATCAAGAATATTGCGATTTAATTTCAAAAAAAAAGCAAAGCGAAAAATACAAAAACAGGAATGCAATAAGCAGAAATTGTTTTCTCTGTCATGTTTTTCTTTGTGTGTTTCATGTTTACGCATGAACACATTCGAATCTTCGATATTTAATGGTCATTCAATCTCTGTAGCAATAATTTTACATGTGGTTATGTCCATATGACAAGGTATTTCTCGTATTTTGTAGGAAATTCAATTTCCGAGCGCAAATAAATAAAAATACAGTTATAATTTTTTAATTAATTTAGATTTAAATTTGTGTTCACACAAAATGCGATTTACTATTTAATAAAATATATAAAAAATTAAGGATATAATTGTATTAATTTTTTTATTACAAATTGATGTTTTCATAAAAAAAAAAAGTTCAGATATTAAAATATTTCTGTAAAAGTACGTTATTTATGTCTATTTCGAAATAATCTTGTTATTTAAAATGTTTACGTTATTTTTTGTTATTTTTCTTTTTCTCTCTGTCATATTAAAATAGTATTAATATAGAATAATAGTGTTACTATAAAATGTGATTCAACACTTGTATATCGTATCATTTATTCAGAAATAGTTGAAAAGCGATTTAAAAAAAAAATGATAATGATATAATAATTAAATTTGTAATTTGCTTAAAATTTTTAAAAAACAAAATTTATGTTTTTAATAACAAGTTTAATTATACAATAAAGTTTAATTATACAGATGTTAAATCCCTGTTTCGTTTTGCAAACAAATAATTAAAAACTGTGTCAATTATACTGTTTTTCACTTTAATTAAAATATTGTTCAATTATATTATTTTTCCACTTTTTAATTAAAATATAAAAGTTTTGTCAATCGCTTTAACAAATGAGTTTAACAATTGAATAAATATGTAATTTGGTCAATAGAATTTTTATTTATTTATTATTAACCTATTTAAAATATAGAATTTTTAAATAATACATATGACTTTATTTTGTCATTTGGCAGATAACTTTATTTAAAATATATATATATATATATATATATATTTTAATAAATATATATATATATATATATATATATATTTAAAAACTTTCTAAAATAGAAATATGTGACACTTTATTTTGATACAAAATAATATAAATGGTAATTTATTGTGTTTTATTAATTTATCTAGCATTATATCAATATTAATTTATACATATAATAATATGTAAACATTAAGAAAATTATAATTATATATATATATATATATAATTTAGTGCAATATTAATTAAATAAAATTGTTATTTAATTTAAAAATGAAACGTAACAATAAATATCTAACTTTTGAAAAGCATAATAATCGAAGTATAATAACAATTTAAAGTATAGATATGATCTTGTTCATTTGAGAATATGATTGAATCTACTTTTTACAAAAAATTATAAATATAAATTTAGATTGTACATAACTTTTTTAAATTTTGATCTGCATGCAATCTTTTAAAATTCCTCGTGTGGCTATTTTTATTTTATTTTAAAAATTGTAACATCATTGTAAAACAATCTATATGACCTATTCTCTGAAATTATTTTTCGAAGTTTACAGTTATTTTTTGCCGTGTCAACTTCGGAATCAAGTACAATATATTTTATATAGCACTGGCATCATCTATATACATGACTTACGAGGAAATAGAATTCTACGACTGTGGATAAAGAATAGCTCCTATATTTTTCAAAAGATCAGATTCTAATGATGATCTATCTATTGCATTTTACATTTGACAAAATTAACGGCTTCCTATTTGACTGCTTTTAAATAAAGCTACTTTATTTATTTTAACACTATATTATCTGATCTGATATCCAGAAATAAACATTTTAAATTTTATAAATTCTTTAATATACACGCACAAACGTTACCATATTAAAAAATAAATTTATTTAAATTCTAAAGTATATATCGTATATTTTTTATATGCAAGCACTTTAAAAATGAATATACATATTCTCTGGGAAACAAACTCTTAAAAAATAGCATGTTACAAGCTTATATCTACACTTTTATAGCTATATTATAATAATATTGCAAATTTAATTAATATTCTAGTGTCAAATATATAAGTAAATTTTTTTTCAGTTAATTTTAAATAAAGTTTATTGCAGTAAGAATTTAACATCCAATCTGAATTTAATTTCAATGAAAAGAGAAAATAATAAAGAGAAAATTGTTCTTTTTTTACTTGCTATGATATAATATTTTGGGCAAATTGAGTAACATATACGTATATTGTACGGATGTTATATGTAAAATTAAATATCACAAGAATCACTATCTATTAAATATAATAAATGTGATAATCTTTTGAATAATTTTTATTATTAAACATCGATTTTGCATCGAATAATTAATCTATTTTCTGAAGAAATAACAACTGCCAATATAATTAGAAATACTGAAATATTGTTAATTTTCTTTTGTAATACATTTACTATAAAAATATATTAATCACGGGAAATAAAATCATCTTAGTTTGTTACATTCTAGCCGGGGGATTATTATCCACACAAAAAAATACGAGGATGTATATGTATGCACATACGATGTCAGGTAACATAAGAAAAGCAATAAGAGGGCCTGAATGCGCAGTACGTTATCCTAAAATTACGAGGATCGTACATCGGTTAAATCGCCCCGATACAATTTGAAATTATGGCAGATGTTGGCGGCTTGGCTCCGCCGCAAACGGATATATGTGTACACACCGCGCGTTTCGGTTGTTCCCTTTTTCTTCGCCAAGAAAGATACGCTAGGACACCCCCGCACCCGGGTAGATAGAGGTGGACGATGTGGGCCGAGCGTCAGCGGGAAGAAACTGGAAGTTAAAACGTCGGGCGTCGTAAATTCCGTCGTTCTAAGGCCGAGAAATCGAAAACTATTTCGCCACGCCTCATAGATTACATTGCGAAAACTCAAAGCACACACATACGCGAGAGGGAGAGAAAAAGAAGCTAGGGAAAGACCGACGTCGGTGCTGTGCTGTTGCCTTCTCGGAGGTGGAAAACGAACGCAAATAAACGACCGTCCGGAAGTTATTGGCCACCCTCCTCGATGGCGCTCTCCTTGTAGCGCCCGCTATTCTAACTCGCAGTTTATTAAGTGCGACATCCCTTAGCCTTTTCACACGGACCGGAAGCGAAATAGGAGGGCTTTCTTCGAAAGTCGATGCATCACCGGCACGTGCTCTTTTTCCCGAGGGAAAACGCCAATCCGAAAGCGCAGCGAGTGCTCCGATTGATCTGCGACGAATTTCGAACACCGCTTGATTGTCGTAACGAAATTTCGACGCATTCGTCCCGTTCGGTGTGACAATTAAAAGTGGTACAATTTTTGACGCACCAGAGAGAATTTACAAATGTCTTGTGGACATTCTGTCTCAATTAAAAAGCAGAAATTATAGAAATACAAAAAAAGCTTTTCATAAAATTTATATCGCGATAAGTATCGTCTTTAATATAACTTCTGGATCATTGAATTTTTTTATAATTAACATTAAGTATCGTTAACGCGATCACTTCTTATTAATGTAATCTCCCTGATTTTGTATCTTGCAGATATTCTACTCATTTTCAAACAGAATTAGTTGCAGTGACCAATAATGTAATAAAAAATAAACATAATTATTTATTTATTACGTTCGTGATACTTTCTCTTTTTGTTATTTCTACATGTATTGATATAATTCTATTTTCGATAAGAAACATCACGTGATAGCATAAATAAATGAGAAACAAGTCTGTTTGAATAGAAATGTTAAATGTTATTTATAGTCTCTGACACACATACTGCTTAATTAACTAAAACAACTAACAAAACTTTGCACTTTGTCGAAAAGTGAGTTTTATCACTAGACCGACACAAGTGACATACTTTATAAATTATTAAACTGAAATTTCTAAACATCAAAACTTTAAACACAGTTGAAAAAAAAAAGAAAAAGACGGGAGTGAAAGAGAGATTTCATTTAGATTTAAATTTAGAAAGTTCTAAAACTTTATATTCATATTGTTGAATCATGAACTTATTTTATAATTAAATCATATGTAATTTAAAGATAAAATAATAAAATTTTCTCTTAATTAAAAATTTTTTTATTAAGTTTTATTAATTTTTTATAAATTATTAATTTTTTATTTTATTTTACGAACGAATTAAAGACACTATAAATTGTGTTTAATGTCCATTATAAATTCATAGTATATAATTATTATTCATGCTCGCATGAATATTATATATATAATATTATTTCTAAAGTTAATACATATTTTAACAATGTTTAGTTTCTCATTTCTTTAGTTTACTTGTTTACTTTGTTTATTTAATTCTTTTATTTTTTATACTTTATTTATCTGTCTTTATTGTATGCAAATTTGAATTTTTTTATGCCCTTTGCATACATTTTTAATTTTACTTTCTTTTTAGAAATTCTTGTAAAAAAGTTATTATTTTCAATTTATCATTTTCAGAGAACATATATATTCTTTAAAATTTCGTCAAACATTATTTACATATACGTAATAACGCTACATACAGTTTTTCATTTCGCATATAACATATAAAATGCAGTTTTATTCTCTTTAGTCATCCATGGACTCTTTGCTGTGTTTATATTAAAAATATATTATTTTATCTTAAAAATAATATGTACAAATATAACGTTCGAATATTGAAATACTTTTACGCAAAAATCTAATTATTATATATCTATTATATACTCAATACAGTCGTATACATGGAGTTCATTCGAAATATATATATATATATATATATATATATATATATATATATATATTATTCGCGAGAAAAAAAAAGGAAAAAGAAAGAGAGTAGAAAAAAGAAAGAGAGTAGAAAAAAGGAAGAGAGAGAAAAAGTGAGAGGGAGAAACATTACAATGACCAAATTGTGCGATCGCTCAGATAGTGTGGATCGTGTGCGAAAATATACCCCAGGCCGAGTGCCATGGCGACCAGTGAAAAATCACGTTATTACCTGACTAAAGTGGCGACTATGCGTGCCTTCTGTGACAAATCGCGGTATCGTAAAACGAACGAGAATCGCCCGTTATCTTGACAAGCCTACTAGTTATGTCTATTTCAGAAAATTGAATTCGGGTTTCAAGCCAGAGATTTCTAAGAGTCTAATCGAGATTACGCGATAAAAATATATTGCTTACGTTTCAATATGTTTATTCTAATTCATACATTATATGCGAGAATGTATGATTAATTACAAAAATGATTTATATGATGATGATTATTATTATGAGTGTAGCTTGGAAGCAAATAAATTTCTCGTAAAAATTACTTCAGAAATATGTTTGTCTTGTATATTTAAATAAATGGCACTTTTTGGTAGTATAAACGATGTATATCGAAAACTTTTAATAAGAGAATAAATTACGGAGAAACATATAAATTCATAATGTAAGACGACGAAATAGATGAAGATATAAGGAGACAGAAATTGTCGTCATTCTCCTTTAACATATATATTGCCACCTGTAGAATACGTATTTCATGAGCGATCCATCCACGTATAATCTTCTGTAAAGGATCCTACAACTTTTTCAAAACTATGTTATAGGAAATTGGACAGTGTGAGTGCGAATGTGCAAAAAAAGGCCAAACTTTGTGACTTTGTTTTTCGCACGAGCGCAGTGAACAATTCCTAATGCAATTGAAATTCTTTGCAATAGTCAACATGTTTTCGAAAATCAATAAACGAAGTAATCTTGAGAAATTCTCTTTTCTTGAAAAAATTAAAAAGTAAAGCATAATGATAAAGAGAAGCTATAAAAGTACACGTATTATTTAATTAAATGCCCCATTCTTTTGTAGCCTAATAGATTCTTATTCACATGAGAATTTTGTCAATGTCAATAGTTCTTTGCGTGTAATATATTAACAAGAGCGTAAGAACGTATTTTCCTCTCTGTTGTTCCATAAATTTCTACATTTAGAACTCTCTGGACGGTTGATTTATGGATCCTTCTGCAATGAACTACATCCGAGTTTCCCCGAGTCCAAAATTATGCTACAATTATGCGTTGATTAAAGAAGATCCACGTTGTTAAAGGTTTCTCGGCTATCGTAGTCGTATTACGAATATATAACGAAGACATTATTCAGGAATAACAAATAACATTTTCGTAGAATGCAACGTGTTATCGTTACACATTTTATTTTAAATTATATTAGTCGAGAAATATTAAAGAATTTCTTTAAAATGTAAGAGCAAAGAACAAATAAATTATATCTAAATATATGGGTATTGATAAAAATTCTTTATCTATCACTGAGTTTATATTTATTGAATCTTTCTAATCGGAGATATACAATACAGAATAATATCACGCGTGTGGATAAATTCATGAAATATATATCTCAAATCGTCCGAAGTAAGTCGTGGCAGTAATAAAAAGCATCCATTACGAGATAAGGGCAAATGATAAACGATGCAAGAACGTCGTTCCCTTGCGAGAAAACTGCTTTCTCGGGGAAATACTTATTTTCACTGGCAAGAGCGGCACACATTTTGCGAATCGTTAGTTTGCAACAAGAGAGTCTCGAAGAGATCAGATAACTTTTCTCGTCGCGTTTCATCATCGGGAATAGAAGAATGGACTTGAAGAGAATGTACAAGCCTGACGGAAAGTTGATGAGGCGAATCTACGAAACAGGTCTATTAAATGAATTCAAGCGAAATGGCTGAAGAAAGTGGAATAAGTCAACTCGAATATATAACATCATCGTCCAATATCATGACAATATGTCATGAAAAGCAACTGACCGTAAAAGACAATATAAGACGTATCAACGTACATATGTCATCGCCAATAAAATTGTTGAAAATTGGGAGAAACGCGATGCAATTAAGAAATGTAAGAGAAGGAAAAGGCAATACGATTTAATTCCCAAATCCTTTAAAAAATATAAAGTCTGTGACAATTAATTCCTGAAATACAATCATTATGTACAAGTTTCCCTATATTAACAATTCAACAAATTTTATATATTAATATTCTGATATTTTTTCTTTGTTAAATTTTTTTTTGTTATAATTCTCGAAATAATCACCTGACACTGAGATATATAAGCTAGTTAAAAGTATTCAGATTACTTCAAGATCCACTGTAATTCCGCCACAAAAGTGGAATAAACAGAGATTCCATTTTCCTGCTGCGGGCTATATTTTTTTCTTTATTTATGAGCAGAATCGCGAAAAGATCGAATAACTTTCTCGGGGTTGCTCATCACGTCGTTCAGAGTGATCAAGAAAAAGAACGGACAACTCTTGAATTGTACGGACAAGAAAATAAAAACTCAACTGACAAATTCTGTATATGCGCATCGTGACAATAATATTGCAGTAAATTAGCTGTAAATTAAATTATACTTGAAATATTTCAGATATCGATTCCCAAAATAATGATTCGTTCGAAATAATATTTATTTAATGGATCACACATTAATTTTTTCAGTGTTTACAAGAAAGTTATCGAAAAAGTTAATTTTATTATTAAACTCCAAGAGAATTTAATCTCATTATCGGCAAAAAATAGAATAAAACTGAAAGCATTTTTCAATTAGAGAAATCACTTTACTTTTTCCCCTCTCGCATAATTTTTTGCTTACGCTAATTTTTCAAAATTGAATAGCAGTTCCATAAATTGATATTATGTCTTGAGAATTAATTATTTTTGCACGTCGAATTTTGCGTTCGCGATTGTTTTCGCGAGCGTGCCGATATCGCAGTCAAATAAAGTGCAAAACTATCGGTTGTACGCACGATTTACAATGGAGATGGAAGGATAGTTGGTGTACGATTGAGTTGCATGATTGAGTCTGAGCGTATTGAAGCGGAATCCTCGTGAATTTCTCGTCTTGTCGATCGCGAAGATGCGCGAATCTCGCATATACGATCCTTCAACGGATTTGAACGTGGTGTCAATGCACATGCTGAATTGCAGGCATTTTGAACGTAGCGTCGAGATTGATCAGGATTTTTGCATGCATAGATCCCATTACGACACACGCATGAATGATCATCGCATGTAAGACGTTTTACAGATTCTCCAAGTTTTCACTTTTTGCAATTATGTTTATTCATATTTACGTTGTTTTTTTTTGCATTGAAATTATTCGTAATTTTTTCTTTTCATTGTCTTCATTTTTTCGTACATTGATCGAATGATTATCTTTCTTCATCCATATTATTAATTTTATTATATATTGGATTATATAAATAATCCTTGCATTATTTTTTCATAAAATTAGCATCCTTTTCATTCTCGCTGTAATTGGAACGTGAGGCATATATATATAAATATAAATAATTTATTCAATTTAATTCTATTATTTTATTATTTTAAGTTGCGGTACCCGGTAACTTATCAATCTTATAAAATGATAAATTTATGGAATTTTCTAATGCCCTGTATAATCCGACATGTATAATTCATATCACACTGCACGACCTAGTCCAAAACTGCAGCACAGTGTAGCATAGCAGACATTCTTGCGGTATGACAGTACGTTAGTTAAATAAGTGTATGTCCTGTAATATACCATATACCGATGTGTATCTTTATGTACAACGGATATAACTTGTATATCACGGCTTTGATCGTATGCATGCTTGTTATTACTGCTATGGGATATCACGCAATCATGGAGATGGAATAAATGTGATTGAGTCACTCATAATGTATTTGCGCGACTAATTATACGCTTCTGTGTGCAAGAGTCGTAAGCTCATCATTATTCAAAAGAACGATAGACCTTGATATGCATGAATGTTTGTTTGACAATTTTGAATATTGAAATAACAGTTAAAAATATTACAGAGGAAAATTCATTTTTTTTTGTCTGTTTAATATGCATTCTATATTTTTTATCTTTTATATGTGATTTTAGAAACAAAGAGAATGACAAGTTGTGAACAAAATTAAATTTGTTACACGAAAATATTAAACTTATTGAGAGCGATCGGAAGAAAAATATTTTCATCAGAAATAATTACGTAATTTGTATTGAAAATAATTACATATCGAATAATAAATGAATGAATGAAATACACATACCGCATGTATGTCATCGCGATCTTTTATTTCTTTCGTCGTATCTTCTATTCCTAAAAAAGGTGCATATAACAAAGTCTACGTTGAAAACGTCAATATGATGGGCATGACGTTTATATCATAATGCATGCATGGTCAACCAACAAGAGACTTCCCGCACACGTGTCGCTAAGCTACAAGGTTGTACCGATAATATTATTCCGCCACACTGTATCTAAAGATAACACGAAAATATGCAGCGTCATGGAATTGACATCGCGTGGTCGATATATCTGCAAAAATGTAACTGTCAAAAAATTGATTCGCTACGATGGGTGAACAAGACAAATGTGCATTTGCGATACGAAGAAACGTATATATCCAATTCTATAGATATTATCAAGACCAATTAATTTTATTTAATTTATTTAATTTAATTATATTTATTTGTCACCACTTTGAGATCGCGATGCTGATATTAAATAGAAAAAAACAGGTTCAAACAATATATGTATTTTTGATATACATATATATATCAAGAAAGTTTAAATTCTAGAAGAATCAGGAAAAACGAGAGAGTTGTAATTTATATATATTTGCTCAACATACATAGAGTAAAATCATTTTTCACGCAATATGCGCCTGACTATTGTTAATCGTACTTGATAAACTCAAGTTTCCTGAGTCAATTATTCACGTGGTTAGTACCGTTATTACTCTTCGAAAGTTAGTATAACCACCTTCCACAATTTACTTAGATTTATTTTATTGTTCTTTTTCTTAGACATTTAAACTCGGCTATATGTTACGATCCGACTTTAGTGTCGTTTGAGCGTGCTCAGACGTCTCGAGAGTTCTTCGATTGCCGGTAGTCAGATAGGAGTTCGTTCAAATCTAAACGATTCAAGATTGCATAAGAGAACGTCACTACCGAGTCATCGTATCAAATCGTCGCTCGAGATTCGCCCGAATAGCGACGGACAAAAATGTAATTTCGTTGCCGCTTATTTCGAATTTTTCCCCGATAACGACCGATTTATTGCCATCGCGTTGGAACGAGATACAGGCAGATGTACTCTCGAAATCTAATTTGATTATATTGAATTCCGGCACAAAAGACAGAGAGAGGTGGGAAAAGCAGATGCCATAACGAGGAAAAGGAATGAACGAAAGGAAAGGACGCGAAAACGAGAGAGGATCGATAATAAACAAGGACAGACGAAGGAAATCGATGCCGGAGCGTGACGTATTTGGTGTATTGGAAAAATGGAGGCTGTAGAGATCTCTGATGAAACGAGCAGAGGTGAATCGTGCGAATGCAGACAGTGCACCGAGTGGAGGCTGCACATATATATATTATGTATGTGTGTGTGTGTGTGTGAGTGTGTGTGTGTACGGATGCGGCAATACGAGAGATGAAGGAACCGGATGTTGGCCGTTACGTCCTGGCGTTCGTCTATTCCGCTGAGCGAATTTGCATATACACGATAACGATGCCGTGACTTTTGCTCATATTTAACACGTTGGCGAACAGTAACGGGTATAACAGTTACGGTGAAGTTTATTTTGTCGTGTTTTTCCCTGTGTGTGTGTGTGTGTTGTGTACCATCTCTCTCTCTCTCTCTCTTTCTCTTTCCTCCTCAAACTATCTTCCCCAATTTTGGCACGATACTTATGGTTGTCCTCCCTATCTTCCTTTTTTCTCGCTACAAGTCTCTCCTATATACTTTATTCTAATTTTTAAATCTGTTTTGTACATCTTTTAATATAAACCTGTAGTTTAATATAATCATTTTTGTTTTCAATTTACCTTTATGTGTAAAGAATCACATTTTTTTCAGTTATATATTATTCGAATTACCCTATATATTGCATAACGAGGTATCATAAAATATTTTTGAAACAACGTTATATTATTATATAATTGTAGTTATACATTTATATTAAAAATTATATTTATATAATTGCAAACTCTATTAAAAATTATGAAAATTACTTTATTTAATTATACAAATGAGGAGGATTTCTATTATTTACAGAAGAAATGCAATATGCAATCTTGTGAGAAGCAAATTTAATATTTGTAACAATTCAACGAATGTTCCGTCCTATTCTACGTGAATAATTACGAGAACGGAAACGCGTTGGTAGCATAGCTTCGCGGGTGAGGCGGAAAGACTGTAAAGTTGGAGAATAAGCCGCCGTCCCTGCCTGCACCCTCAACCGCACGCCGGTAAACAAGTCTTGAAAACAAGAGAAGAAAGAAGGCGAGACTGGAGGGTGTAGGTTCCGTTTAGAAGTGCAT
Source organism: Camponotus floridanus (assembly GCF_003227725.1). Classification (NCBI taxonomy): domain Eukaryota; kingdom Metazoa; phylum Arthropoda; class Insecta; order Hymenoptera; family Formicidae; genus Camponotus; species Camponotus floridanus. The sequence continues at coordinate 1,610,082 of NW_020229570.1, forward strand.
TCGAGTTTCCTCCGTTGCATTTACTTATCTGTGGCAATCGCGGTTTCTAAGACTGCTCCTCTCTCACCACTACCGAAACAACACGAATGCGCTTGCAGACGCAACCAACAAACGCATCGTTCCTTGGCTTACATTGAGAACAGCGAGGACAATGTTCGGTGTTAATTCTCTCTGCGAAAGATCTTATCAACAACTTTTCGCAAGATTAATTAATGTGGCTTATCAGTGAAAACATTCGAAACATATTTTTAAAATACAAAAATAATTTATTATTCATAAAATAATAATTTATTATTCATAAAATCTTGCATAAGAATTATAATAATTTCACAAGTTTTTACGTAATTGAAATTTTGAAAATTTATAAAAGTTGAACTTGTATTATTATGTGTTATAGGCATTATTACTCATTATTATCATAATTTAATTATTGATTAAAATTTATATATTTAGGGATTTATATATTTAATTAATTGATTAAATTAATGGATTTATATATTTTCTAATATAATAAATATATGCATATGATTTTTCCATATTATTGTACAGAAGATTAAAGTTTCATAAAATTAAAAGTATAGTAAATTCAAGCTCGCTGTTTGCACGTTTAATTAGTACATTATCCGTAATGAGAAGAGAAAATCAGTTTAAAGAGAATTAATATTCGTTTGCGATCTAGATGATTTTTTATCATTAATTGCTGACTTTAAAGTGATTTCATTAAAACATATGGTCCTTAGGAAAGGTGTCCATAAATTCCGCTTAAATACTAACATTCAAGTTCTCTTTAACTGCAACGCGAGATTGTATATCTTTATAAATTAGTTTAATAATATCATGCCATATGAAATTATTATGATATTTCAGTTAACTCTCATTATATAGACTGACGATGTTTCCATTCGACGATTGTTCAAACATCTGCATAGCTTATTCAAATAGTCAAATATGCGTATGAGCAAGATTAATTAAGTCACTATTGGACTTACATAATTAAGGAATGTATGCTACATATCACGTCTATTAATTAATTAAGTGGAATAACATCTCAGAAAAATATCGTTTTACAACCTTATGAAACGGATCATTGAGATCTCCTAAACGCATACAGGCAAGTAATATGAGTGTTAGAAACTACGACTATGATATTTTTTTATCACCGACTGCGCTTTTTCTTCCACTAGATCGTAAATGTCTGCGACATCTTTTACGGTATCGCCGAAAAACCTTGTCGTCGAGTTCGTTTTTGCACATAACAGCGCACTCTTTCTCACTTGCAGTTTACGATCATACGTTGGTTCCCGAAAAAACGTTCTACAAAATCTCGTTTCATTCTTCTTATATTTTGTATGCAAACCTAATTTTTTTTCTTATAAAAAAAGTATGAAACTTTTAGTTTATACGAAAAAATATAAAAATATAAAAAAATATAAAAAAATACATAAAAAAGTTCTCTTATTTAGAGAAATATACTATGAATATCCTGATAACTAAAAGTTTTCTTCGACTAAATTTCTTAACAAAACTGATTGGAAATTTATATTTCATATTTTAATTTTTTTGTAACATAATATCTAATATTAATAACATATCAGAAAATATCTTCATCAGTTTGAAAAAATCTATTTGCGACAAATTTGTCCTTATTTTCTTTTTTGCACAACAGATAGTTTTAAAGTGAAAAATACTAAAAAATACTAAAAAAATATGCTATCTAATCATAACTAATCACATATTAATTTCTAATTTTAAACATATTACATCAAAATCCTTCCAAGTAATACAATGAACAATAAAAAAGTTATAAATATAATGAATTTCAAAATAAAAGATGAACATTGATCACATAACATCTTGTTAGATATGCGCATGAATAGAAAGCATCTCAGTTAGCTCGTTATTGAAGGTAAGAAACTTTTTAACAAAAGAACCATAATATCTCGTTTAAGTAAGAGGGAAAATTCACGTTGTCTTCAGTCACTTTGACAAAACGTAACTCGTTTATATAAATTATACGATCTGACCGAGAGTGTAGTTTATCAAGTTAATTGAATATTGATATTCAAACTCGTCTTCATAAAATAAGCAGAAGCTCCTTCAAAGTTAGGTGTTATATTACACAGATTACATTACAAAAAATCATAATAAAAACTTTTCGCTTTATAATTTTCTGCATTCTTGCATATTCATTTTGGAATATAATTTAATTGCCTGTATAAAATTTCTTTTTCCTTCTTAATTAAATTATTAATTATGATTTCATTAAAATAAAAATTGTAAAACAAATATGATGTGAGTATAAAAATATAAAAATATAAATATAAAATATAAATATATAAAAATATAAATATATAAAAATATAAAAATATAAATATATATAAAATACAAATATAAATATATAAATATCTTATTTTATCTCTTTTCTTGACTCTGTTTTTTGTATAAAATAGATAAATATCTCACACAAGTATCACATTGAAATAGAAATTGACTTGTACTTGTAAAACTCATATATGACTATAAAATATAATATATTAATATTAATAAATTATATAACAAAGTTTAACTAAAAAAGGATATTTTCGTAATATATGTTATACAAATACAAAATAACTTGCTATTTTTAATATCTTTAAATTTCTACATATCAATATCATAACAAAATATTTATACTTCTGCAGTTTCACCTTATGGAGATACTGCGGCAAACTGTAGTTCTACCTTTGATAAAGTAATGACATTTGAAATTCTCTTTAGTTGCTCATACCCGCATAAAATAGAGAAACCCTCAATCATACCACAAATTGCAGAAGATTCTATCTCACATGTCTTCACGTTTAATTATTCGTATGTTCATATCGAGCATTCAGCATCAATCGTGATAGCATGTTTGTTGACGAATACTAGCGGGATTTGTTGATCCCAATTGGCGGTGTGAATTTCCTGTGTGTGTGTGAAAATTGCGCTCATGTTACGATTTGTTTCTGCGGCGTGAATGAAAACAAATGAGGAATCGTCGCGGATGCTTTCTTGTATGTAAATAGCGTCTGGTATTTTCGACTAGTTTCCCAACATGTTAAATGTTGATTTATTTCGATGAATCATTCAATTACGCCAATTAGCTTGTATGGAACGTGTGATGATGTTCGTTTTGCCGCAATACGGCATGGCCTACATTTCGCTGTCTCTTCGCATTTAACTGCATGATCGGTCAAAAGCAGACTTCACCGAAACATATGTGAATCCGTGCAGAACTAAAAAATTCCCGCAAAAAAGTGATCAAATCTTTTGTAAGTAATCTGAACGAATGATGGTTAATAATGAAATAATGAAGGAAACAATTACGTGAATTGTATGTTTAGAGATTTAAAGTTTTTCGATTTTTATATTAATTATCGAAATTTCAAGAAATAGTATGTATCAATAATATTTTGTGCCTATTTAATGTCGTCTTTACTTTAGTGAATTGAAATTTAGCTATCCTAAAATCGAGGATCTCATTGTGTTGTTCTTTCGTGGTAATGTTAAAGTGAAATTAATGATAATAACCGTACTTCTTATATGCATCATATTAATTAAAAACTAGCGGTAATTAGAACGTTAATTAAGACTGAGACATTCTGTCAGAATATGCAACTTTGTTTGTGACTCAGGTTTGCAGCTCACTTTGCTATAATTACAGAAAGCACTTTTCAGCTAAGTCCCGGCCAACTCTTCTCCAACTCGTTTCCATTCTTCCCAAGTCGGCCCGTCTTTCTCCCTTTGCTACCATAGTGAAATTATTCGATGCTCTCCTTGCCTTTAGGAAGGTGCTGAGGATGTTATTTGAAATGTGAGCTTTGCCTTCCTTTTCTTCATTTAGCCTCTTAAAAGATTTACGAAACTAATCTTTATCTCTTTCTCTTCCTCTCTAAATTTTTCAAATTTTACTTCGTAAATTATGTTTAATGTTAATTATATACAAATGTAATTTTTCCAAAATATATATATATTCACATCTCTATTTTTATTCACGTATTGCCTATAAGAATTTCTTCGCTATTTTATCACGCAAATTTTAGGTAGAAGTTATTTATAAATTAATGATAGCTAAAGTTTTAATAAATGCGTTCATTTCTTGTATAGTTTATTAAATTGAATTAATTTATGTAACTAGTAAAAAATACAAATATTTATATAAATATTTTGTCGAGTAACACGATGGAATAACGCGCGAAAATATGCAAAATCCAATGGAGAGTTTGCGCTATGATCGTTTCAGACCGTAAATCCAAGAATTGTTACCACTTATCGCGGCTCATATGTATGCCAAGCGAGAAAGAAAGCGGCAAAGAAGTAGCTCGATAGCGAAAAATTTGCATGGTACTCCTGTATTTTTTTGCAGTAACATCCGCGCAATATCGTTGTCGTACGATCGATGCCTCGACGAACGATCGATCGAAGATCATCGTTCGATCGACAATCATCGCTGGTGCTACGTGTAGAGCGAGGTTCAGAAGAGAACATGCAAAAAAATACGATATTGCTGGAAATACGAGCGTAAAACAGAGATGCACAGAGAGGGTTGAAAGAAATGAAAGAAAGCGTGTAAAAAAAAGAAAAGAGAAAGAATACAAAAAGAGAAAGCGAAAAGCATTCATGGAAATAGAGGAAACGGAGCACGAGGCCGGGAAGACTGTAGCGGAGAGTTAGTTGCGGGTCAATTTAATCCTGAACGGGATTGTTCGAGCGAGTCCACTTAAGTATCCGGTAAATAGATTCCGATCGAGTACGTATCCTAGATCCGCGTGCAGACATTCACTTCCCTTTGTTTCGCTCAATGCGCCAAAATCCTGCCTTCCCAATTCGTCGATTCAGATTTCCATCTCTCTTTCCTGCGTATTCGAACCTTGTTCAAGATAAAACGAGGAATTACTCAACGCACGGTCGAATTAATATTCAAATCAATATACGTTCATTCGAATTCCAAACCATCGAGCAAATCATGATCCGACCGAAATAGCCATTCAATAAAAACCATTATCAATAAAAACACAAAGGTCGTGCGTATTGAAAGACATTCACGCGATAATAGAAAATTAGTGGAAGAATGCAATTATACAAAGCAAGGAGAAGAATAAATATTTTATTATAATTTTTTAGCGTAAATATTTTATCGTATCATTAAAAAAATTTTAAATTAAACTTGTAAAGAGAAGGGATTTTAATATATTATGTGTGTTTGTGTATACAAAATAATTTATTTTACTCAAAATTTTAAGTTCTACTAAAACTTATAATCATCAAATGACATTTATTGTAAACATTAAAGTTAATAAAATTTTCGTGATCAAATGTAAAGTGTATTATACATCAGAAAAAAATTATAATTAATAATCTAGTCTTCATTATATACATATGTTAAAATCGCTCTATTTTTCTCATGTTTATTTAGTATTTTTTAGAAGAAATATTTAAACAAAAATGTATTAATAATTATTATAAATGATCAGTTTTTGAGAATAATTTTCCTTCGTAAGGATTTCCTTTCAGCTATTCCAAATCTTTCTGGACGCGAATAACTCAAATGAGTTTTAAAATGAAGTACTGCAAAACTATGTAAATATCATAGATACTAAACACACGTTTTCGGCGAATGAACACAAACGCTCATTAATTTCGGGTCATCTGATAATAATGTTGCGTTAATTCGTATTTGCGATCAAATAACGCTAGACCCGCATCGTGATCACAAAATTAAAGTGAAAATAGATTTTCGATGCCGTAAAACTGCACAAACCAATTCTTCATATTATTTTATGTGTTCTAATGAAAATGGATCGACTTATATATATTCATTTATTTATTTATTTATTTTTATATTTATTTATTTATTTTTATATTTATTTATTTATTTTTATACCAGAATTAAGCCGAGTTTTTAGACAAGTGTATCGCATTATTGAATGTATACACTTGCCAAATAAATGTATGGTAATTTTATTATAATATTTGTAAATTTTATATATTTAATTGAATAATTTCTGAACAAAGCTTAGTTTAATAAATAACTTTATATAAAATAATAATAAATAATAAATAACTTTATATAAAATAGAATTATTTTTTCAATATTAATATATTTGTTACCGTGTGTATTATTGCAAGTTGGTTAAAAATAAAAATCGAAAATAAAGTAATTTGTATTTAAGAATTTGAAAAAATTAATATATTAAATACGTCGATCAATTATATAGTATCAAATGCATCAAATATATACTATGACGAAATGCTATCGCTATACTGATTAAATCTAATATAAGAATAGATAATAGCCGCGAAAAATGAATGTACACGATATTTAGGGATTTAATATGGAAAATCTCCCGAGAATCGTAGACTACCTGCCTGTTGTTCAACAATGATTTATGCAGACCCGCCCGTTTCCTCAGCCGCGTGTTACTCTCGTCTTCACGGTTGTCGACATTGCGTCGCGCGAAGAATGCGACGACGAATTTCAACCGTTGTCGGCGCACCCAATTCACGACCCGGCTTTACAAGCTGTGCTATTTCATCTGAATAAACCAGCATGTCGTCATATATATATATATATATATATATATATATATATATGTATATAGGAATACGTCTCTCGCTTTCCGTTCTCTCGCTACTTTGAAACGCGCTCGCCATCTCACGCAGCAATTTGTCAATTATATTCCCTCGTAATGGGGAATGAATGCGCATCGCGAAGCACTCTGCATCACGGAGCATCTCGTTTCGTTTCACTTGAAGTGCCTTTCAATATTAGGCGTGATGTGAAAGACGTGTTTCGAATACAATTGGTATGCGATTTGATATTCATCTACGCTATCAAAGCGCTTGTTATTAGATACCAAGCATTTATTAATTTCTTTTTCTCAAAAGGTTTTTAATTCTAGAGATCTGCTACAATATTCTTATTATTATTGTCAATGGCAATAAGGCAAAGGTGATTAAAATACTTTTATCATTTTTAGACATACGTTTTGAATATACATTTTTATATATAATTTAATATTTTTTACAACAATTTGTACTTTTTTTAATTCCTTAGCAATTACAATCTCGTGATTATATAGGAATTGAATTATATAAAAATTACAATATCATCATGATCGATTCGATTTATAACGCGATGAAAATAAATCATTTTAATTTTGGTGATTTTGCATTTTGAATATTTGGCAAACCCTGACAAAGAAAAAAAATTTTTTGCTAAAATTATTTCTAAAACATTTGAAAAATACGTAAAATATGTTATATCTTTTACAGATAGAAAATAGTTATACAGTGAAAAGATTTTCACAAAACATGAAGACATATTTTATAACATGAGATTTATCATGCAATCATTATTTGAAGTTGCGTTATTGCTATATAAAATTTATTAAAGATTTTTTCGGATATTTTTGCGAAAAATTTAATGCTCGTCCATAATTTCTATCACGATATATAATGTTACTCAGCTTAATAATAATTGACTACTACAATTGTCAATTGATTTATTTAAAATAATATCAATTTTTTTAATTGTCGAATATTTAATAAATATTTAATAAATTTAATAAGCAATAGCAAAATTTATATATTTCTAAAAAGAATTATCGAGTTTTCAAATAATCTTTACTTGCTAATAGATTTTTGTAGCTAAGAGTTCATTGTTAATATCAATTCTTGTCTCATTTATTTCTAAAGATGTACCCGACAACAACACTTGGGAACATCCGCGTGAGTAATCGCGCAGAGATTACATTTCGAACGACGCTGTCGATTTATTCGCCCGCAAATACCGCGGCAAACGACACCGCACGCGAGAGTAATCTACCGGAAACATAGTACATGTATACCACGAAATAAAATATACTTAAGGAACAAATTCTATTTAAACGTGAGATCACTTCGTCGGTTGTTACAACCGCAACGAAGGACAATACAATGTCCCACTCGCAGACGTCCGTACATCTGCATGGCGGCTTAAAAATCTCCCACGATTAGGAGAGGAGGAAAGATATTCCCTCCCTACGAAAGGGGAGGGAATATCTTTTCCCGGGATAAAGTTTTAACTAGTAGCTCGGGGAAGTGGTCGAAAACTCTGGTAAAGCATATTCGAGAAAATAACTCGTTAAAAGGTGAAGCGACAGAGGCGTCGAACAAGAAAGTGGCAAACGATAGGGGTGAAGGAGACGGTGAAGATATTAGAGGTCAGAGGATGAGAGATGTAGATTATCTGGCTTAAGAGACGGAGGGAGAGAGAGAGAGAGAAAGCAAATTAAGCATGCAAATGCTTACGCAAAATGTAACAACTTGTCGGTGTGTCACCGCGTATAACCATGTCTGCTTGTGCGCCCGTTTGTGCTCTTGATTCTCGACCCCTTCCAGACCCCGGGGCGCCTCCGGTGAACCGGCGCGACGCGATGCTCGGCCATGCTCGACGATACGAGAGCAATGCAAATTGCAATGCTGCATACATAATGCATTCGAACGACTGCGATCTCGAAGACGAAGCTGCGGCCATCGAGAGACAAGCATCTTCCCCTCGCGTCCGAGGATCTATACGGAAACTACTGTTCGACTACTGTTCTACTGTTCGAGAATCGTATGATGACAAGGATATTCACGAAGGTTCTAACAGAACATCCCTGATTATCCCTGCATGCGTAATAGCTATCGTGTGCGTTACCATTGAGATACAGAATGAAGATAAAACGGATCGCAATCCCTGATTAAAGTTTATAATACACGTCAGGAAGAGATGGCCGAGAATGCTTGTTGGGTAGAGGGGCTAATTCGAGGCGTATCCATCCATTGTCTTCGGCCGATGGATTGATGGATTACGCTGGGCCGAGAAGATACATCGACCTCCGTACGGCAATTCGTTTGCACGCCTGTCCGCGTATCCAAGGCCGCTTTTAATGCCCGTCGAAAGATAATTCACAGGCACAGGCCGGGCTGATATCGCGTGCAATTAACGCCTACCGTTTTATCGGGCATCTTCCGCGTTCAATTTAATATAAGCGATTTAATTCGCTGCGTTCGTCGTGATGCATCCGATTGATAATATCGACATTCCAAATTCAGTAATTTAAGAATGAGCCGCGAGATAATGTTCAGCAGAATGCGAAAACTTTGACCCATTTCCGACTAGCGTTGCGGAAACGTAGCACTTTTTGAAACTGCAATATCAGTTTGTGAAACTCGTATGTAAAAGAGTTTATGTTAATTTAATCCCTTGCATTTCCGTCTATTCATACCAATATTGTAAAAAAAGACACGGCAATTTTCGGAAAACTTTTTTTATTTACGTCAGATTCATAAATGAAAAGAAATCCAATTTCCAAAATTCTTAGAAATATTTGACGGCGTTTAATTGATGTAATGATATTATGAAATGTATAAAAAGAAAACGCTATTAAAAACCAAAAAGAAAATCGTCATTATGAAAATAATTTGTAAAAAAAATCAACGAAATTTTACGTAAATTGACCCTTTTTAAAGAAAAAAATATCAATTATTAAAATATGTGAAGAGAAATATACAAAGCACACATACATGTGTATATTCTGATGTGATATGATATGATATTCACCAAGATTAAGGCAACAACATGCGAATGACGTTCGCCAGAAGATGTTTCGCAGACATCTCGGCCGACATCAGGGGTGGCATGCCAATTGCGTGGCTTGTTCCGCCTTCCGCTTGTGCAGAAGGGATATCTGGAAACGTAAATATCTTGGGGAATTCATCGTCGTCCAATTTTGTCACGCGATTTCGTAAAACGTCACGCACGAAAAGTCGCGGATATGCACTGTCGATACACGTGCGTCGCGTATGATGGATTTCCACTTCCGATCCGCTTCCACTTTTGAATACGCGTGATTCTCGATACATATGTTGATCCCGAACGCGCGCGAAGATATTGATAATAATACGATATATTTCAATCTTATTCTACACCTTGTCACTGCGCTTTTCATATATTTTCTGAAATATTATTCTCTTTGTAATCACTATAGGATCAATATTTTGTTTGAAATAAATACGTAAGAATAATGAAAAATCCTTCTTATATAATTTTAACTTTTATTTATTTAAGTACTTATAAAGATTTCTTTTCTTTTGTATTCTTAAATTGATTTTAATATTATGTTAAAGTTTGAAGAAACTATTATATATTGCTTTGGTAAAAATAATTTCTACATATATTAAAAGAAAGAAAATAATTTTAAAATATTATATGTATTTGATTGATAAAAATCATAATGCATATATAACGAATTTAATAATATTTGCAAATATGCTTGAGTTGTTCTTTGTAAAATCTTTCTTTTTCTCTATACAAAAACAAATTATTAGAAATTATAGTAGTTACAAATATTTTCGTTCGGATTGTATATGAATGAATCCTTGATATTTGATATATTCTAAGCGACAGACTGAACGAGATGAGGAGAGAGCGGATCTACAACTTCCACAGTTAGAAAGAATATCTTTTTCCCGTTTGTTGTTGCTTCGCGCGACTGTTGGAAACTTGTATAAAGGAAAGATCTCTTCCGAAGACGGACCAAGTTTCTACCAGCGAACTCTCGTGAAGAGAATGTGACGCGTCTCACGTGCGACGAATACAAAATAAGTGTTTATTCGTAAAAGAGAAATAAATGTACATGTTCGCACATATAAAAAAGCGTGAAAATAATAAATCGATGAAAAATGGCATATTAAAATATCAATTCAAGTTAATAAAAATTTAATGTAATAGAGCAAATTGCTATAACATAATCATAGCATATATAATTTACATTTTTCATTTGCGCAATTTTTTATACTATATGTATATATTATCTTATTTATTATATCTTTAATATTTTCACGTTGATAAATTTTTGCCAAATATAAAATTGTATTAATTTTATAATTATATCAATATAATTAACAATCTATTGTATAAAAGTTTTTGTCACTGTACAGCTTCATGTTTAAAGTATATTTTATTTTAGCTTCATGTTTAAAGTATATTTTATTTTATGCTCATACAGTTATGATTATTTCAAGCATCCAAATGGCAGAAAGCGAAGTCTGTATACTCAAGGATAGAATGCTATACGAAGTTAAATTAATATTCAGGAATTCAACCTAACACAGGAAGCGTAATCGCTCTTACCACCATTACTGTAAGATACAAGATATTGGAATATTCTCGAGTCGCGGTAAACAATTGTCCGTGAAACCTCAATTTGACTTAAACCACGTTCAATACTTAGCCAATGAATGCGGACAATTGATAATTGTGTGAAAATGAAGAAAAAAATCAGAAAAATATAGATAGATATTCACACGCGCGCGTGCGACCCAATATTTTTGCATTTAAAACTCGTTATTGACACTAACATTTTTCTTTGTCTTCGCTTTCTTTTCTTTTTCCGTTAGGAAACTAAGAGACAAGAATAAAAATAAAATCATACAATTGTAAATTTTATAATAATAATAATCGATTTTTTGTAAGAAATTCTAATAATTGAATAAATAAATATTTGTTTCTCTTTTCAACATAATTTTCTGTGCAACATATGGTAATGAATTTGGCGCTAAAATTATTTTTAATTATGATGTCTACTGACAATCTACACAAAATAACCGAAAACTATCCTTTCAATAAACAGAAATGACGTGTGAAAAAATTTTTATATTATTTACTTAATCACTGTTTTTAAAAGAACAAATTTGTCGATCATTACTCTTTGTTTTTTTTTTATTTTATCTATTCCTCTATCGTATCGCTCGACATTACGTTAGTCTCGTGTCTTCTTTGTTCAGAGCCAATGACCAAAAGGTACAAATTTTCCAAAGACCAATTTTCTACGACGTGAGAGAAATCGAGACACGCTGAGGTGGGACTTTGCACCACGAACTTAGTTCAGTTATGAGTTTGCGACTGTCCTCGGACATCACTGACGCTCTAACTCGACACATGTTCACGTCTATGGAACGATAAAAATGAATTTTGTTGGAAATGGTTGAAGGGAAAGAATGGATAAGCCAGAGAAAGCTACAATCTTTTATGATCTGTTATCAAGTTGCCACCGAGATTACAAACAGACGAGACTAACAATAATTGAAGAAAAAGATATAACTTGCGGAATAGAAATTTTTAACAATAATACAAGTACTAGTGTCAATAGTTATACGAAATAAATGGATGTTTTATATTTTTGATGTGTATCTAAAATACTCGGTAAAACCACAAAATTAAAGATAAAAATGAAGATTTGTTTTTGAATTTGTTTTTGAATTACAGAATTTCAATTTTTAAATGTGTATACAAAACTTGACAACTAATTTAATTTTTATGCCAAACTCGATACATATCTTCGCTAAATCAAGCGAGAAGATAGAACAAACTCGAAACTTTGCTACAGAAATCTTCTCATCTTGCGGTTGATTTCACGATATGGAAATGAAAGGTACCTTATCCTTCAACAAACTGAGAGCTGTTTGATTTATGATATTTCTCACAGTAAAATTGTTATTTTAATTCTCACAGTTTTATATTACCTTTTTTCAGAATAAATTCACCGTCGCTAAATGATTCGCTCTTATAAAACTCACAGAAATTATTATAATTATAGGATATACGTGTAATATTTCTGTGCTGAAATATCGTATTTTTATATTATAATGAAAATATGAAGAAAAATTTCATTCACTCTATTATGCCATTAAATTAATTTGGAGACAAAATATAATTTGCGTTATTTCACATATTATCTCCAACAAATTATCTCTAAATTAATTTAACCGATTGTTTTATCTGTTCTTCTATTTGACATTTTTAATTGCAAAAATTTTCTTGTCATCGTAATAATATCGCATGTGTATGTGGGTGTACGTCATTAAATCCACGCACGTATGTGGATTTAAAATCTTCGCTATCACAGATTCGATTTCAAACAAAGAAATTAAAAGGCATTATGAAAGAATTATAATGTATCTACAATCTAATCTATGCTAAGACAAAATAGATAAGTAGTGCAGAGTTAAGTAGCGATATTGCATGAAAGAGTTAAAGAATTTCATAGAAATCAGGAGAACAGTCATCTTTCTTTGATTCTTTAGAACAGTTTCCTGAGATAAGAAGTAACGTACCAACAGAAAGCATTTCCTTAATTATCCTCTTTCTGGATATGGTGCTAAAGAAAAGAAATAGGAAAGTATTGGAAAAGAGATCTCTGCAAAGAAACTCAACTTCAAGGTAGATAACCCCTTATCTATACTACTACGACTAATACAAAAAATAAAAGGCTTGAGGTGCAAATAAGGAATGTTTTTTCGTACTATTAATATTAAAATAAAATATGCAAAATACAAACGGTTTGTATTGTGTACATTTTTTATTGCACCCTGAAAAGAATCCAGTCAAAAATTAAAACGTTTACATTTTTTTCTTTTATATTTTATTCTGTGTAATTCACGATAATTTTCGATAATTAATGTATTATTTTTGTGATCTTTAATTTACTAAAATCGTGATTCGTTTTAATTTATGTATAATTGAATATTGTACATACATTATTTACTTCTGAAACCTTTTCATTTTTTAATTATTTTCATTGAAGCTTTTTGTTATATTTTACAACTAATACAATTTAAAAAAGATTGGCTTCACCTCATTTTATTAATAAATGCAGTGACTTAAAAGGCATGATAATGATTTAATCGCAAAAATTGCACATGCCATAGCTAGTTTGTCTAAATTTGATGATGAAATAAATATTGAAATATATATCTTTAATATATTTTAATTAAATTAATTTTTTAATAAAGTTCAAATCTTTTAACTTTGACATGATGTATCTTTTATAAAATATGTGTACTATTATATAATGGTGTACTATTCAAAAAATTTATTATGATATATTTGTAAATAATTATTTGTGATTTTAGTATTCAATTTAATAAATTTGTGCAAAATCAGAAATAAATGGAGTTAATTTTGATATGCAAAATATTATATATAATATAATTAATATAATTATATAAAATTATATATAATATAATTAATATAATTATAATATATATAATATAATTTATAGATATTTTTCTATTTTTACAAAAGTATATTCCTAATTCCTCATATTTTGAAGTTCATTACGGGGAGTACATAATAAACTGAAATCCCGGCAGCGCGGTACGTCCACAAATACAATGTATAAAATTTCTCTCTCTCCTTCTTTTTACAGATTTACGCTATCCTATTTAGAGGCACGTGACACGTTACATTTATATAACACAACTGTCGTAGCTCGGTTACGTTTGTCCCGCGCACGAATGTTAAAGATCACGAAAACGAGAAAGAGCAAGGAAGTCTACGTAGATTGCGAGTTTATAGACGTCCATCCTATACTCCCTACAACCCTATCTCTCTCCGACCAATTCATCCCCTTTCTCGACGCTCGGACTCACAGAAAATCCCTTTAGCAAACACAAGCTGCCTTTCGCCTTTCAGAAAGAGACTTTCAAATTCTTCACCACGAAGAGAAAAACGAGATGAAGGACAATTCAACCGGTTACAAACTGTAGAAACTCGAATGGTAAATGGAATTGAACGCAGCATCAAATGTTCCACGCAAACGCGCTTCTCTTATTATATATGTTTCGGACTTCGCACATTTTTCTTTTTATCGCCATTAATGTTGACAGCGAATCCATCGAAGAACTTTTCAATTTAATAGTACGCCATTATATTGCTATTCATAATGTTTTAAATGCGTTCAGTTGTTGCTCTATCATATTATAAAATTCGTCGAAGTCTAATAATGTAAGAAAGAGACTTATATAATGCAATGTAATTGTATGTTACAAGTCTAAAAATCAATTACAAGTTTTTACTATTTTACTATTTTATATATTTTTTGACAACAGCACTAAAAATCATGCACTCATCATGATTTATATATATATTTATATATATTTATAGTTGAAAAAAAATACAAAGAGATTATTTTAAAATAATTCCTTAAAGCTGTTTTCAGCATAAGAAGATTTAATAATACTTGAAAAGTATCGCTTCACAAAATTTTCATTCCACAATATTACATATGTAAATCGATTTTGCATGCCACTTGAATAAAAAAAGAAACTACAATCTTGAAATGAGAATTCCCTTTTCAAATAGAAACGATATTGCAGGAGTATTCTTACTAATTATGCAAGTTGCTAAAATATCTCAACTCTTTTCTGCGTTTTGTTTTGCTCGCGAACCAATCTCGTCTTTACCTTCTCTTTCACCTGCGCATTTTCTCGCCTGTTTAATCTCGCTTATTTCTCTAGAAAACTATTCGAAATCGAGCTAGAACGAATATTGGAATAGATTGAAATTAACCAAAAGTATTTGTCGCGTGTCAAAAGATCGTCGAAACTTTTTAAGAGCAGAAAGAGACATGAAAATAAGATAATGAGTAGGCTTATAAAAACTGCGTTATTACTATTATTTAATTTTCATTTTAGTAATATTGTTATAATTTCATAATAGCAGTTTCAAAATCTTAATGATATCAAAAAGTAAATTTTTAATTACGTTTACATTATTTCGAAGCAAACATTTAGTAACATACTACAAACTAAAAAAATATAATAAAATGTTTATTTTCCTTTCTTTCAAGAAATATAAATAAACATAAATTATGCAGATTTATAATAGCTTAATTTTATTCACAAGCAATAAATATATTAGTGTGAAAATATATATAATTAAACGCGTTTCTTCGCAAAGAATAATTTACACAAGACAATTTAAGTAAATGACCATTGTATTTTATTAGTAAGTAACAAGCATTCGATATGGATTATATATTTGAATTTGCATTGGACATTGCAGTAGAATTTTTAATCGATCAGCATTTTCCCTTCCCCACATCAATTCCGGCCAAAGGAGCATCTATATTCATCTTCGTCAGTGTCGTTGTATGAGATGCATGCTGCGCATATATACCATATATGTATGAATTTATGAATATTCGTCAATTCCAGATACGAGAGGCCGGCTATCGTTTTTAGCCAAATTTATACCGCTCGTCAAACTATTGCGACATGCGAAAATTCGTTGTCACAGATTACCATGAATCCTTAAAAGATTTTGACAATAAGATTTTAAGATTCTTATAATAATTTAATGCATATAAAGAAAATGCATTAAAAATGATATAAAAGTACAATTATTTTTCTCTCGCAACAATTCAAAAAAAATTAAATAATGTTTTTCTAGTTTAAAAGAAAAATATAAATACTATCTTGTCTGACTCTTGAAATGAAATCGATTAAAAATTGTATCAAAAAAGAAAAGTTTGATAAATAAAATAATAGACAATTAATGCTAGACATGTACATATATTTTGTCGCGGGACGTTAATTCCTGTGTTAAACCAAGAAAACTTTAAGTTGTTTTGTTAAAGACCGATGCGTATCCATTTTCCTCGGAAAAGACAATCTAGACTACGTTTCTATTGTATGCGTTTGCACTGTGTTTCACCTTTTTCTCACCACATAAATAACGCACAATTGTGTTCCTTTACACTTTATGTCTACGTAAAGTACTTCAGAGAGAAACCGCACCCATAAATTAATTGTAACGAAAATGTAAATTACGTTTTCCTCAAACACAACGATGTTCTTACATCAATTGTAAAATCAAAAACAATTTTAATTAACTTTAATTAATTGTTCTAGTATTATTTTCAGAAAAGATAACAAAATATCCGGTAAAATTACGCACAAATAATTTCACGAGATTCGCCAAATAAATGATTTTAATCATTTTGGCGATAATATAATCACAGTAATCACGCGAGTTAGTTATGAATCCTAAATAAGCTCTCTGGATCGGTGACGTTCATTTTCGTTTACATTTGCAGGCGCATTTCGCATTTGCATTAGCTCAACATCGTTAGATAAATATTTCTCTTGAAATCCAAGCAAGTTCGAGTACCACAATTTATTTGTAGTCGCGAAAAAAAAAAACTTTTACATTCACACATTTTACACACAGAAACAAACGATCTCATCGACGGATTTTAATCTCATAAAAAAAAGAACAGATTCGTTTTTTTACAGATTAATCAAAATCGTAAAATTGTATGTTATCATTCAAAACTAGAAATATATGCTTCTCCTTCCTATTTTATACTTTTATATTAATACGTCTTATTTACATTCTTTTCCGATCAATCTCGAATTGCGTAAAATTTTACAAAGGATTAAACAAGTCAAGATGTAGACACGTCTTTCCAGCGCCGAAAGCAAGCGCGCAAGCACTTCATACTTTCGAGGAGATAAAAGAGATTTATTTAGAACAGAATCCGAGAACGCGAGAGCGTGCTTGCTCACCAAAAGATCGGCGATAGATGCGCTTGATGAATGGAAATTGCTTTGCATATTTTTCCCTTCTCCTCATTCTCGCGCGAGTGCACGAGTCGCATGCTACTAGTTTTACGATGTCGAGGAAGACGGAAAACTGAATCTTGTCGATCCCCCTCGCTCTTGCGAACAAAATTCCAACCGCACATATCAAAGTTTCCTTTCCTTTTCCTAACTTTCGAGGGGTTACAAGTTAATCCGATAACTCTATAAAATTTCGCCATACGCAATAAAGAGAGCAAGAAGTTAAAAGTAATGGAGCATTATATGTACAAAATAAGTAAAACTAGAACTCTCACGTGTTAAAAGTCAAGTACGTTAATTGTAGTAAAATATTTATATTTATTAATACGATTTCTCCTACGTATAAATCATTTAGATTTTAAATATTACAAATTTTTTTAGATTTCAAAAATCTATGTTTCTCGGTTATATAAAGTTTACGTATGCTTTTGTTTTCGATACACCCTGGAATTCGTATTTCTGTCTCTCTTTTTTGAAAGAAGAAAAATTCGCAATTCTTGAAATGTTCTCAGTTCTTATTTCTTTCTTCGCTTGCTCGTTCGATGGTGAAATTAAACGGAATAGCATAGAATCGAAGCGGCAAGGACGAGGCGTTGATAGCGAATTGAAACGCGTGCGCTCGATTCCGGATTATACGATTCACGTTATAGCTCATTCTCGATGGAAACGGCACGTTAAAGTACTGACGTAACGAATCGGCAAACAAAGTGAACAAAATCCAACGTAATAAGTATTTTTCAGAATTTTCCATTAAAAAGGTTTTACTCAATGTTATTACACGATAGTTAATAATGTAAAACATGAAATATGTATATTGACGAGCCATTTGTATCTGTATCGATTTTAATTTAATAATGAAAATAGTGATATAAAATATTAAATAGGTCAGACTACATAGTAATCTTGTAATTAAAATGGTTAACTTTCTTTTTTATTTTATTGATTGTAATCTTTAATGTATGACATTTTTTTTAATAAGCACTTATTAAATTCTGTCTTTTTATAGATTCATGTTAATTAAATTCATTTCCAGTTAATTGCAATAAAGTATTAATAATTACTGTTTCTATTGTGAATAAAAAATGTAAAAGCATGCAATTATAAAAGTTTATTTTGATTTCAAGATAATTATATTTAAAGTATTAAAAATTTTTATCAATCATTTTTTAAAGAAAGAATTTGAATTCATCTTTTTATTAGAAATCATTTTGTGTGTGTGTGTGTGTGTGTGTGTGATTGTAAACTTCGTAACAATTGCATGCTTTTTGGCGCGATTACAGTATGCAGAAACGGTAATATATGGAATAACAAAAGATCGTTTTAAAACACGAATATCGCTGCAATAGTTTGGTATTGTCGACGTCCATAAATTGTCTTATGTATGCGATTCTCTGACAATTCTATTTGATAAATAAGCCGTATTCTTCTGCGCGATCGTTTGTTTAAATTCAACTTGCAAAAATTCAAATTTTACAACTTATTTCCGTAGTATATAAATCAATGTATACAGACAGACAAATAAGTTTTATATTTCAAAAGTTTCGCGTTATTTTATTGCGACATGAATTAATAACTTTTGTACATAGAAAGTTCAATAAAATATATGATATATTGGCATTCATGGCCATAAAATATACTAAATAATTTACTTTCTAGTATATTTCGGAAATCATCCATATATGAAAATATATGAATAACTCCAAAATATCACGAAAAAATTAGCGCAAATAGAATTTTTACAATTTTCATTTTTCTTATAATGTAACTAGAATCGAAAAGGAGAGTCCGCGCAATCCGCGCATATTTGCATAATTTGATAGAGAATCCGTTCTTTTTACCATTCCCAGGAATAAAAATTGATATTCCTGGAAATTGATAAAATTGATAAAGTTTGCGCGCAAACATACTCAAATATCGGCAAACTCGATTCCGCGAGTGCACAAAACGGGATCACGGAGTGCACGAATCGCGTGACACTGAGGACGAACGAAACCGTTAATTCGAATTACGAAAGCTCAAAGCAGCAACTTTTCAGCTATCTTGAAAAGAACATTAGAGTTCTTGCTCCGCGCGCGTAACTATGTCTTAATTGTTGCACGGAAAGAAGCCTGAGGCTCTTTCATCTCGTTAGAGTTGCAAATGGACCTGTCCGTAAAATTATGAATGCGGATTTCCAACAATAGTCGAATCGCGCTCGTAATAACGGGGTTTACTTGACGACGACGGAATTTGGATAAAGATTACATTATACAGAGACTGATGACGAAGGGGATGATGAGGTGGCGAAACTGAGGAAAAGATTGCGATCACAGCGACAAGAATGTTAGTCGTCTCGACAAATCGGTTGGAATGAGACTAACAGAGCGGATAATGCGCGCCAATCTTCTCGTTAAAGATTCGTAATCCGGCTTAGAGTTCTTTTCTTTTTAATTTCCCTTAATCTGCCCTTATACGCCGCCTCCTTTTTTTGACCCCCTGACTCGCCTCGAAGGATTACCTTCATTGAATGGCGAATGAAGTTGCTGTCCTCTTTCAAAAATGAAACTAGCATCTGGTGCTTTTGTGTAGGCGTTTCAGATATCATAAACGCGATATTTCATTATATAAATTCATTATATAAATTATATAAATTTGTCTGCATAAAAATTTCATTATATAAATATATATAAAAATAAAATAAAAATTTCATTATATAAATATTCATTATATAAATTTGTCTGCATAAAAATATATTTTTGAAAGAATGAAAATATCTTGTGGGAGTATTTTATGCATCATTCAACAAGTATAATATGTAATAAGTAAAAGATCAGAGGTCAACTCATACATTTTTATTACATTACATATTTCTCTCATAAAAATGAAATTTTATAGAGCATAAAGTTGTTTCTTAATATTATTCAAATATATATACATACATATCATTCTAAATATATATTCCTTTCTTTGTATGTGCTTCTATGTATTTATAATTTTTCCTAGAATTTACTATAAGACTTTGGATGGAAAGTCATATGATTTATTTTTCATATTTTCGATCAAAAATAAACCGAACCATCTTGAAAGTTCGAGAATTAATTTGAATATATCTTAATCTGAATTAATCTTTTTTAACGTTATAAGCTTTCTAACTTGGAGCATAACTAAAAATCACTCACACGTA
This sequence comes from Camponotus floridanus, assembly GCF_003227725.1. Classification (NCBI taxonomy): domain Eukaryota; kingdom Metazoa; phylum Arthropoda; class Insecta; order Hymenoptera; family Formicidae; genus Camponotus; species Camponotus floridanus. The sequence goes on from NW_020229570.1 coordinate 1,630,696, forward strand.
AAATACTGTTTTTTTTAGTATCCGATATAAAAAGCCCGACGACTGGCCTGCTTTCATTCGCTGAGCATTAAACGTTTCTATGTGACGTACATGTCAATTTTCGAAAAATTGTCGTTGGTATAGTTTGTTACTTAATTGATGTAATGATCAATCGATTTAATTTTCTACTTTTTCTATTCTCAGCTAAAATACGGTAAAAAATATCGATATATATTATCGAAAATGAATTCTCTTACATTCATTAAAGGAAATTAAATCATCGAAAAAAAATCAACAAACTTACCGACAAAAAAAATTATAATACATATTATAATTTGCTATTAAAATTCGAAAAGAAAAACATTATTCATCATATTTATAAATTTATTATAAATATTTTCCTCATTAAATATTCTCACTTGTTTCACAGACTTTTAAAATTTCAAAATCTATAAGATTATTGTATAAAAGTTATTTATAAATAAAAAAAAATTGATGTTGATAGATATCATGTGAGGCAAAACTATAGAAAATATAATTTTAAAAAATGTTTCAAAAATTTATTATGTCAGCATAGAGAGAAACGAATTTTCGTAACAAAAAGAACAACGGTTTCACATTGTGTTATATTTTGTAAAATGAGGCCAAAGCTTATGAAAAAATTTCAAAACTAAAATTAATCTTGATTAATTAAGCTTTCAATTTCTCTGTAATACGCTATTAGCGTATCTATAAATGTAACAAAAGCTTATGATATCTTGAAAAGCATATATCATTTAATCGAATAAATGATTTTTTTTGGCAAGATAGATAATTAATTGGGACAAATCTAAGTAAAGAACGTTGTTTATTTAAATGTTGCTTTATTGAATTTTATGCTTTAGTGAATTATTTCGAACTATAATTTATTAGATAGAATTATAATTTAATTAATTACGGTACTTCTTTTTAGAAAACTCGTTTCATTTAAAAAAAAAGGTGTCATTTATTGAACTATTTTATCACCATTATATGATTGTTTAATATTTCTTTTTGCAACACACAAAGCAACTAGTACTGATGTCTTATTTACTTAATTGTATTATGAACAAAAAGAAACTTAAAATTACAAAAATTAATAAAATAATGTTAAGTGAAATATTTTATTCTTGTTGAATTAATTTGATATTTCCAAATTAAATGCGTATCAATGTAGTATCAAATTTTTAAATTTATTTATATATTTCTATATAAAACAGGCATATATTTCTATATAAAACATTTATCTTTTGATAAAATGTCCATAGAACTGAATTCAAACATCAAATACGTGTAGTATAAAAGTCCTCAGTCTTCTCTAAATTCGTCTTTGTCCTTTCAGTAGCTAAATGCGATTCGACGCCGGAGGGATTCTTTCGACATTACTAACTAATCCCAGATCTCTGATCGCCGAAGGGCTGTCAGAGAATTCTACGAGTGAAACTCAAAGAGCAAAGTGGAAATCCTTGCGCGTTGAAGAAAGCCCTGAGTGAAGCAATAAGAATAATGAGAAGGAAACGCGCAGAGGGACACTGTAATTTCCGTAATATAATGATAGATTATCTAAAATTAAAACTTTAAAAATTAATCTTAAAAAAAATTTTTAAAGCTAATGTTATAATTAATATTATAACATTACTATGATATGTATACATGTGTTTAAATTACTATAGCCAAAATATTAAAAAATCAAAGAATATCGATTCAAAATATTTTATTGGCTTATATATTTAAAATATCGATAATTAAAAAATTGTTCTCCATTGGATATATTTAAATAGATTTTCCTTGATCTTTAACAATCAAATTATTAAAATTTTATAATATAATAAGTAATATAATTATAAATATAATTATAAATTTATTATAATATAAGTTGTTTAAATAAGTATAAAATATAACATAAACTTATTAAATTAATTAAAGACATAATTTGTTCCCGTTATTTATATGTACGATAAAGTCGTTAAAATTTGAGATCATCGCAAAATTCAAGAGTTTCAAATTTTGAAGAGGGAAATCTTGATCTTAAGAAACTTTGTCACTTAACAATTCATTATTACGTCGCGATTAATATATCACGAACAATATCGTGATACGTTATCTAAATTTATTTCGAGTATCTCTTTTAAATTTTAAAGACATTAATATTTTTAATGTTATGCAAAATAATATTGCAAAAAAATGCGCTAGTATATTATCAAAAATTAAATTATCTTGATTTTTTTGTAAAAAAAAATAAGAATAATGCAATGCAGTTGAAAGGAAGCAGATTTGAAGCAAAATAAAGTTGGTAATAATATTATACGTATAAATTGGTAATAAATTGTTGATATCATCTTCTATAAGGTATTGTTATAATATCATGTTCTTGCATTATGTTTCTCTCATGTCATCAGATCCAATTTGCTTTGCGACGTAGTTGCAACACGACGGAAAACCATCTCAAGGGCCTGCCTTGCCTCTGGCACTACTTTTTTTCTTGTTCTTATTCACTCTCCATTTTCTCCTTCGTACAAACGGTCACACCCTCGGGATAAAGTACATTTTTCTCTACATTTGACTCGACTTTTCTTCTTCGCACACTTTACTTTTATGTTTGTACTGTTTTTTTATTGAATAATATTTACTTGCTCGGATGTGCGATGAAATATGTGTATGATTGAAAGTACTATATAATCCACTGCCATTATGAATGAACACTCTCGTTGAATAAGAGAAAATCATGTACCGGATGAAAGTTCGTTTCAACAGACTTTTAGTTCTTGACCGCGACAACAGTGGATATTTTTGTGAAAACGAGAAAATAATAATTGTACTTGAATTCTCAATGTTTACAACGTTATATCTGTGTTGCATTACAGTTATTATAACGCTTATGATACACTCCTTACAATATTGAATAGATGTTGAAAAGAAACAGCGCTGCAAACTAAAAAAACAAGTTTTAAAAGTTCTATATATATACGGCACGTAAAAGTTTTCAATGGCAAATAGAAAGGAAAAATAAATTCGACGAAAGGAATTTATTTCTTTATCATTATTGCAATATTGCACGGACGATAAATATACTTGTAATAACAAGTCGACATTACTTGCCGCATCACGCGCGATAAGTGCATCTTTTTTTTCTTGTCGTATAAATAGTAATAAGAAAGGTCGCGTATATATTTTACCCGCAAAGCGTGTTACGAAATGTCGTTTCGTTCTCAACGATAAATTCCGGTTTCATTTTTTGGTGTTAGTATGTTATGGCAGTTACATTACCACTGCACGTTCTATTTTCTCTCGTAACGTGGCACTTTAAGTAACATTTAGCGATCGTAAATTAAAGTTTTAACGATTGGATCAGTCAATGATTAAAGAACTGTTACCGTTTGAGCGTTCGTCAATACAATTGATTAGTACTTTCCGGAACAGGCGGAATCGTTAAAGGAATAATGAGATATCTAAGATTCACAATAGCGTCGAAGGCGATGTTTTTTAGATGCATCTCATTTAGAGATGATATCTCTCTACTATTTATTTTCATGAGATATTCATATCGCGCATGCATTCTCGCCTAGTGTAATGAGGACGGGAATTTAGGGATTGCGGTAGTGCGGCCCGTTGGATTTTATGCTAAACGTGTTCGACGAAGCGCATTCAATTACTCTTTGACGAGAAATTCGACGATGTAAACGCGATCACAATTCCGGCTATTCTTCACATTGAATCTGGATGAAGAAATTATAAAATGCATTAAAAGGAAAAATTAAGAGAAATAAAAACCAGGCGCAAAATTATTTCTGAAGCAATCAATGGGAAATTTTGATTGCTCAACCATGTCTATAAAATTCAATATAAGCTAAGCTTTTATTTGATCATCCGAAAGCAGCGACGTAATAAAAATATTTCAAATTTTAACATATAATTTGCCGTTATTCGTATTGTTATCACTTATAATCTTCATTTCAAATAATTTCATTCGTATATGCATTACTATATATGAGCATTATACAGCTTTATGTACCACAATAATTGAAATACCGATCAGAAAGCAAAATTATTGTATGATAATTAACATTATTGTACGTTAATAGCAAAATTATATTAGTAACAATGTCATGAAAGCGATTGTTGAGATAATATTCAAAACATAGTCAGAATTATATCGCTATTAATTAATACAGTCGAACACGTTCAAATAACATAACAATTTAGTACTTTGATTGATTTTGTGACCTAATACCTAATATATACCAAATTTCATGTATTATAATGAGTAATCCAAGTTTCAATCAAGAATCAGGATTTCCAATACAGTATGTTATTAATTAACTTTCATATCCACATGTTTTTTAAATGCATTACATATTTAGTGCGGATAAAATTAAAATATTATTAAAAATCTCGAAATAAAGTACACATTATATAATTATCATATAAAAAGAACATCAATTAAATAATAATAAAATGCAAAAATGAATTATAATAAGGAACATTATTTCTTTCGAATGTTATTTTTTTTTTCAAAAATTCTTCAATAAAATGAATATAATAATACATCCGCTTTGACTATTATGAGAGAGGTAACATTGCCAAACGCGAACAGAAGCAGGAGTAGATGCAAAAGGGGTTCGCCCGGCAACCATCCAAACTGTCAATCTTAGCCTTCACCCTCTTTCTCCCTTCGTTTACCCTTTGCTTCACGACCGTTAGAATAAACGTGACGGAGCGAGCTTAATTCTTATTTATCGCGGCGCATTTATCGCACCCTAAGCATCTCTCTCTCTCTTTGTCTCTCTTTCTTTCCTGTCTCTTATTAAAGTATGGCGGTGTCGGAAATCGCATCGGAATCCGTTGCGCAAAGCCGACCGGGTATGGCATCCTTCCTCTAGGGCGAATCAGCTGACACGGAAAGCCCGAGAAAATAAAGAAAATGAGACAACCAAACAGGGACGGATGAGAATTTTTCTACGAAATTTTTATGATTTTCCCTGAAGTTTCTATAAAGATTCGTTACTTCAATTAACTAGTACGTCAATAACTTGATAGCATTCAATAAACGCCATGTGTTAAATATAAAAGTTAAACCTTTATAAAGAATGTAACGCGAGTCTTTTACTTTATTTTAAAGGTCGAAGTCCCTCATCTAAATATCTTTTCTCTTGGATTCTCTTTGATTTTTGCAAATGGTATCTATGAAATCGAATGATGTTAAAAGGATTAAGTAGCATCAGTCATCATACAGATGCGCCCCTGTAAAGAGGAAAGAAGAGAGACCGATTTTTGGAGGGATTTGATGTTCCAGGCGGCTAGATACCCATGTTGAGAATCGCGTCTAGTGAGGTATGTACCTAGCGTACTGGAAAGGCGAGTTCATAGAGAGCAAGGCAGAGTTCCAAAGATATATTGCTGGCTCAACAACCTTCTAACAATAATCTATACCTAACTTCCTCACCGTCCTCTATCCAACCTTTACCCTTCCTGCTTCGACATAGCTTGTTTCTCACTTCGTCTGTCTCTCTCTTTATCTCTCGTCCTTTTGCTAGCTGTTGAACGAAGCGACGTGTCTCCTAGTGCTCTTCGGTTCTTCCACAGGGTGACCTGTTTTTCTTGCTTCGATGTGATATTTCACAAAGTGACAAAGATATGAATACTTTGTAGGAATGAAAGTCGGATAGAGTTTCGTGGCGGAATCAATTAAATTTTCAAGAATAATCCTCGAGATCATTTTGATTTCTTTGCGTGTCACATTGTGTGTATGCATGCGTAAAATTATTTTATTAAATATGCGTAAAATTATTTTATTAAATATGCGTAAAATTATTTTATTAAATATGTGTAAAAAACTATATTTTCAGAGAGAAGTACCTCGTGTGTATAAAAATTATTGCGATGATTTATAACTATAATATAAATTTATTTAGTTATTCATTTACTTATTTACTTCGCTAACATTTTCAGAGGTATATAGCAGTTTCAATAATTTTCGGCATAAGAGATGATACCGCCTCTTCAAGCACTACTTAATTTTCGTTAAGAACACATTAACACACACACCCATACACGTATACTTTGCTTCATACAAGCCTTAAAACTATTTAACTTTCATTTAAGCTAAATGTTAACCTCTTTCTATGCGCGCGCCTGAAGATAAATACAGATAGATAATTTCCGTGGTGGAAATGAAACGCGAACACCTCGTATATAGGTATACCATTTCAGGACGGCCTCGAAGTTAAACTCTCCAACGAACCGCTCGTAATTTCACTTGCGCCACCCTAGTCCACGGAAACGTTTAATGTTACGTAGCTGGCAGGACTTCCTTACTATTTGTCCACGAGCGTATCCTCTACTGCCAACAATATGACACAGTACCTCTGACAATAGTTTCACGTTTGAAGACTGTCCTGCGATCGCGTGAGTGCTCATTAACCTGAGCATAAATCTAACTTCTGCAAATTGCAACTAGTCTTAGATATCGATTTACCAAATTATCGAACAATATAACAGACATGTTTACGAGCAGAATATATTATGTAAGATGTAAAAATATAATGAGATCTTACGTAACATTTAAATAGAAAAGAATTAAATATTATAATACTGTGAACATATATTATGTATATAAAGCATAGCCCTATTAAATATTATTCCATTACATTATTCTATTTGTATAAAAAATGTTACTGTTATATATTATATTGTTGCACATAAGGTTTACATCTAATTTAGAAAGAGCTTATTTTTTGATAAAATAAAGATAATCCTGTTTTTTCGTGCTATTTAATTGAACAATAATTTGTAACTGCTAATTTAATTGAACGTTACTTTCTTTCGCGGAACTTTTTGATACATTAAGTATGTTAGCTAATTTTAAAATTAAAAAAATTTAAGATTTATCTATGTGTAATTTATATAAGATTAATTAATAAACTTTAAGATTAAATAATAAATAAATTTTTTCTTGTGGCTATAAAAATTAATTTCTAATATTTAGTAAATTCATAATTATGTATCTTTAAGTTTAAATTTGCGCAAGAGAAAGTAAAGGAGAATCTATTAAAATTCATGAAATCGCGAGTTATGAAATATCCTGTCTTCGTTCTTAAGAATCAAATGTATTAAAAATTTTAAAAGACATAATCATAAATCAAAGTCACAAAGCAAAAAATCAACCCAAATAGACAACTACGACAGTCGCCATTTTTAATCTCTATGTCGATGCTTGATTCCCGTCTCGTTGTCTGCGGAAGGATACCTTTCCCGGATTTTTGTCGTCTGAGCATATCGGTTGGCGTCGTATGAGGATGCTCGTTCTTCTAAGGATTCGTCAGCGGCGGTTGCCAGAATCACGAGTGGGAAGATCTCCCGAAAATTCGAGTGTCGTCGAGCAAACTCAACGTCTTGCCATGGTTCGTTCTCGGAGAGTTGTTCTCGGCAAGGATACAAGAGGAAACGAAAGACAGAAACGGGGGAAGGATGTTCTTGTAAAACGAGCGTGTCAAGCAATGCCGAAGAGCTCCCGTATAAGAGCACAGTTTCCGTAGAGAAATCCGGTCGTACTTATGTCATTTGCGGAGAGAAATTTCAAGCGGAAATGTTTGTACGCGTCGAGACATGTGTTCGATCCCCGTTCTGCACAATATATAGTCTCACTGTGTATCCAACCCAGAAAAAGTCCCAGCAGCCACATCACGAGAGATCATACACGTGCAATGATTTTATGATACGCTTGCGCACTCAAAATATGATTATCGAGTATAGGAAAATATCGGAAAAGCCGTAAAGTGCCGTTCCTCCAACATTATTTTTACATTAAAAGAGAAACTTTGTATATATATATTATTAAAAAAGAGATTTGTAAAAAAAATTTCGCAAAAATTTTCAATATCTCTTTTCATCTCTTTTGCTTTCAAACTTTAAACATATGCGATATGTGTATTTCTTATACACACATGCAACGTGAGAATTTTGTGTGATTATTACTTTCTTTTTGAAATCTTTTTATTCATTCAATTTAGTACATAAGTGTGCGATGCATAAAAATTCCCATGACGGTTTCCCGAAATAAACGCGCTTTATCGAGCGCCCGATAACGCGAATTAAAATCGTTAGGCCACTGCCGTTAAAACAACAACCCTTCGCATGACTGGCATCGCTGGGGCGATAGACCAACGCGACGGGACAAAAAAAGAGTCGTTTCGTCGAGTGATGCGTTTTACGCGCAACGACATGTCTCGGAAAAAACGCTTATGCGCGTCCGCGTAATTGAGTGTAACGCGACCGATTAAATTTTACGCATACGCGTATATATGTGCGTACTGTTTACGATATGCACGCACGCGATTGCGCCTTTTCGTCTCTCGTACATGCACAAAATTCACTTCACACATACGCATTACGAATCATTACGATGGTAATGTTACTGTAATGCTCCTAACAGTCGGAAATAGGAAGAGCCGTCGTGCACTGCAATTAAATTTGCACCGCAACCGCAACCGGGAATTTTGTCTCAGACTACTCGAGACCCGCAATACAATCGAAACATTTGCATACATCAATTTGACACTAATAATTGTGGAAAAGTACCATAACTACTTAATTTGCGGTTTCTTAATTTTTCATTTCAATGACACGTAAAATGAGACAATTGAAATATATAAAAGAGAAAATATTATTCAAAATAGAAAAATAATATTTAGAGATTTTTTTATTGGATCTTAAACAATATAAAAAATAGTTTATTGATATGTGTTAATTAAAAAAATCTACAATTTAAAATAAAAATAATATTTCAAATATTTATTTCTCGTTAAAAAGACCATAAGTAATCAACGGAAATATATATATATATATATATATATATATATAATTATTTTTCTTATTATTATAAAAATAAAAATTTTAAATATGATATAAAATAAGAAAATCTATATTTTATTCAAAATTATTATATTTTAATTAATAACAACAAGTATTGAGTTTTCCATATAAATTTGTTATTTATACACATTTATTATTTTCACAGAAAATATATATTTTTTAAAATAATATTTTACTTGAACAAAACAAATTAAATGATTATTTTTCATAATTTGTATGTACATGATATGCTTATCACTGTACAATATACAATATGATATGTATATATAAAACATTTCCTGAAATACATGTATGATTTGTATGTGAAATATAATTTTTATATTATTGTACATTGCAAGGGAGCATAAATATATTTATTCTGATGTAAATCGCATTATTCTGGCCGATAATTTCGTGCGATAAATAGATTCGCTTACCGCGCTGCAATCGTTGCTTATATATGTTTCATCGTGCGCTACTTTTTCCCTCAGATACATTTCTCAAATAAACTTCGTTCAAATACATTCTCTTTAAAACTTGCATTGGAAACTTATTCACCGTGAAAGGTAGTAACGTGCTCTGTCTTTCTCTCTCTCTTTCTTATTGAATTTGCAGATCGCGCAAATGCACACAGAATACTCTGCTCTTTACTCCGTACGGAATTATACATAAACATACGCATATGAGGTAAGGGAGTTTCTCAAAGACCAATAATTGAAAATTTGCAATTCTAATACAATACGATGTATCATTACTGATACATCGTATTGATCTTGCGATACATTAATATTGCATATATGGAACAACTGGAATGGATTATTGAATCTATGATGACTATTGCATATAGAAGACAGCCTTAGGATAGATTCATTTTCTTACGAATGGCTATATTACGATATTCTATCTCAATCCCCCTCTCTTTCTCATGTATGAAAATATGCTATATTCTCATGGCTTTTACTATTGTAATTCCATTGTCTATACTAATACATCCTTTTTTCTTTGATATTTAATTAATAAAATCTTCTCTCTGCCTTTTTTGTTCTTATATACATCAAAGTATATACAAAGAAGAATAAAATGCAATATTTCGATTTTAATTGCTTGATAACATGACAAGAGAAGTTTTTTTTCGGACAAAAAACCGTTTATAACACAAAATTCTTGATAAAATTACATTTGTAGAAGAAAGCTTGTCCTTACATCAATCAAATTTATTTGTTTACTTATTAAAATCACAATGCCCTCAAATAGCAAAACTAATGTGCTATTTGTGAGCAACGAATTAATATCTGATTAATAATTCATTCATATATTCCAAAACCGACAAACATGATGTTTTCAAAATCGACTTCTAGATATTCTTTTTCTTTCAATTTTCTTATTTTTCTTCTCAAGAATTGAAGCGAATTGGTAATCTTTTTGTTTGAAAAAACAGTATAATTTTGGTTGAAGAGAACCCGAGAACTCTCGATAATTTATATGAAAATTTAAAATAAAAATGCAGTGCATTCATTATCAGCACCTTTTAAATAACAACACTATTTTTGATAAAAGAAGTTACAGCTTATTTTTCTCCCTAGATTTTTCTGTTTTAAATGACAGAGTTCCATTGCAACGTATGCGCAGTGTAAGTTACATCGCGTCACATATATGTTGCATATGCATATTGCGTATCTGTGGTTTCATGCATATAATAACAGATGCATTTCATACATACATATAGACTGGACGATGAACATGTGTAACAATAGAACACATATTCTTCGGGGGAGAATTGCTTATACACAAGCGGTGTATCCTTCTTTTCGTTCTCGCTCTCTTTTTTCCATTTCTCACATCGCTAACTTATTACCTCAATCTTGTATCATACATATATCATCTGATGACAAAAATGAAAATTATTAGCATTCATTATGTTTTCCTCGTTTATTAAAACATTTTTATGAAATTTCTTTTCCGATTTTTTTAATAAAGGAAACAATGTGACATTTATTTAGAAAAATCTCAACGAAAATTTTTTCTTTTCTTCTTCATACAATTTCTTTTTGTAATTTTCTTTTTCTTTTCCATTTTCATATATTCCTTTGATAATAAATACGAATTTGTTAAAAAATGTAAGAAATTTAACGTTAAAATTCCCTTTATAACTTTCACTAAGATTAGGTTGCAGCAACACATTATTCTAAATTTAAACGAAACTTAAATAGTTTATATTTCTGTCTAAATAAAAACAGACACATATTTAAGTCTTACTCATAGTCGAAATAAGGTTGGTGCAATCGTGCCTTAGACAATCTTAAATGATAAAAATAATAACTATATAAGAACTCCGCAATTAAGTATCTAATATAATTTTTTGTTTATGTTAACCACATATTACAATGCATAATAATGAAAACTTATTTATCATAGTTGTTTTACTTCATCTTAAAGTTTGAATATGCGAAAGAGATATAATAACAAAATATTGTGTAAACTTCAAGCTTATTTTGAATACGCTATGTTTTCTCTAAATATGTATATATATAATAACGCATACAAATTATATTAAATATGTATAATATATTTACATATAGAAAATATAATCTCTCTCTCTCTCATGTATAGAAATAAAATATAATATTTTTAGCTTTACAAAAAATTATAATACATATTAATTTTTTACATATTTAAATAGAAAAATATAGAAAAATATATAGATTTAATCATAAAAATAAGAGTCACAAGAAAACTAGAGACTTTATGAAATGACTTCTGTTATATATTTATTTTTTCTTATATTTAAATGTCATCACAATAGTAACAAAAGTACAAAGTTTTATTGTTCTTAGTAATCATTACATAGTAATAAATTCGTTGATAATAAGTAATAAGTAAATATATGGAAGTCGCAAAATTAAAATTATTTAAAAGAGAGAGCGGGAAAATAAAATTGAATATATATGTATTTATTTCATATAAATTATTTTCATGGAATATTATTTTTGTTCAATAAAATATAAATATCAATGCTTTGAAAATTTTGATCTTCTAATTTTTAATTTTGAATATAATCTAACAGAAGAAAGGAAGGTATTTGCGCCATTCGGAAATATTTCTCGAAGTAAAGTAGAAAGTTTGAGATTTTATTAAGAAATCTCTCATGTCATGATATTGCATCAAGCATTGCTATATTGGAAATATTGTTTTGTGAATATGATTCATATCTCGCGAGCTTCAATTGCTTCAATTCGTCCATTTTCTCTTAACGTAGCAATACGATACAAACGGAGGAAACGGTCGACAATAGTATTAATAAATTGACCGGAATAAATCGAGAGTATGTAACAAACAGAGAATATACGTCACAAGTGGTATATTCGAACGATAAAAACTTGTCAATATGTGAATTGATCGCGCTGAATCGTTACACAGGCATTCCATGAAACTTATAACAGTTATAAAAGCAACGATATTAAAATAGACTCGAATTAAATCATTTGGCAGATGTCACTTTATAAAATCTCTTTATTCTTGTCTTGACTTGTATATTATATATATATATATATATATATATATATATATATATATATTTATTTATGATTGAATCTATTATATTTTACTATATATATTTTACTTTTATATATTTTTCTATATATATTTAACTTTTATATATTTTTTTAAATTATTAATCTATTCTATACTTAAACTATGATCTTAATTTTATATTGAAAAAAAATATCATTGATTGATAAACAATTATATAATAAATCTTATATATAATACTATATGTATAAAATTCTATAAATATATAAGAATGTTAACTGATACTTCCAAACTATTTAACCAATTAAGATTCAAATTAAAAAATGCTATTTACGATATAAAATTTAATTGTAAAACTGATCGATAGTTATATAAAAATGAAATGTAAAAATGACTTCGAGAAATTGGATTTCGAAACTTTATTGTTATCATATCAGCGAATTTATTCAGCAGTCGTAATGCAAGGAGAGGAAATTTGATCTGATAACATTCATGATATCGTATGAAGTGTCTATCTAACGCCAATATTAATATTGTAAATATGTGCTAAACGAAAAATAAAGCCAATTTAACGAGACATGACATCTCGTTAAATGTATTAATTACAATCGATCAGTAACGTATAATATATTTCAGTATACCATGTCAGGTACATATACGCGTAATTGATAACATTAAATTTACAATCAATATAAAATTTTAATGAAAATAATACAAAGAAACTGTAAAATTTGCTCACTTGTGCAATAACACAAATAATTTGTCCATCTCGAATATTAATTCGATGTTTATATCAGGCATTCGTAGGTATCGTAAGAATCGATGTTTATTTTCTCATTTAGTAAATTTCAAAAATTAAAATATTTGCAATATCTTTAGAGCATGATTCTACAAACCTGCTCCTGCAAATTTTGCATTTCATTATTGACTACGTATTATTGAGCACATTTATTTTTGTGTTGCGTTCATCTTTGATATGACATTTTCTTCCTTTTTTTCATCTTTATGCATGAAGAATATAACGAAAGAACGTAGAGCAGATTCGCTAATTCGTTTCTAGTGCACCAAGGTAAATTAATATCCGTCTTTCACCATTACGTCCATTTATCTCGCTCTTTTATGTCGCTTCTCATTACAGTGGCTTGCGATGGTTATACGAATTAGCATGCCGAAAGCCTTTATGCGTGAAAGTGCTAATTTTTCGCGTTTGTTCATTTCCACGATCTTTCACTCGGAGACTCATATCTCGCTCTAAAATGTTCTACAATGTTTAAAATTTACCAAGGAAAGTTGTGCATTGAAGATATTTCATATAAGCATCTTCATATTTTTTATCTTTCGTATAAATATCTAAAACGAGAACGTTGAACCTTTGTTTATATCTAGTATACGCGGCAATTTCAATAATATCGGTACATGTATTTCTTTTCCCCGTTTTCTTCTCTTTTTGGATAGATATTTTGCGCCAACGCAACGTACGCACTTCAATTTAAATCCAGCTAGATCACAATTGTTATCGATACAAATTCAGCGGCGCGCCAATCGTTTTTAATAAAAATCGACTTGTATCCCCAACATAGAGCAAAAAAGGATGAGAGTACACGCAATTTATATGAGTGCAATACAACATACATTGACTCTACGCTTTAATGTCAATTGCATATTCTCAACACGTTGATTGGGAGTGGTCCTATCTGATCTAAACCAGGTCACAATCAATCACTTATATGTTTGATTTAGTGCACTCATAATATTTATTGTAACTCGGGTAAAACCTGGCGCGAAACCTTCTTTGTTATCATCGATTTTAAAATGGCAATGACGAGAATAAATTAAAAATAATAAAACGCGCGATATTTTTATGTAATAATAAAAAACTGATAATAATAAAACGTAGCATTCATAAATAAAAATTGTAAATTTTGAAAAACTATCGTGATTTTAAAGGAAAATTTGACGCTAGAGCTTATTGATTTGTCAAAATAAATAAAAAAGCAAAACAATTTGAATACAAATCAAACTTAATAGAACTCTTTACTAATTAATATATATTTATTAAACTTTATTATTTTTTTGTGTTAATTTATATATATTGCAATATTCTAATATTTTATTTTTCTTTATGCAGCATAAAATGTCTTAACATCTTAACTGCAATCGCCCTTAGCGATATCTCTGCGCCAGTTATCTGTTGCATGAATATATAACTTTTAGTATCGCCATACTTAGAGATGCCTGGGCTGATGTTATTACGCCTATCGAGTAATCCCGTACTGAACACGATAGCATAACCGTTGCTGCAGGGGCAAAGGAGAAAAACTCTCTTCATAAAAGTCTCATGGCGAGATGGAGGGAGCCAAAGTAGTGCTCCTTGCACGCGAAAGTGGGAGAACCGGAGAAGCAGTCGCCGACGGAATGCAATTTGTATTAATTTCAACGGAATTAGGAGTTACGCCTTGGGCCGCAATTAAAATTTGCATAAACAAATTTTACTCGTCGGTTTAAGCTGAGGAAAGATGGGAAAGACGTTTCCCTATTTTCTAGCTTTTTCTTTCTATCTCTTCCTCCCGCTTTTTTCCGGTCATCCCTCTTTTTCAGTTAGACACATTTCCGCCTATATCTCTGTTTCGTCGTTTTTCTTCTGCCATCATATTGTGAATGTATGGTGCATCTCCCGTCAAATGAAAATCGGATTATTGTTTCCCCACTGTATTCTGCTTGATATTTTCGCAAATAGGCAAAATTCTGAGCTTTATCTATATATTTTTTTACAGCGATACTCCTATTTATCGCCGTAAAATAAAGCCTATTTATTTGAGTTCATACAAAATAAAAATATAAATCATACAATTTTTAAGAATTAATTAAACAATTTGTTTCTACGATAACAATATTTTATCTGTTAAATATTAAGAGAGAAAGTTATATTACAGGTTCAAATTTTCTATTTTATTTATATTCAAAAAATGATTTCATGTATGATAAATAGAAATAAGTGATAAAAATGGAGTTTCCAATTTTATTAAATAATGTAAATATGCATTTATTCTAGCCAATGGCTAGAAATCCCACCTTTTTCTATTATACATTTTCTACTATAATTTTTTTGTCATATTCCTCGCATATTTTCTCATGTCTTTTATTCCTGTTCTATGTAAATTTTTTCCATTTGTTTTTTACTTTCTTTTCTCTTTTCCATTCTCTATTTTATTCCTGATATTTTTTTTAATTTTTCCATCTCACAAACTCTTTCATTCTTGAATTTAATGCAGAGTCCAAAATACACTTCTTTACTTGTCAAACTTTGCGACTTCTCTCTCTCTCTCTCTCTTTCTCTGTCTCTTATTTTCTTTTTTTTTTTCTTGTCCTCTCAGTCATTTTCCTCTAACAATGCAATCCTTTTATATCTACTAATATAATAATAAAGAGTCTACTAATATAACGATAAAAAGTCGAAAATAAAGAGCTCGTCAACGCTGTTAAAGAATCTTGTAGATTGAGAGGAGGAATTGCAACCTATACATTAGCTTTGACAAGTCCGGGTGTGCCTACCGGACGCCCGAGGCAAGGAGAGACGAGAAAAGAATAAAGTGATGCGAGAAAGCGTGAATCCAAAAAGTGGATGCGCAGAATTAGTGTGAAGGACGAGTGGAGAGGAGAGAGAGTAAAAGTGTGCCCCGAGATAAAAGGGGCGCTTTATAACAAGCAGCACTCAGGGAACTCAACGAGCGTAATGCAGTATCGTCTCTCACAGTACGTTTAATTAGGTGCAGAAATATTCTACATTAAAAAATTAAGAAGGCGCCACCGCCGAGATTCTCTTCTAACATTCTCTTCTAACTGAGATTTCCTTCTTCTACGGATAATGAGACAAAGAATCTTCTTCTTCTTTGGCAAACCGGAAATTCTCGTTTCCTCAAGGAAACTGCATGTATAAGAATTTTACAAAACTGCAATTTGCATAAATAAAATAATTTTAAAATAATTTTTGCTTTATCATATTAAAGTCATGTACACCAAAAATATAGTTGGATCGTATTGCAACGATGAAAATTAATATGTACAAAAATAAAAAATTAACGTTATAAAAAAACAAAATATTAAATAACAGACTCTAACGCGTTATATTTATATCGAATAAATTTAAAAATACTTTTAGGTTAAAAAAACAACCTAAATAAAATACATTGTAAACAATAATATATAAAATAAATATATAATATATAAAATAATATATAAAAAAGAAAAGTTATGAAGGATCATCAATTTCTATTTCTGTTTATTTGTGCCGGTTTAATCTACCTCTCTTCTTGTGCAATAACAGTAAACCTATTATTTATGATAAATTCATGTCATCGGCAACGGTTGACTCTGCATCTTTTTAATCACACCATCTTTACACAAAACTCGTGTTTCTTCTTAAAAAGCGTAATTTGTCGATTTCCACTGTCCATCGAGACGCAGAAGTTTACGAAGTACGTTTATGCCGTTCCTATCACAGCAATTAAGGCCGTAATCCGATAAAATTCGCCTGTTGGATCGATGAAGAGGCTAGGCGAGGATGCCCCAGTTTCCGAACCAACGAGCGTCTGATAATGAATTTAGTCCCGTCCCGTGGAAGCGCCGTGGGTTAAAAGGGTTCAAACGACTCGAAGACCACCAGCGCTTCCGTCAGCGAAACACCAACTCAACGCAAGAGTATGTTATAATAAAAGGATTACATCGCGCGGCAACTAGCAGAATCCTTCTTGTAAAAACATTTTTTTCCTTATAAAAACAAAAAAAAAGAATTAATTTTTTAATTAAAAGTTAGCGTATGGCATAATGCTAAAACGGAGTTAATTTTGCAGAGAAGATTTTAGAACTATACTGTAAATATTTAGAAAGATAATAAAGCATGGAATGAGAAATAAATCTGTGTTAAAAAGTTCCACTTTTCTTTTATATAAATTATCATTTCTTATTGTAAAATGATTCTTTCACGATTGCAATTTAATTTTTTAATACACTATTACCACGTAACAATAATGATAACGATCTAAACACATATAGTATATATGCTAGTATATATATGCATTAAATAATTGTACGAGAAGTTAACCAGTAAATAAGAATAGTTTTTTTCATTTCGGTCTTTCTATAATTCACGAATGTATCCGCGCGAAGTTTCACGTGTAAATACGATAGATATGCCTGCAATGTTCATTGCACATTTACTTTATCCCGAAGGACTTCTGCAGTAGAGTAGTCATTTTTGAAACGCAAAATCTTTACAGCGCGAAAGTGTGTCGGATAGCTTCCCCTTGCGTTAGCAGGGAAACAAGGGAGTTCCATTTCCTGTGTTTATTTCCATCTCTTATTCTCCCGAGCAGCACGCTGGAATGTCTTTACATATGTAATTTTATGCCGTACCGCTATTTTCATTCTCTTTTACGGAATCTGCCAAACTATCCGGAAAAACAAGTAGAAAATTTCAATTTGAAGATGAAAATTTAACTAATTTGAACATATGTGTGTGTTATGCGTGAGAAATATTGTAACGAGTTACAATACGGTTCAAAAAATATCGTGTAATCATTTAGATTCTTACCACTAATATGTAAAAATTTATTTATGTATTATTATGAATCATATTATACATGAATCGTAAACATCAGTAACAATTAGCACTACTATAAATAAGATCGTCTCAAACGAAATCAATTAATTTTACTTTAAAAAATATCGAATACGAAATTAAAGTTTTGAACAATAACTTTTTCTGTCGAGTATAATTCGAAAAGGGATGTAGGGAAAGATTATTTCCTTTAAAAAATTTTTGTATTTTTAATAATATTAAAAATACACCTTTGAAAATCAGAAAAAATATTTAATTTAATTTTTTTTAAAGCAGTGCTGAAAAACATATACGTAGTTTTAATCAAGTCAAATGTTTGTACAACGTATTGTGCTACAATACATTTACATGTCAAAAATGAAAACGACCAAAGAGAGAAAATAATAAGAAGAGAGAACAATATAGTTTCGAATTTCCGTATAAATGAATTTTCTGAGAAAATTACGGAAAATATAACAAAATAGCTGTTGAATGACGGGTAATTGTATCGAGTAGAGGAGATCGGATAAAATAAAAAAGAATCGATTTATTCCAATATAATATGCCTTCAAAGACTAAACAATGGGTGAATCTTATCTCAAACTTCATTATTCGCGCATTATTCGGTGAATAATCGGTAATCGATATTTAACGATGCTGTTTACATCCTAATAGCATGTCTAATTTGAATGAATCTCTGAACCGAGCGTCCATAATCTTTTTATGATTGTTTCGTGCGTCTAAAATCACCAATATTGTTGAAAGATATATATCCTTATTTAATCAAAAATTAACTTTTATCGAATTAAAAATGATAAAGTTTGTAAAATATAAAAAAATATATGTATACATAAAACAAAATATATTAAATACATAAAGAAGGAGATTAATAAAATCATCATCTGCAATATAATTCATAACCACACACATCATTCGATCTTAATATATATTTTAAAATACTTTAAAAATATAAACAAATCGTTTTATTCCTTTAATTAATATATTATAGTAACAATCGTGTGTTTTTAAAATACTTTCATAGATCAAAAATAAATTATTTCGTTTTTACCTTGTTTTATAACATTCTTTTCTCTATCTTAAAAAGTTTTCTGTAATATCCCATTTTTTTCTATTTTTTCAAAGAGACTTAACATTTTAAAAAGACTGAAAAGAAAGAAAAAAAGACATTTTAACGCATCGTCACATTTAATGCTAACTTACAAAGTAAAATTCCTCGTGACATTTTCCGATTTATCTTGGCAATAGAGTCAGGATTAAACGTCAAAACTCTCTTCTTAAATGACAAACGATATCTTGAAAACAACGGAGGTACACTCGAAGCTCTTTAAAACATAATCGTCTTAAAAAGATTTTAGATATCTTTATTGAATATTATAAATATTAATAATATTATAAATATTAATAATATTATAAATATAATATTATAAATATTATAAATACATAAAAAAATTTGAATTTTTATTTTAAGTTATACTTTGCGACTACAAAATACATTAGTATATTTTTATGTAATATAAGTTAATTAAATAGTTAAAAATACGTATATATACATACACTTTTATTTAAAAATTATTATAATTTTTCTAAGCAATATAATATGAAATATAACTTCTTACATTATTAATTATTAATTTTAAAAGAAATTATCCTATTCTATAATCCTATTAAGAATTATTAATATGAAATTAAAACTAGGAAAAATGAGCAATAATAATAACTAGAAAGCAGAAGGATCGCAGAAGTTTCATATTCAGTATATTTTTAGTCAACGTTACAAATCCAAGGATTTTAAATAACCCGAAGCGAACTAATTTTTCTGATGGCGTGAATAATGAAACAAAGAAGAAATTTTCTTAATAAAGAACAAAATATGTGCGTTGTTAATTAATAATTAAAAACGACTGGTTTGCTTAATGTATCTTACACAAATGTCATCGTAAAAAGCTCTGGGATTCTAAATTGGGATTCTAAACTGGGATTCTATATTCGACACACACACGATAATAGTTGCAGATATATTTTATACGTATACGTTTCCGCTATTTTAGGTGCTTTTATTGAACATGAAATACACTCATGTTTGTGAAATACGAGATAAACGAACTTCTTTATCATAGATTCAGCAGGGACTGAGAGAGAAATAGAATTTCATACAAATATAATTAATGACTTTCTCTCTCTTTCTCTCTCGAGCGCATTCGTGTAGCTGCCATGAAAAACATGACGTCAGCATGAAACACATTCGTTCACAATCCAACGAGTCACGCTTTGTACGGAGAAATCTCATTGTCGCTAGTACATATAGAACAACTATAGAATCGCGAGGGCGATAATATTACAATTTTTAGGGCAGAAAGCCCCTCTTTTTTCTGGCTTTTTCCTTCTTGCGGACGACGCTTTTTTTCTCCACGGAGAATCATTATTCGCTGGCTTATAAAAGAAAATTATTATTCAGTGGCAAGTCTCGTGATAAATTACCATTGTGCAAAGGGACGCGTAACGAGAGCAAGAGAAACTTTTGATAGTTACAAAGACAGAGACGCAGGAGTCAGGGCCTCCTTGTAGATATGTTTAAGTTTCCACGCCGCGCTGTGTCAAACTCAAATCATTAAGGAAATTCATATCAAAGTTCCATTATTACAACAGTGTCTCGCAGTGTATACGTAACTTTCTCTTCGAATTGTTAACTGAACTTGCTGCCACTCGTAATAACACGTATGAGCAGAAATCAGACTCTGAAGGTTGCTTAGAATACCATGAAAACATTTCGTTATCTCGATGATGAAATTGTACTGTACGTTCTCGCATAGCGAGATAAATACTTATCTAAGATACGTAGGAGTATTTATTCACTATTTCTCGCAATAATATTCCTCATTGGTTCAATTGTATTTAATTATGTTCTCCCTTTCTCGCGTTAATTCGTCTTAATTCCCGACGCTTTTATTATCCCGTCATTTTCGGTCGGCGACGAAGCCGCGATGAAATGCGGTTGCACCCGTTGAACTTCCGTCTTTTAGAGGGGATACGCAGAAACCCGCAGGGGTTAAGTACGAAGGTCGGTTTTCAAAAGAGCAGGAATCGTCGTCGTTGGCCGGGCGCTCTCGGTTACGGTAGCCAAGTTTCTCACTAAATTCACGAACTTTAACGGGTACGATTTGCTCGCGGCGTGCCAGGTAAGTCGTCGTTGCAGACGGCGTCGCGGAAAGCCAGAGGCGGTTACGAAGCGCGTGATAAATACCGGTGCATCCTGATGAAAGGACTACGCGACAAGGATAACTTTACTTTCGTTCTTGAGCTTGCGCGCCGTTCCGGAATGTGATTTCACACGAATCGGAAGAAACGTAAGAATCCCTTTTTGTAACTTCTCTTATTCTTCGTACTTTTGTACTTCTTTCAATCCATCGTTGGAAATTAAATAATATCTTCTTTAGCGCGAAGGAATACTTTTCAAAATATATATCAAGAGATCCTTTTTCCACACACAAAAATTCTAGCTTCTTCGATATAATACCCATAATATGTAATATTATATTTTCTGTAAACATATCGTACTTTATTAAAAAAGTATACATAATGAAAATGAGATAGAAGAAATCTGAGACGGCACACGGGTTAATAGATACATTATAGAGACATTACTATCAAAACTTTGCCAGAAGACATATTGTATTTCATAATGGAATAAGGTAAAAAAACTTAGAATAATTTCGAATGAATTTATCAGTTTAATGGAAATTTTCAAATTGACATTAAGATAAATTTATGATTCTTTAAAAATTCTCAAGCTATTTTTGCTTGCAATATATTTTCTAATTTTTATTTAAGAGATATTAATAACTTTTAAGATTAGTGCGTTCAATTTTTTTATATAATGTCGGATTACTATCATTTTGATTCTAGTTTTCTTTAATATCTCTTTTATGTAAAAATCTATTATTATTTAGTATTAAAATTCCCTTGTTTAAGATTTTTTGCCTATTCCTGTTTGCCCGCAAATATTAAAATATAAATATTTGTATGACTTGTACGTTCTACGAGATTTATTTGTTATATATAATTTTTTCCGAACACAATTGTGTCTATCCTATTTTCAAGCTCGCGAACTCACATTATCGCAAACTCATGTACACATTTATTTGCCAACCTGATACATCGATTTCGATCACAATCTTTAGATGACTAAACGTAACTGTCTGCATTTCAACCAACAAGCACGGGGATTTATCGAGCAGGATGTTGAACTTAACCCCGTGTTGACCAATTTTAACCCTCACTACCTCGTTACCGAGTGCCTCGAGGTACGTAGACCAGAGGGCTTACGAAGAAGTTGGTGGAACAGAGTTGCATCTACCCTTAACTTTGCCACGCTGACGTTACGCGATATTCTCTCGAGCATATAGCTCGAGGGAATGGAAATATAAATGAATGGGTCGGAAAAATTATAGGTCGATAAATGATAAGTGATGATATCAATAATTTTAAAGAAAACTTGCCAATATTATTAACTGTGAGGAAAATAATTTTTATGGCTGTTATTCGTTCCTCTTGCTTATTTTAAAACATTAAGCAATAATAATTTATATTATTTTTATGGCATCGCTTCCTAAAGAAGCTTTCTGAAAAATTCTCAATTCGTATGTTGATAAAGCTTTCAAAACTCAATAAAAATGTTGTAAACTTTTGATTTTCTTCGAATCGATATGGAAGCTGTCTTGTCGTTTGTTACATTAATACTTATGTAAATTTCATTACTGCTATCATTACTAGCGATTTTTTTTAATCATTTATATGTGACTATTCTTTACACACATACACATGACTCTTCGTCGTTAAAGACGTCACTCCAACTAGTTATTCCAACGTGACGTATCTACTTTATTCTGCTTTTAAGATTCTGATCCGCTGTCTTCCTCCCCTCGGAATTTCCCATCCCACATCATCTGTCAACGCTCGCACTCCTTTTGCGTGCCCACCAGCCACAGATAACCAGCTTGGCCGACATCCAAAGCCAAACGGGGGCTGCATTCCAATAAGGCTTTTCACCCTCTTGTAACGTGGTCCGTGTAAAAAGTAATATATGTATACGCGGCGGGTGCTACAACATGAAGTGCGTAAAAGTATGTGAATATAAGGGTAACTTTGGGGGATTTCGCACTCTGGGCGCCAAGAAATTTATATCGCTGCAACAGCACGTCCAATATCTAAAATCGATTTACAATCCAACGTAGCAACACATCAAATGTCGCTTCGGGATTCTAATGTTTTTTTAATCATGTTTCTTCGTCGTAACATAAAATGACATGTGCACAGCGTGGCACTTTTGGAATTTTGTTGTGTATAAATGTTAAATATACGTAGTGTAATGTGCCAAATTCACGTTAACTTAATGATAAAATTGCTAGATAGAAATATAAATTATAAACAGAATCATTTAAAAAGATATAAAAAATAAGATTTTATTAACGGCTTGAATAATATTTTCATGCTATCAAAATAATATTTTGATACGATATTTGTCTATAAATTAATAGCATAATACGTAAAATAATAAGAATATATAACAGAATAAGAATATATATAACAAAAATATTATAACTGCGTTAATTTCGAATATTAAGAATATATGCTACTTTGATTTTTCTCGTCTC
The DNA here is from genome assembly GCF_003227725.1 of Camponotus floridanus. Taxonomy (NCBI): domain Eukaryota; kingdom Metazoa; phylum Arthropoda; class Insecta; order Hymenoptera; family Formicidae; genus Camponotus; species Camponotus floridanus. The sequence goes on from NW_020229570.1 coordinate 1,654,339, forward strand.
CAGAACATTTATTTAGCTCGAAGTTTATTCGTTTAATTACTACTGAACATAGAACCGTATTCTATTGTAAGGGATCGAACGTGCAACGTATACGAAAAATGTGGATTTGACCAGCTAACAGTAGCAACTTTTTCTAAAATAATCAATTTAAGCTTGTGCCAAAAAGTATCACTAATTGTAAATGAAAGAAACAAATTTAGTAATAACCTATTTTCGATACTTGTATGTGTAGTGTTATAAACATTAATTTATCGAAACGGAACAGATTAAATATTATAACTATTGAAATGTTATTTACAATTATATATAATACTTAATTAATTAATTTATATATACATATATCCATAATTTTTTTCCAATATTTTTAGTAGACTTTTGTAACTAAAAAATAAATCTCTAAATCACACATATATATGAAGGCAGTAATTAGTAGGCAGCAAGTGATGAATCTAAACGTTTATAAAATAAAAAGTATTTTCGATCAATTCTCTTCCATCTCAGAAATCAATCCGTTAAAAAAAGGTCTTTGTCACGGACGATTAATGGCTACAAAGTAAAGCGTCATTGCTGGCGCCGCATTGTGATAATTTCATAGAGAATATTGTCAAACGTCGGAACTTAACGACCTGATAGTAAAATCGAATCGAACGTGACCGTCAATGTGTCAGCGCCCTGGAAGCGGAACCTTTACGCTGTTTGACAGGTTCTCACGCCAGTTCCTCTCTTTCTCTCTTTTTCTCTCTCTGGTGAAGCAAATTTTTTCACTGGCACGCAATCACGCGGCGCTATCCACTTTCGCAAGACAATTATCGCGCTTCAATCGCGATTTCGTCGCGGTCGATTCGTTGACGAGCGATCGGACAGAAAGGTCAATCGGAGAACAGCTCGAACGGAAGCTCGAACGGAAGCTCGAACGACGTCGGATTATGCGGGTCAATAATTAAATCCATACTTCCTCTCTGGCATGCGCGAGGCTTCTCGTGAATTTTCAAAGAACGCGAGAAAAGCAAGCAAATTATGCATCAAAGCGAAAAGTGAAAAAAGAAAAAAGAAAGAGACAGAGAGATTTAGAGAAATATGTATGTGTGTACATGTGTGTATGTGCGAATGTATGTATGTGTGTGAAGGAATATGAGAGCAAATATGGAAAACAACGAGATTTGAGTCGGTAGTTTCCGAGATAATAGAAACCGTGTTCAGCGAGCCTACATTATTTCGTGACGCGTTATTATTATGCCCAAAACAAATCTATCTAGTTCGCTACCAATTCCACTAGAGAATAAAATGTGTTCATCTTGATGCGTTGAATACCGACAATCATACTCTGACTTGATTGAGAAAGTAGGATTATGTTTGCTTAAAATCTGTGACACACAATTCTGTAATGAAATTTAAATGAGATCAGAATAATCAATCGCGGTATATACAATTCATTAAATTCACAGAATCTGATATATTATTTCATATATTATTTTATAATCCATTTACGTATTAAACACGTTAAAATCAGAATTTAATTATATATATTTGTGTGAATTTCTTTGTTAATATAGAGTAAAAATAAAGAATAAGATATGTTATATCTATCTTTTCTTACATATGCGATTTCATTAAACCATATAAAACGATGTATGAGTCATTATTAGACTAAAACACAAGATAATATGTATATTATATAAAATTAAAATAGAATATTTATCTTTTAATAAAATTATAGACAATTATACAAATAATTGATTTGCTTTTTTGAAAATAAGTAAAAACATGATTTAAAAGAGGTATAAGGTAAAAAATTTTTTAAAGCTTTTTTAAAACTTCCATATCCATCATTAAAATTGATCTAATTCTGCCATACTTAAGATACAAGTAAACAATTTTAAAACTTTTCACTTAAATCTGACAAAAACTTAAATCTAGTTTATCTTTACGGTTTTCATCTCATTTCTTCTCATTCTATTTTTAGAATTACTCTATCATATCTGTCATATTTATTGTAATTATATAACAATCTTTGTTAATCACACAGTCTCCTTTCCATAATTTGATTATTAAATAATTTATAATTTCAATAGCAGAATTATAAATTATATGTAAATTCACGTGAATAAAGCGGCCCGGGGCACTTCGATTTTTTCAACCGCCTGCGTTTTAGTCGCGATAAAGAAGAAAAAAGAATCTGAGACAAAAGCGGAAAAACCGCCAGAAGCTTGAGGGAAGGGAAAATATAAGAAAAGCATGCGGGACTATGGCATACTTGCGGGTGAAGAAAGAGCGAAGATGAGAGACGGAGGAAAAAAAAGATAGAGCGAGCGCAGCACCGGATACGGAAATGGCGCAATGTCCCGCGGGATATGCGCCACGATTGTTTTGGCCAAGCTCCCATTTCTACGGCTTTATGGGCAACGAGCGGAATTTGTGGCGTTCCGTATATAGAGCCACGCAACGAGCGCCGGCACTTTTGCCTCTTCGTGGGTCGCGGCCGCATCGCCATTAGTTACAGACCCGCTGACTCTTCCCTCTCACTTCCCCTTCCTCCCCCCCCTTCTCTCACTCACCCTCGTTTTCATCCCCGCCGCACAATTGTTCTTCTTATTTTCCAAAGTTGTGCCGAGAAAGAGAGAGTTGCTGGGCTACCGCGACCGACCGCCGCCAGCTTTTTCCACTGGCCGCGCCTGGTACAATGGTTACACCGTTCTTTGTATCGGCGCCAGGATCGACGTGGTGGATACCGCTCGAAGTTGCTCCAGTTCAAAGTTGAAGCCCATTTTTTCTTTTATCAACCTGAGGCGGGATTTTACCCTTTGACAAGGGGTTAAAGTACGTCGGCAAAAAATATCATATCATTTCTCGGACACCTCTCCGGCGGTCATTAAAATAAATTGAAGGCAGAATTAACAGATAGAAAAAACTAATGTCAGGACTCATTAATATGTATTTTAATAAAATTTTTACAAAAATGACTCGTTAATGAAATTTTCGCATGGGATTTTAACATACGCCAGTTTATGATAAAAAAGTTTATAAATTCTTCTCTCTGTCTCTTTAATGACAGGACCATTGCTATTTATATAGAACAGCGGATATAATACTGAATGTATCACTCTCTCAAAAGCATGTAATTATTTGCTGCTATTATTTTTTTCGAATGTCTTTAGCTTGCAGGAAATTAAAATTTTATTTGTCAAGTTGTCTAATGAATTTCAAAAATGTACAATGCCAAAGAAAATCTTACTTTTAAATCGGGGAAATAGGGGAAGCTCATCACTGTTACGTCTATCATTAATTTTTGAAAATTACACTTTATATTATTTTGAAAATAATCCGTTCAGTTAAATCTCTCGACTAAACCAGAAACTACATCGATCTCTCCCTCGCGTAATAAACATGTTGACGTAAAACTTGGCAAAGAGAACTCGCTTTGTTTCTGGAAAGAAGATCGCGGTAACGATGTATGCGAGCGGTAAACTGGTCTTAATTTGGTTAAACAATTTCTCTGTCTCCCTCATTCTCTCGCACTTGCTTCACTGTTGACGCGAGTAAACATGCAATATGAGATGCACGTTGTATACAAGCCTTTCCCTGGTTGCTTTGCAATCTCGAGGAGCGCATTCCTCTTCCTCTCTACAAGATGCACTTGGATTAAACTGCAGCGGTAGATCTCTCTTCTCGCTGACCAGCAATATATCTCTTCGGTCATAATATATTATGCATGCGCGATCCGAGATTCCGCGGATTCCTGGGGTCCGACCTCTCAGTCTCTCTCTCCCTCTTTCTGTCTGTCTCTCTCTCTCTCTCTCTCTCTCTTTCTTTGAAAACCTCCCGAATATTACGCCACAGCTATATTAGGGTGCTTGGATACTTTGATCTAAGACGGTACCGAAATATCTCGATAGAGCTCAGCGAGTTAAACGGAGGAAAGGATAACAAGCTGAATTGCGGGTTGTGCGGGCGCGAGAGATTGTGTAATATCACGTGCGAATATGTGCTACAGATTAAAATTCCAGCTAAATTGAAATGCTTGCGCGTGTAGTAATGCAACACGAAACAAATGTGATTATATGTTATAACGAAGAAAGAGAATATTTGTTATTAACTCGTATTAACATAATGTTGCTAAATAACACTATAAATTAAATATTTGTAATTTCACGTCGAGAAATCTCTGCGAGAATATTAATGTACATGAATATATATTCAAAGAGAGGTATCGCAATCATTATGCGATTTTGCTATTAGATGGCAAATGAACATTGGCCTGGAATTGAGCAAATGTGAGTAAAGCTCGTTATATCATATAATCGAACTTTAATGTATAATATTGACGCGATGATTCTAACGTAATAACTATGTTTGTGTCATTGAACAGAATATATTATACAATCTAACCAGTCTTAGGAGATTGGCTTTGATGTCTAAGGAGGTTAATAGCATGTATTATTAGTATATTATGCTGTGTTTACGTGGTACATGCAGAGACTAATTAAGTTCCTATACAGATTTAATCGATCTCTAGCTTATCGTTGTACATTCTGCAATTATCTATTTGATTAGTTTATTAATTTGATTTTCTTCAAAGATAATCTTGTAATTATACATTAATATTAATATTATTTTTATTATATATAAACATATTTCTTTGTTCAATCTATTCTATATTTTATCTATTCGAAAACTTTATATTTTATATCAAATTTTATTGACGAATCGATTATTTATAAATAATTTTTAGAACAATATAATTTCACTGTGCAATGAGAGGAGATAATTTATATATTTATTTAGTTATTCTGCACAAATATTTAGTCACATTAATATTTTGTTTTGTTTTTACTGTCATTTCATTTTTTACTGTCATTTAAATAAAAAATTTGTTTCAAAATTTGGATTATCCGAGCAATTTGAACAATTGAAAATTCTAATCTCCTTGATCAAATGAAAATTGAACGTGATATTTATTATAATTTGCATGTAACATTGTTAAAAGAATCTTCTTGATTAAAAAAAAATCAAACTTTTCGGGGTTAATCACAAAATCACCAGAGTTCAGTTCGATAAATTATAACAATCGTAGTATCGAAAGATTGCTCCAATATCTTCGTTCTCTTTCATTTGAAATTCCTCGTTAGAGATCGGAGTGACAGCGAAGGGCTATTTCACGTCGAATCGAGCTTACCCTCGTCAAGCCTCATCGTCTATATTCAACTGCCTGCCGAATTGGCTCGACTTCATGAACAGTCGAGTTGATGCGACGTGTACTCGGGGTATTTTTCGCGACTCGAAGAAGCAGAGACAAGCACGATTTCCATAATCGATCCCAGGAAGAAAGCGCACGCTTTGGTCGGAGGAGACTTTTACTTCGCCGAGGGATCGGCGCCTTGTTTCTTTTCTCGTTTTGAGATACCGCCTTCTTTTCCCCTCCATCAACCCGTGCGCTTTTTCCCAATTTTCTTCGGTTATTTCCCGGGAGAAAAGTCATCATCCCCCGATAAAAATTTCCAAGATCCATGACCGTATGTCCTGCACCGATTATTTGAGTTCCGACCAAATTACGATTTCCGATCAAGTGTCTCAACCATAGTTTCTTTTTCCCTTTCGCTTTCCTTTTTATCTCTACCCCCTCGTAAAAACGATATAACATAAGGCAACGACAGCTTGTTAAAACTGGGAGCAACAAGGAATTGACAACTACATATATAAATTATTGATATTTACATTTATCAAGATTGAGCGTATGTATGTATTTCTAATAAGTGTTGTGAATTATGTAGTATGGTTTATGTTTATATTAATAGAAAATTATGTTAGACTATTATACGAAAAAATATCATTTTTATAATGTTAATTTTTTAAATAAAATTATTTTTAAAATATATGTATCTAATAATTAAATACTTATCTATCAAATATCGAGTATATTTTATTGTTTTTTTTCTCAATCTTTGTTATTATTGGAAATTTTTACATATTTTTTCATATCTATCTCTCTATCGCTTTAAATTTTTTTTATATTTTCGGTCATCAAATTTCTGTATTGTAATCATGCATATCACTTTTTTTCATTGCTTTGTACACGTTAAACTTTATTCTATTCAAATATTTTTTTGAGTTTTTTTTCTATTTTGTTGTTTATGCTTATACTATTTTAAAAGTTACTTCTAGATTTGTAATAAGCGAAAAAAAAACATTCTTTATTTTTATATATGCATTTAAACTAATATATATAATTTAACGCATGTGCAGTTTAAGTTATCATATAAACAAACAAGATGTGTTCGCGTTATTAATGAAAAAAATAATATATATATAAATAATTACTCACTGCGAGATTACTGCACCTCGTTCAATGCTCCTCCTAGGCCTGCTCCTCCTTTCAGGTTATCAAGGTTTGTTCCACTCACTCCTGAAAATATAATATATTACAATTCATTACTATTTATTATACGGCACCATAAGAATAGACGCGCAACACTTTGCATGGCACTTCTGAGCTAATTAATACGTGAGAAACTATTTACGATATCTTGGATAGCTTCCCTTTCAGGATAAACCTTTCAAGTACTCAGGTACTTTCCCATCTATGTCAAAGTGTATCCATGAGAAGGTTATATTATATAATTTTGTAATATATATAATATAATTTATAATTTATCTTATAATTAAGCAATTATACATATATTGCAACCTTTTTTTATTGATATAAAGAAAATATAGATAACATAATTTAAAAAAACACCACAATTTACTTCGCCTAATAAAATATCTCCTTAATTATAAAATAAATTATAAGATATATATTATATCTTATAATTATATATTATATATTATAAATTATAAGATATATATTATATATTATAAATATTAATTATATAGTATAATTATCGAATTTTATACTTATATTTTACAATATAATATGTTATTATCGCGAAGATAGCAGCAATTCAATCTTATAAATAATAAATAATAAATTAAATCATTTAAAAATTATTCATTTCAAGATTATTTTGCTATCGTCCAAATCCAATACCTTTCCAGACTTCCTTTTCCATTTTTATTTATATAGTTTATTATTTTTTATTGCATTCACACGACATTCGTTAGAGAAAACACAATTAATTGTAATCATTTTTTGATACAATACAAATCGTTAATTACTAATTATAATAAACGTAAAAAATAATCGTTTTATCGAAAGATAATTCAGTATTACATAAAGCCGTAACATTTTTGCTCATATGTCCACAGAATGACAGAGACAATAATATGTTAACGCCACCAGCCAAAGCTCGTATGATATTAATTTATTGTCGCTTCAAAAAGTTAATATTTTATAGTACATATAAATTCACGCTGAATATATTCGTTATGCACTAGATTTCAAATTAATTTTGTTAGAGAATAAACTCTATCATATATAAAATATAATATTTATGTTAAATATAAAATTTACCACATTTTGATTAAAAAACCTATTTATTATTTTCTCTGACTTATTATATTAATGCGATCTATACAATATTGACTCATGTATTTATATTATATTATATTTTATAATTAATTTATTGACCTGTAATTTAATCATATTGAAATTATACTATTAAAACCTATAAACTATACTATTAAACCTTTTAATTGGAAATACAATAATAATGATATTTGAACTATTCTTACCGCATCTATTACAGTAAATGATAAGGTAATAAATTATAGATTAACTACAAATTAACCGTATTAATAATTTCGATGTATTAAATAATAATTAGAACAGAGCAATGTGGAAATTCATAATAAAATTAAATTCATAATATATTTAATATATCTTTATTTCAAATTTTTATTTTAAAATACGTTAAAAATTACGTATAAATATATCCTCATATTGAAATTTTATGTATGTATATACATTTTTATTAAAGTTTTTTATAATAATAATAAAATTTTGTTATAAAAAAATTGCTTAAGATTATCTTAGTTTTAGATCACTTATAATTCTCACATTATTTAATATTGTTTGCGACTCTTTCATTTTATCCTTTTTTATCCTCTTTTAATCATCATACCTTTTTTTACATATATTTTTCATACATTTAGAAACAGCAATTTTATAGCCATAAAATAGTTACTATATTTTTTAACAATATATTTAATTTTGCAAAAAACATAAAAATTTAGTAAAAGAGATTTATATTTGTATATATGATATTTTAAACAACATATGAAATTAGAACATCAATATGTACATTCAATTCTTATTTCTATGCTGTCACTTGAATTTAGATCACTAATTAATGATTGAAATTGCTATATGTCTATATCAAACAGTAACTATTTCAGGAAATATCAAATTATTTATTAATACGTGAAATCATCTTTCACGATATATGAATGTTTTATTTTAGAATATGAAATAGATCTTTTATTATAGAAAAATCAATTTACTGTATTTCCAATTTCCAAGTCTCACTCATATCAATTATATATAAAATACAAATTGAAATACAAATTGAAATACAAATTTTTAGATTCTACAGATTATTTGCACTTATAATTGTATTTTTATCAATTATTATTTTTGCAAAAGCTATTATTACAAATATATACATATATATTACACAATTCATATTAATGTATTAATATATTATACAGTATATTAATTTTTAATATATTATATAATATATCAATTTTTAATATAATTTCAAAGATAGAAAATCCATAAAGAAAAGACGCAAAAGATAGTAAGAAAATCACGAATTGCGGGATGTTTTCTATGAAAAGATGTCTGACCGTTTTCATGTTAAAAAGAAACCTAGATTTTTGCTTTCTTGAAAAATCGGATTTGTGTCAAAACGTATCATAAAGGGTTCCAAAACGACGACACTCTGAAAACACATCGTCGCACAGAGAAAATAAATGGAATGTCGTGAGCAGTGAAGAACCTCAGTAGTCATCGACATGCGTTATCAGACAACTGTCGCCTCGTTCTCTGATCAATTCTTATTTGTTTCTTCGAGATCTACCCTGGGAGTTCCAATAACTGAATCTAGCTATCTTGTACATTTTTTGACCTAATTTCTTGATTTCTTGATTTCAATTGTTTTTGTGCTGATATCAGAATTCTGATTCAAACACATAGGGAGTACATTTAAGAACGATTAATTACAATTTTCAAGTAACGTTTACGCACTTTAGATATTTGTGTGGCTGTTATATTATTAAAATGAATATTTGAAGAAATCAAGAATAATTAATTGATTGATCGTTTTACATTATTCTTTAAAATTTTTAGCTAATATAATATTAATTTTTGTAATGCTTAATTGCCCTGTATAATCTAACAAAAGTCTAATCATCCTCACATTTAGGACAAAATTTATATTTTAGGAAAAAGAAGAGATTGTAATATTCATTCTAATTGCTTCCAAAGTTATGTCTCACATTGCATAATATATCCATTTTACTCTTTTAACGACACTCACTTACATTTTCGTGAAAATCATCGTCGAAAGGTATTTTCCGGCATACAATTTTCGCGTGGCTCTAAAGGTAGTCGCGATGCATTAGAAAAAAGGAAAGGAAAAGTAAGAGAAACGACTTCGGGGTAGATGAGTAAAAAGGAAAGAAGAAGAGAAAAATATAAGAGAACGTCAGTAACGACTAACGCGAGAAGAGAAGGACGGCATCTTTTAGTAATTACCCGCCTCCGGAGGGCGCATTACTCTTTGTCGGCCGACATACCTTGGATCTTATCGTTGTTGAGAGAGAAAGAAAGAGAAAGCAAATAGTAAAGTAAAGGATAGAACCTGTAGAACCGGAAACCACTTTTGTACAATGGAATGAGGAGTCAGGCAAGGGGCAGAGGTCGGTTGCAGTCTCTACTGTACTGGGCGAAATTGCGTCGGACGACATTTTCATCCGCACCCTTGTCTATTTCATGAATGCGTATTTCGTTTTATAATAACAATAATTTTGCAGTCGTTTAAATCACGGTAAATAACAAAAATCCAAATTTTATTATTTTATTAAAATATTGAAGCAAATATGAAACTATTAATACTTAAATTATCAATATTTCACATCAATAACATAAGCTACATAAGCTACATAAGCTCGATAACATTTATTTTTATATTTTACATCAATAAAATTTTATCGATGAAATTAAATAATAGTTATATTTTTAAATAAAATATACAATTTCGATATCTCATTCGAAAGTAGAACATTCAGTATAGTACGTGTTTATATTAGAAGAAAGTCAGAATTATCCTTAAGTTTTAAGTACATCCTAAATGTCCGTGCAAAATCTGCGAGAAACTATAAGAGGATAGCTTTCATCCGAACACTGCTATCATTACCGAGAAATGCCAGCTCGTAGCTATTCACGTTTTCAGCGTCCTTCGTGTGTAACCTCCGATAATGAGATCGTCGCAGGGTGATTGATCATATTATATATGCACCGTCATTGATCTTTAATAGTGGATGCGACAGCAAGTCTTAATCTTGCAAGATGTTCTATATGAATGACAATGAAATGTCAAAAGCGAAAGATTAATAACTTTCAAAATTAATTTATTCAAAAGTCGATGCAAACATCCACTATTTCCTTAATTTAAATTCAGAGTCAATAAAAAAATAGTAAAAATAATTATCAAAACATAAATTTTAGTGAATTTATTTTTATTGCATTGTGTAAAAATTTTCTTAATAGCATGTGTCATAGAGCGTCTCTCTCTCTCTCTCTCTCTATCAATGCAATTTATAAAATATATTATCTACATTCGTCGTAAATCTATTAATCCATATAATAATATGATATTTTACAAAATATTTATATGTATACTTCGATATGTAGATAAAATAATTTATTTTTATTTTATAAAAATAATGTATTACAAATTAAAGGCATCATACATATAACTGACGCATTCATGTAATCTTTAATATCATAAAATATATTTGACAGAGAAAGAAAGAAGAAATATTAACATAACACATTATATCTAAATATATAATATTACTATATAATATTACTTACATAAATATTATCATAAATCACATAATATATAAGTTTTATAGAAAAATAGCTATCTTTACGAAAAATAAAAACAAGAGACATTCTTCGGACACATATCACATTTTTAAGATAACACAGCGCATACTTGTAGATAAAAGCAAAATTGTGCCAGACTTGACTGCTGATGCAACAAGTAGTACAAGTCAGTATCGGGAGGGACACCGCAAATCTTCGTGCGGTATATACTTCTGACGTACACATCTCGTGTCACTGCGAAATCTCAGGGATAAAAGTTCAGGAGGGTTGAGCATTTTTATTGTCGACGAATTCTGCCAGTGGCGTTACTCCTCTGCAGCCGTATAAAAGCGCATGCGTTTTATGTTGCAAGGATTTTTCATAAAGTAGAAATCCATTCGCAGTTATAATTCATTAAATATTTTCCATTAGCTATCTTGTATAAAATATTAGTCAATTAAATATTATAAAAAAGTAAAACTTTTATTTTATTCATTTATAATGCTGAAATTAATATTCTGTGTCATTTTATTTTTTTTACATTGCTTTTATCATTGTTAAATTAATATTCATGAAGCTACCATTTATCTTAGTTCGATTATTATTGTCCGATTTAAAGGAAATGTAAATTCTCTAAATGGAACACACACACACACACACGCATACATACACTGTGTATAAATGAAATTATTTATAGCCGAGAAGAGAGTTACGAAAGTATCATTGATAATATAACAAAATTAAAACTCTCTCTATAAACACCAATGAGATCATGAAGTGTAATCAACTGCGTGATGTGAACAGCCAAACACATACCATTTTAGCTTCGTATAAACGAATTTACCAGCGGTGAGAGATTCTGAGCAATTCGTGTGAATAGTGTTCGATTATTAAAACGTGAAAAATAGATAAATATTTAACATCAGTCACTATTTAATTCTATGCAATAATATGGAATAAATATGCAAATTATTTATATGGCATGTATTGACAAATTATTTAACATTATTAATAAAATTAAAATATTTTAATTTATCTTTATAAATTATGTTTCACATTTATAATTCATATTAATATAGAGTACGAGTAAATATCGTGCGATATATATAAATTATATATTATTTTATTTTCATATATATTTTCTACAAGTTTAGACTGTAAAAATAATGTTTAATACTCAATATAAAGTGTTAGAAAAATAAGAGTTTCTATTAAATAATAATAACAAATATATGTACATATAATTAGAGAGTGAATCTGAGAAACAACACAACACACAGATCAATTTTATATTTTATAACAGAAATGTTACAGTAGACAAGAAACATTTATAATCAACATTAGTAAAACAACAAAAATGTTAAGTTTACATCGAAGGTGTGTAGGTATTATCGTTGTTTCTTATTATTGTCTTGGCAACATTTTCATTTGAAAGGAAAATTCGCTCTACGCGAGATTGTGCAATTGCAAATATAATTATTCATAGAAAAGAAGGTTTCATTTCATCACGTACATGTGACCTAGCACATTGAAAGCATTTTATAGCAAAGGCATCGCATAAAAAATTTTATCGGTATTCATTGTGCGCCGGACTACATTAAAGAAAAGAGATCAGAGAGACGTCAGAGAGATGTTGCATCCCTGAGGGAAAGAGTTGCACGATGCACGGATACGTCAGAATGTATCATATGTTGCGCTATTCCATATATGCCATTACTAGCGTCCGAGAGAAGTCCCTTCAGCTACAGACAGCTATACATATATATATAATATCCGGTCTTGATAACGATTGAAGACACTGGCGAGACTGCTCGTTTTAAGCTCACTCGCGCGTTCGTTTCTCTCTCGCATTTCCGTTCGTAGTCTCATTCCGCAAATGGAGGCGAGGTATTGTTTCCACACCGAGGCAAGAGACACCCTACGTGCCCCACACCTGAATGAATCGCGGCAAATCTGAAGTCTGAAAGCCCCCGTTTGTATCGCTCGCTACGCGTTGCATCACGCGGAATGCACCGGGGAATGCATCGCAAATAGCATACATGCAATTGCGCGTCACCGTAATGCGATCATATGTAAAATCTGGACAAAGATAGACGAAGTCCAGATAGATATTTATGGATATTTTGATGCGCACGTTTTGCATTATAGTAATATGTAATATTAAACGCGCATTTTTTTAGTAATTATTGATACAATAATATCTAATATTACACCATTTAATGTAAGATAATTTTCAATGAGAGATTTTCACAGTTTAATAAGAAATTTTCATTTTAAAAACCTTTGTTTTTAAATTCTCAAAAAAATATCATAGAAAAATATTACAGAACATTTTTATACAATTTCATAAATAGTTTCCCAAAATAGCTATTGCTATTATATTGTTGCTATTTAATTGATTTTTAAAATGTGTAACACTATCATCGCATGTTAAATAGAATAAAAGTAAAATAAAAATATTTTTTTTTAATTTTATTCACTGTTATATAAATATTAATATAGAGTGTTTTACGTTTTACATATGTATATGTATATGTATATATATATATATATATATATATATATTTTCGTTATCATATAAATGGTGTTCACCAATATGATTAAAATGTGTCATAGAGTATATTTACAACTCTCGTTTTACGTGTGAAAATAATTTATAGTCAATAAATTGTGTGTAAATAAATCTCGGGAAAACGGTTCGTATTCACGTAAACAGTTCGATTTATCACAAATTGTCTCATCAGTTCCATATATTTGCATATATGCATAAATCACTATTAAAATTTATATCTCACTCTTATAAAAAAATGTGGTGCGACCATAGCTCTGTATTTATCTAACTATTTACACAGTAATATTTTCCGATAAAGTAATTTGTGTATGTGCGTCAAAGAGAGAGAGAGAGAGAGAAGATTTTTCATTTATATTATTGAGATCATATACATAATGATTATCAAGCTTAATTACAATTGTCACGTATTAAAACAAAAATAATATAATAATACGGTTATTTTTTATAAATAAACTAATCTTAATTAAAAACTTTCATTATTTCTGTAAGAAATAAGTACGGAGGTAGAAGCGACGTGACTTTACTTTTTTGTGTTCACTGTCACGTAAACTTTTAATTATTACTTTATCCTATAAATTATAAAATCAGCTGCCACGAACTGGAGAGAGATCTGTAATTTTCTTATCTCGCGTTCTCTTTTACTTACTTCTAGTCTTTGATCGACTCTTATAATCCAGTATTTTTTTTTCTCTCAAAAGCAATCTAATTGCAAAGCTTCCTGGCATGTAAGACCTAAAAAAAAAGAGGTGTTCACATTTCTTGTGTGCTCTAACAAAGAGAGAATGCATTTTATTGTTCTCGTTAATGCACTTTTATATCGCGGTAGTAATAAACTGGCGCAACATCACTCTAATAATCCTTACCGTAATAATATTACCTAGCGAAACATGCGCAGATGGTAAAGTTAACGCTAATTGGATGCGCGTTGCTGTTGCTTTTCGCGTAATCCTAATTGATCTCGATGATGTACTTTCGAATAACTTTAAGCGAGAAATATCACCAATTAATATAAAAAGAAACAGCAGAGCTAGCAAGTATTTGCTGCAATGATAGCTTACAATAATTCATACATTTATGTATATTTTAATATATCGGAAAAAATCGCATCATTAAAGAGGAGAAGAAAAAAAGGCGAAAAACAAGAAGCATGTTATAAAAGACATTTCATGCAGGCAGTCATCTACATTATGCAGTTTCATAATTCTAAAGTCCCGTATTAACATTTAAACATCTCTCTCTCTCTTTAATTCGTTTTTTTACAACGACCACAAGCAGCTTCCTTTTAATTTATCTCGGAATCTTTATTCCGCAAATATCTTGCACAAGTAAAAATCGTGAAAAACGCGGGAAGAAAAAAAGATAGGATATAAAAGGACAGAGGGCAGTATTACCTAATTCTCGTTCATTTTCACCAATCACGAAGCGACTGTCTTCTCCCATATTCTTAATTTACCTGCTATCTAAATCCGCCGTCTGGATCAACATCCAACACGCAGAGCCTGTGTCCCTGTACAAGGAGCGTCGTTAAATTCCCTCCTTCACAGTTTTATCCCCCTTCAGACTGTCGCTCTATCTGCAGTTTCCTCTCCGAGTCTTCTGACTCGTTCGTTTTCTCTTCTTTGCTTTCTCCCTTACTTTACGAAACTAAAAGCATCGTGTTTCTTATCTTAATTTTCAGCCTGAATCTCATGGCGAGACGTGACATTCCAACTTATGCCTTTCATTTCGCAATTTCCGAAGGTGGACGACACCTTTCAGAGATTTGAGAGAGAAAGAGATCTTTATCCGTTCAATAATATTAACTTTATTCAAAGCGTTCTATATTCTTATTTTTGAGATACTTTCGCGTACTTAACGAAATTTAATCTTCGTATTCGGCCAACTTCCATCGATCTGTTAAAAATATAATGAAGAACAAAAAAACAAAAAAAAGCCTATGAATCTGAAAAAGCAATTACCAAGAACATACAAGAATAAAGCAAACTCTTTTTGAGATTTTGGATATCAAATAAGTGCAATGCAAAATTTGAAATCTTTTGTTTTACATACTTATATACATATCCGATTTATTAAAATTTACGCGATTCATTATATTTAATAGATTAAGATATACAGATATATTTATATAAATATGTAATTATCATAAACTATATTACATACGAAGCGCTTTTATAAATTAAAAATTGAATACTTTTTCTGATTAAAAAAGAATGAATTAAGTCAAGGAAAACTTATTTAAAAAATTACAATTTAAGATTATTTATGAGAAATGAAATATTATTACAAAAAACACAGTTGCCTTAATACAGATATTAATAATCTAATGAATATATATAAATATATATACATAAAATATATTTACAAATATAAAAAACACCGCATTTTAAAAGATATCATATTTTATTTAAAAACTCTTTTGCTTGCATAAATAATAAATATTTTGCTTTAACTTCTTGTTAAATTTTTCAATATTTTTGTAAAAAATGTTATTTGTAGTCAGATTGATGCTAAGTTTAAGGCTACTATTGACCGCAACTTGATACAATACTTTCTCAGACACGAAAACTTTAAGAGGTCGATGATGCCCAGGAAAGCATTCCCGCATTTACGAGTTGCTCCAAGACAGCCGACAATATTTTACGTTGCAAGATTCAATCGCAAAGGAAATGACTGGCCCATTCAGATGACGTTCGCGATTTATTCACACAGTAAACAAATGTATACACTATGCTCTCTTACAAGCAAAAAATATAAAAAAATTAATAAATGAATTATTCTGAATTATTCTTTTGAAAATAGTACTATTTTATGTAATAAATTAATATAAATTATATAAGAAAAATATTTATTGCAAAAAAACTAAAATTTATATAATTTAAATTTGTATCATTTAAATAAAATCTGATACCTTCTATGAGTGTGTACACTTTTAATACATTCTATATAATAATTTATTCCTTTAAAATACTTTAAAAGGAGAGAAAGAAAGAGAGAAAAAAAAGAAAAAGAAGACTTTATATATATATAAATATATATACATATATGTGTGTATCTTTTGCAGGAAAATATATACATATATGTGTGTATCTTTTGTAGGAAAATAATATAGAATATTATATAATATATAATATAGAATATTATAAAAATCAATTATAAAACGTTGTATGTGTGTGTATGTGTAATAACATATGCTTCTTAACATTAATGCAATATAATTTTGATTAATAGAACTAACTGTCCGTTTGTCAACTACAGTTTGTTATGTCATCTTCTATAAAGAGAAATATATTATTCTGCTATGAAGCAAATAATGATGATATACTCTATACAATTCAGTTTCAGTCGGAGTCCTGTAATTTCACAGAATAATGTTTACATGTCATTCAATTGTAATCTCCAAGCACCAGTCAGAAGTAGTTGTAGTCATTGTAAGTTAGCTCGCCCACTAATTAAACTCGTCAGTACAGATCTAGCTTTAATGCACTTATGTTTATTATAAATCAAGCTGTTGATATGGCATGTATATAATGTGTCAAAATAATGACTCACATCTAATACACAAGTATTTACACATTCTGATGTACTATATAATATATTAAATGATCTATTAATCAAAAATTAAAACTGAAAATAAATTATATTCTTTATTAATAATATAATTAATAAAAAATATAATATAATACAATTTTAATTGAGATATTGTGTGTTAAGATAACATGTATTTTTAAACTAAAGAGTATATTTGAAATGACAAAAAAATTTAAGCTTCTTAAAATATTTTATTCGCGATAAAAAAATAACTTATAAAAAATAACAGAAATTGATAAATATAATTGTTTTATGTAATAAGTATATTTTGTATGTATCTCAGCATTGTTCTCGATAATAAAAATAAGCATGAATTAAACAGATTTAAATAATTTTTTACAGCAATAAATCAAAAACTAATCGAAAAGTTGACTCGACCATGTCCAATGTAACTTCGCCCAAAGTATTTATAAATCATCCGAGTTCTTTAAGACAATTTGCACACACTGTGACATATCGGCGATCAATTTTAAACCGAATCGTTTGAAAGATTTATGTATTAGAGATGATTCTTTTCTCGATATTCTAGAGTAAGACACGAAAATATTTACTATTCTTTCGTATCATCGTATAATCCGAGACATCATTTGTTTAAATATTGAAAAACCATTATTGTTACTACCGAAAAACCATTTTTGTTATTAACCATATATGTTACTACCGATGAAACATCGCAAAAATCACGTAATTATTTTTAGTTATAAATCAAAAGTTAGATTAAATTATGATTGTGTTAATCTCTCAATATAACTCTGTACAACTTTACAAGCAAGAAACAAAAATAGAAATAAAAATAAACAAACCGCAGCATATCGAATTCTGTGAAGATACGTTTGTACGTCTTCAAAAAAGTGCAAATATTGTCTAATAAAATAAAAAATCTAATAAAATAAAAAATCTAATAAAATAAAAAAATCACTCAAACATTCGTGCATATTTTGAAAAATAAATATGTGTATTTTCTTTCAAAGATTTTTCGAGAAAATAGAGTTTACTAGTTAAACAAATAGCGGATTTCGATATTCGCAACGGAATGACAAACGCAAATGTAATTATCTATTTCTATGGCGTTTCGTATTTAAATATTAAAGTGCCAATTAGTGAGTGTAGTATAATTGAATGGCATGCATACAATAGTTAAATGTGCGATTTATATCGTCTATCATATTTTACTGTATTGATAATTATATGAAGATACTAGTTATATCGATGATTCTAGATTTGACACCCTTATACGCTAGCATCCCGTTAGCGAAACGTAATTACGAGACACCCATCGCGCGCTAACAAATTAGCTTGAGCGGTTTTTGTCGGGATCTGCCACCGATTGCAAATTCCATCAATCCGATATTCGTTATCAGCTCTATACGCGCGCGCGCGAACCTGGATTTCGCTTTAATGTAGGTATACATACACGGTAACTCGGACAGAATTTCTCATACCTTCGTCGCGTTACATTTCCTCGCGTCCGACGGCTGATCCGTGAAATTAAACTTGAACAGAATAAGACGAGTCGGCCTTTTTTTACCGAGTAATCTAACGTAACCATGCCTTTACAATAAAGTTTCTAATTACTCGATCACATAGGTAAAAAAAATTAACTAGAAAAAAATTAACCAGAAAGAGAGAGAAAGAAAGAAAATAATTTTAAAAAGTTGTCAAAGGTCAATTTAATTTTGAGGTTTTGAAATTTATCAATGAAAACTTAATCAATGTTTTATAACTTACATTTACTTTAAGACAAAATAATTACTTCAAAATAAAATAATTATTTTTCTTTTCTCCCATTAAATCTCTTAAATATTGAAATAAATGTCTCTTCTAAAAAATAACTATTTTCAATTAAATCTTTTTGTGAAAATTGTTACATACAAAAATAAACAAATTAATATCGATCAAAATGAAAATTTACTTCAATTTAATCTTATAATTCTTCGAACTTAAATAAAATAAAATAAAATAAAATATGCTTATACATAAAATGTATAAAATTCTTTCTTTTATTATTAAATAATAATAAATTTAAATAACATTAAATAATAATTTTACTGGATAATATTATATAGAATTACGCAACCTCAAATTTGCTTCTGTTGTCATTTCGATCGTCTACTTTTATAGCGTCAAACAGATTCGACGTAGATATTACGAAATTTGATTTCAATTAACAAGTAGATGATTTGCCTTTTCAAAGCGAATCGAGAGATGATTTCAATGACGTTGTTTCGATTACAATGCGCATTGATACGTGTTAATTTAGTTTAAAATTTCATTGAGACTGATTATTATATTTCGCACAGACATTGCCGCAATCAAACTCACTTGGAAGTTACAGTGCTAATCGGTCCGCGCACGAGCAGCAGTAGAAACGGCCGAATACGAAAGCGAGAAACGTTGACGCTATAATCGAGCGAAACTGGACTCTACCGCATTGCGTAAAACGCACTAATCAACAACCTGGGCGACATAGGAAATGGTAGAAGTAAACTCTCCTGACAACTGAGACGATCGTGTAAACGTACAATTTCAAGCAGTGCAACAAGCTACATATAAGTTCTGAAACGTGAATCAGTTTCTAACTGATGGAATAGATAGAATGCTTAATAATTTATCTTTTGCGTTAATTTCTCAAGGATTTGCGACATTTTTATAGTAATCGAGATATTATATATGTGATCAAAAAAAAGCACAAATTTTCTTACGTTCGTTTACCATAATTCTTTGAAGATTAAGAATTAATTAATCAATTTGGAAATCTCAATTTGGCTACATAGATTAATTATTAATAAACTGTCAAACAATTATATAATGTTCACACAAATTATAACGGAATTAATCGCGTATGCCCCGAGTGATTACTCTGAGCAGTAATTGAGTTATTTCTCTACCAATCTCTTTCAATTATTAACGATTAAATATATTAACTAAAATTAAACAGTAAATATAATTCGCAATATCAATTTTTCATATACGGCATAAATAGATGATCAGTTTACATTAAAATATGAATTCTTTCACATATAAAATATATCCAAATGAAATTTACA
Source organism: Camponotus floridanus (assembly GCF_003227725.1). Classification (NCBI taxonomy): domain Eukaryota; kingdom Metazoa; phylum Arthropoda; class Insecta; order Hymenoptera; family Formicidae; genus Camponotus; species Camponotus floridanus. The sequence goes on from NW_020229570.1 coordinate 1,674,572, forward strand.
ATAATTAAATTGACAATTACATGTTTATATAATATCTCATAAAAACACTTTTTTATTAATTATGATTATTTAAAAAAATAGACAAAGATTCTATATCAATTTAAAATTATTTTTTAGTTCTATATATTTATATGTAAACTAATTCATAAATCATTAAAAAAATTATTAATGTATTCTATTTTTACTTTTTAATTTTTATTATTTATTTTACATTCATAAATATATATCACGTTTAAATTACGGTATTCAAAGAAAAAAACTAACAGAACAGACAGAACAAACGGAACAGAATTGTGCTTAGAATGAGCTCGAACCATAATGTCGAAATTCCAATCACGACGAACTCATTGTAGTTTTGAGAGAATAGGGAACTTGAGGTAGCGAATGATAGTCAGGTTTGATGTACATTGAGAAAGACGAGAGGAGGACGCGCAAGATGGTTTGAGACGACGACCAGAGATTCGAAGAGGGTGGAAGAGATCGAGAGGCCTTTTTTGTCTCCAGGGAGGGAGACAAGGTACCCTATCGATCTTCAGAATTCACACGCGAGATCCTTCATTCCCGACGGAATCAACGAGTGGTAGGAGAGGAAGTGATAGAAGGAAGGAAGGGTAAAAATAAGGACGCGGTCACAGCACCGGCAAGTACTTCTCCGATCCGAGAGTGAAGTAGGGAGGAGACATGCGACAGAGGAAAAAGGACGTAAGTCGTTCGAGAGACAAAGAGGAGATTCATCGCTGGCAACTTGCCGTAATTTTTTTTCCTGTGGTGAGAACTTCCTTGCCGTTCGGTATCTTTCTAGAGTTCGGTCCGAAAGGTTTCACGATATCGATTACAGTTATAAGGTATTGTTAAATTTTCACCTCTTTTTCTTATTTTCTCTTCGGTTCAGTAAACCTGCGTGATCGTAACTTTCGGATTTCTTCGATATTTATTACTCAGAAAATTTAAGATCGATATTTCATTTTATTGCGATTTGCGAAGCAGAATTAATATAATAAAAGCTATAAAAAGAAAATAAATATAAGGAGAAAACATCATATGATTTAAATATTTTAATTAATTATAATTAATTATTAATTATCATAAATAATTATAATTTTAATTATAAACATATTTAATTAAACATTTAATTATACATTTAATTATACATTTAATTAAAAACAATGTAATTTTGTAACAAAAATAATTTATCAAAAATAGAATTATTTTTTATACAGAATAATATATGATAAATACGCCTTACTAATGTAAGAAATTTAATAATTCCGTATGTATTGACAAATGTCGTATATCATTTCGAATTCTATTCGAGAGATACTTAGAGCGTCTTAGAATGAGAATTTCCTACACACTGTGCACTTTGTCTCCTGTCGAAGCTACGAAACTTTCGGCCCACTGTCGACATGGAAACTATTTCATACCACCAAAACGATAGAAAGTTCCTGAAATATTTAAGGGACTTGAAAATAAATCGTGGCAAGTATTATTGCGTGGTGAAACTTTTGACTGAGTTCGAAACTTCAGTAACGTTTCGCCAAAGTTCACGCGTAGTAAGCCGTCGTTTAACGTAAAAAAAGGGGCCAACTCTTAATGGTGCGAAAGAAAATATCCGAGTGAGATGAAATGTTACGTAATCTTAAAATTTCAGGTATTTTCGGAGCGTCTCACAAAACATACAGACCATTTTTTTCAAAATTATTCTTTTTTCGTTAGATATGTGAAGTAATTTTAAAAAATAGTAAAATAGAGACATTGACAAAGAAATAGATTTTTTAACACACATCTTTAAAATAAAATTTTTATATAATATTTTATATAATTTTATACAAAAAGGAATATTTAATATCTGAAATATTATACATGAATAGTTTGATCATATACTTTACTGTTATACACAGTTTTCTGATTATAATGATAATATTGTTTGTATCATGTGTGTGTATATGTTAAAAACAAAATGCACGAAGAGATACGAGCGAAAAGCGCTATTATTATTTAATATTGTTGTTAAAATAGAGTATCCCTTTGCAGAGCATGCAGTAACTAAATCAGTATTACCTCACAGCGGCGTTCAATAAAGGCTTGCGTTCAACAGAGATGTCGATCGAGAATTTTTTCGTACTAAAGACTGTTGTTGATGACACGGAAAAGCCGATATCGAAGTGGGCAAAGAGCCGTGAGTCGCTTTTTCCACATAGAAAATATATTTATAGCGTATAGCGCCAGAGTTAAGCCCCGTACACATCACTAGGTCACTATGTTAGTGCTGCTACATCTATGTTACAACGGTCAATATGGTGCCGTCGTAAAAGATATAATTTTAGCAAACGAGGACACTTTCTCGAATAAATTTAATTATACCATCACTTATATATCTATTGTACATTATTATTATATTTTTTTCTTTTACAAGTTTGTAAAAATATCTCGTATGTTTAATTTCTCAACATAGAAGGAAAAAGTTCTGATTCGTAAAGCTATAAATTATATGTAAATGACTAATTAATAACGTTGATGCTTGAAAAAAAATCCTTTAATACTCGCGATTGCTATAAAATATATAAAATATTATAAAATATTGCAATTATAAAATTTGCTGATAATTATACGCATCTCTCGGATCATAATATGTTTAATCAAAATGATATATAATACTGATAATAATGACAAATTATTATAATCAGAATAGTACTGCTTTTTATCAACTATTCATAAATTAAAAGCAAGAGAATATCGAACGGATTAATCAACAGAGAAGTAGAGGCAATTTCTTCGTCCGAGTTACTTAGTAATTTCCGAAGATTCTCTGCATCGAAGAGTCAATTTTAACTTTATATCAAATAAGTTTGCGGCTTCATCTGCGTTGAATCCTTCTTTTCTTGCATGTAGGTATACAAGTGGTAATAACGTCGATACTCTTTGTAAGTTTGATAACATAAAACGTGTCAAGTATTTAAGGGGCTTTAAAAGAACGAGATAATCGCTTCAGACTTAAATAAATCTTAAGATTTATTTATTTATAATACTTTGAAAAGTGATGACGTAAAGCATTCGTTGACCAATAAAAATTTCAAAGTATAAATAATGCTGAGATATCATTCAACAATTATTCACTCAGTTTTTTCATATATATATATAAAAAATGTCGTCTCATATCGTAATGCTTCTAAAAAGTTAATATTAACTTTTAACGAAAGGCTCGGTTTATATAAGGCAAATTGCGTATTTGAAGGTGCTTCAACATACTCTAAACTTTTACACATGTATCGTATATATTAATTAAAAGTTAATACATAGCATATTTATGTTTTTCACTGGTTCTCTTAAACGATTACGGTTCCCTAAACCCTGAAAGAGTTTCAAGCAAATATTAATGCAACTGATAAAATGACTGTAAAAATGCAACCTCGTTAGTAAGCAATTTTATGAAACATTCTTGATGTAAAAATGTAGAATTATACATTTATTAATACATTGCTAATAATTTTTGACAAATTTTGAAAAAATTTTTTTAAATTAAATTCCTTAAACTAAATGTATCTTAAATGAACCGCTTACACTAAGACAAAAAGTTATATGTATTAAAATATACAATAAACTTCATGTTTTGCAGCATTTTTATACTTGCGATTTTTGCGCGCAATTGCACTATACAAAATGACAGCGGTGGACGTAAAGCCTTGACACTCAGTATCATTTGATTTTCCTTTTGTCACGACTATTTACTACGGAGGTGCGACTCAACGTATCGACACAGCTAACGGTATTATTGAGGATCGCGTTTCGATGAACGCATCTCTCGTTCGTCTGCATGAAACGCCGATCGACGTCAACTCCGCACAGACCGTTGTATTTTTGTTCATCAGCTATCCTGCGGCCAATAGCGCGTCGCCGCATCGCGCCTGACGGACGGACACGAACTGATTGATTGAATTCTATTTTATTTCGTTATATATGAACACTGCGTAACATTAAAAAATTATAGAAATTAAAAGTGAGACTTCTACATTGTGCCGACACAAACATTTATAAAAATAAAAGAAAATATTAATATCAAAATAATATCATATTATAAATTGTACAATTTAAATAACATTGCTATGACATCTTACTGTCATGTAATATAAGCTCAAAAATTTAAATATTGTTAAGAATAATAAAAAAATATTAAAACAAATTGTTTTATATTTATAATATTAAAAATTACATTCGTCGAAAAGTTATATCAAATTTATTATATATCAAATTTAATTTTCGCGTAAATGATATTTGTAAGCGAAGAATTTATCATTTCTTAAGAAATATTATAGCTATTTTTTATAATTTTATATTCTATTGCCACTTTTTAGACTTACATGTCCAATATATAATAAAAAATAGAATTGGTTATTATTATCTTTATTTAATTTATTAATATAATATTATTTACTTAAGTACATTAATAAAAATAATTTAGCTTAGAGAGATATCTTATATTTTATTTTATGACGTTTTAAAATCAATGATTATTAAACTTGAAAGCGTGAAAATAAGCATGGAAATTATTTTTTCTGTTATTATTTAATTCTTTGATATGTATTTTTATATAGAATCAGATAAAAAGTATTAAGTAACATTTTTGTGAAGATCCATATAAAATACTATTAACTAAACAATTGAATTATAAATTGCTTATTTGCGTAATGTATTATTAATATGAAAACATACAACATAATATAATCCTGATAAATGAATAATGTGTTTCTGCAAAATAAAATTTAATATATCACGCATAGATTTACGTTTAAAGTTTATGTTACAGAATATTAATTCAATACTATATTTAAAAAAGGATCGTATTATCTTTATATATTGTATATCATTTTTATCATATAAAATATAAAATATATTTTATTTCATTATTGTATTCGTTATTTATAATACGTTTTTTTAATAAAACGATAGAAATAGAGTACAAGTAATAAAATAATATAAAAACAATTTAAAAAAATAAAGGATTAAATCCTGCAGAAAAATCTATTAAAATCATAAATCTCTTAAAATTAAGCGCACTTATTTTTTAATAATTAAGTGCACTTTATTAAAAGTAAAGAACTCTATGAGAAATCTCCAATTTGTGCATTACTCATTTATGTGCTAAATGGCTTGTACCAATATTTGTCAAAAGAAACTTGCCCCAAGTTTCTTTTAACACTGATATTTTTGCAAATTATATATATTAGTATCTTTCTTGATAAACAGAATATATAAATATTATTTTCTTAAAAATATTATAAAATTATTCCATTTTAATTTGTACGTTTCTAAATTTATTTTATTCTTCTTATATATTTTCGATATATTTTTATAAAATTATTCCGTTTTAATTTGTACGTTTCTAAATTTATTTTATTCTTCTTATATATTTTCGATATATTTTTATAATTTTTTAGAGTGTGTATGACTAAAATTTTTTAAATATAAATTCTCGTTTTGTTTTTGAAGAAAACATTTGTTTATGTAAAAGTTTATATAAAGCTGTATTAAAATAATATTCTAATTTAATAGAAAGCAGTTTATTTCTAATAAATCTATGAATATAAATTTATATTCTGAACTTGTAAAAAATAAAGTCTAAAGAGAGAAATGGTTTGATCTTTTTTTGATTCTTGCCTTCTGCAAATTATAAATAAGCAGACATTAATAAAAATATGTGCCTCTTCCCATTCTATGTATTAAAATTGATAGATATTTCCATACAAAAAAATTTCTCTGCTATATAATTTTCTTTTATTTTGCGTTGACATTTTATGTAAATTATCTGTCGTGTTTCAGATTGCAGGAAAAAGCTTAGTTTAGAAAGATAACTGTTCTATTTTAAACTTATCTTCTACGGAAAAAACCAGCATACACAATCTAGACAACGAGTTCGCATTTATATGTGCATCGATATATTAATTATGCACGCACTCGTACACATTAATTTTCGTCGCACTTTTCATTAATTTTCATCAATCTGTCAGTAATTTTTCTCAAATCAATCACTTTCCGATATAGTTCCCCTAATTTTTTCTCTCTCTCTCTCTCTCTCTCTCTTTTTATCTACCCATTTATCTATCTCTCTCATTCTTCTCTTGTGCTCTACGAGATTCGCTTTATCTTTATATTAAATTAATGGTCGACGAGCCAATTTTGTTTGGCAATATGGTCTCGCGTAACAAAGTAATTGCGCTACGCATCGGTATCCCCTTCCTGCCTACGTAAAGACCCCCTTGTTTCCCTTCGTACGGGAAATTTCATTTAGCGCTGGAAATCCACGCTTGACATATTCGTGGTTTCGTCCCTCTCCAAACGATAGAACGACCGAAATTCGACCGCTTCTGTCATTTTCGTCGTAGAATCATACACGAACACGCACTTATCACTTAATTTTCTTTTTGGTGTTTATTCATGTCGACTTAATTTAACAGAAATTACTAAAAAGAACCTTAGAAAAAGAACAACAATTTTGCATGCAATCAAAAAATAATTTATTCAGCATAAAAAATCATTTACTTGCCTAAATTTTTTTTGAAATTAAAAAATAAATAAAAAAGCTGCAGATAATAAATTACAAGTAATATATGCTTTTTGATTAATGCGTTGCATGAAAATTATTATTATCATTGCTCAATCGCTTAAATACATGCATCGCAGAAGCAATATTATTGGGAATATACGAGCGGAAATGGAGAGTTGGGCCGGAAAATTTCCACCAACGTATTTCCACAAAGCTACATTAACTATGGAACTTATACGATGGCAGTAACATATCAAAACAGAAACGGATAAAATTCGATACACCGCGAAATTAAATGCTCGCGGTCACCGATTTCGGCGGACCGCGCCAAATTTTCGAGGGGAGAAAGAGTTTGTTCACGCGCCATTGTCCCCGCTTTCCCTTCCTTCAACCCCCGTCCTGTCGGCCACGTGCGCGTGTAAATTCGTCGGTTAAATAACACGCCATCGGCTTGTCAGCATGACGTACCGTCGCCAAATGAGAAATAAAAAAATAAAAGCAGAAGAGAGGAGAAAAAACTAAACGCGCCGTGAATTTTTCGCGTAAATAGCATCGCAAATTCGGCGCGTTTTAACAGACGAATACGGCAAACACACAAGCTGCTTTTATTCGCGTGAAAAACGCGGGTGCTTGCAAAAATTTGTAAAATATATCGATCGTGAGAATTTGATTTATTTGATCCTCAAAAACGATGAATCGCAATAATATATCAATAAAAAAATAAAATGAATTACGCGATTTTTGCTAATGTTCACAGTGTAGAGAATAAAAAAGAGACTAGTGAGTTCTCTCTCCAATCTTTTTCTCGCAGCACAAACTAAAAAAAAAATTTTTTTTTTATAAGCTTTGTTTTTTCCCCAATTTTCGTTCATTCTATTGCAAAATTCAGTGATCTTTGCTAGCACAATCCCTTTCTTTTTCATTTTCTCGTTTTCTCTCTCTCTCTCTCAACAAACAAGAAGTCGTTCCCTTTTTCGAATCACAAAAGAAAAAAGTAGGAATAGAGACAGCGTGATACTTGCAATAGAGCTAGAATGGTGGAATAATTGAATATTGTACTCTGCTATCTCTTATTTATTTTTGTTACAAATTTATTTTGATACAATAATTTTATAAAAATATTTGGAAAATTAAAAATATGTTTGGTTTAATTAAATTGATTTAATTAATTTGATTTGATTAAAAAACACAGCAAAGTATCAGAATCAAGAGGAAAGAATTTTGCAATATTTTCGGAAGCATATTATGTGTAAATAATCGAATTTCAGTCAGGACATGTAAATTGTTCGTATCTTTTGTCCCTCAAAAGCAAAACCGACCTTCAAGAGGAATCTGTCTCGCTTTTCAATTCGACTCGGCATGTCTTCACGAAGAAAGAGCCTAAGATTCCCGACTACCTGTCACCTTGTCCGATATTTTTGCGATGTCTCAACGAATATCTTAAAAGCTTCTCTCGAAAGCTACAATCACGAAACAAGCTATTAGTAAGCAAACCAGAGAAAACAAGAAGCTATCTTTCTGGAAAGTGAACGTGAGTGGGTAAGCATGACACGTCGTAATACTTTCGCAGTTTAAAACGGTTATAATACTATTAAAGGCGCAATCGCAGCCGTTTTGCGTACTTGTGTGTATTGATATATTTATAAAATCATACTTTTGCATCAATTACAGATAATAGAAAAAGATAGAAAGCTTCAAAGCAATGCTTTTCTGCAGAGAGATACTTTTGTCAATTATAATAGATATTAATTATGGGAAAATTAGTGATTATCAGTGCATGAATAATAATATTAAGATAATATTTCTTAATTGGTTTTATTTTTTTTTATTCAATATTCACACGTAATAAATAAACTATTCATGTTTGGATAACTTCTGTTCGTTTTATTCAAACGCTTATACGTGAAAATCATGATTAATTATAATCTGTAAATAATATTGATAATTTTGTGAAATAATGCGCGATTTAATAAGGTTACATATACAATTTTCACGGCAATTTTCGATTTAACTTAATTAATTTAGCACAATTTGCAATATGTGTTAATTTAACATGTCCAAAATAAAACGGCATACGGTTTAATTCGCATTATTTTTAATAAAAAATAAAAAAGTAGAATAATTTTATTAATTACAAAAAAAATTTCTAGTAATTTTATTAACACACGTAACAATCTCAGGATTATCAATCTTTTAAATGTTTCACTTGCGATATATATAGCAATTATAATTAATTTCTCTTCATATGAGTAATTAAATTGTAATAATTTAATTAAGTCTTTTACATTACAAATATTTAACTTATTCAATATATATGCTTTATTGTTACCGAGATAAAAATATGTCTTTTATAAAAATACGTCTTGAAAAAAAAATGAAGAGAGCAATAAAATAAGAAAATAAAATTTTGTAAATTAATTTTACTGGCCGATAGGTATAAGAAGGTTAAAAAATAAACATATTTCAATAATTATTGTTTAATTCTGATTCCATTATGAGTGAATGTATTGAAAATGTGCATGCCATTTAGATATACATATGCTTTCGGTTTTGCTTTTCCATTTGAATATTTATAGTTGCAGAAAATCGTTATATCGCATGCATAAATAGGATTCACTCGCAATAAACTAATTCAATAAAAAATATTGAAAAATGTGGAAGATATCTATACGTAATTGCAAATTGTGATATATAAAAATAATCTTTACATAAATGCATATAGATTGTATATCTGCTCCAAATGTGAAACATTATAAATGATAAAAATTATGCAACTTAATTTTTGGAGCGCGTCCGAAATCTATCAATCCTCTTTATTTGTATTATTTAATTAATGATCTAAATATATCGCGCGCATTGAGCAGTTCGAACGTTATTTAATAATAAAAGGACAGAATAAAATACATTAAAAGGCATTAATAGCCGTCTCGGTATTTAATTTTGATCAATGCGCCATTTAACTCGACCACCAAAACGGCCAAGCTAAACCGCACAATACTTAACACGCGTTCAACCGAAGCGCTGCTCTGCGAAAACCACACTCGAAGCTGAATCGACCGCTACTTCATTATTTTCACGACTAACACCAGTAGTATTAAAAGAGCGAACGATATTCTGGTCGTATAAAACTTTCCCGTGGAAATTCCTGAGAGAAGTCACACGTTACAACTATTTTCGTGAATATCACTTTGACTTAATATTTATCTTTGAATTTTATAGTTTTTGTTATAGAAAGAATTTAGCAATTAATTTTTTTACTATTTTAATCATTTTAGAACAAATATGTAATCACTTTTTAAAAATATGCTCAATTTTAAATATTCTGTTATTTATGATTAATTTTTTTTTAACATATTATTATATCAAAATATTTAACATTATTATATGAAAATTTATCATATTTCTCAACATTATTTAACAAAATGTTACTTTTATTTTTTCCACGTGAGAATACGTAAAAATAAAATTAAATCATTATTAAATGTGCCTTTCTCAAATATCATTAGGGAAACCTAATGATATTTGAGAAAGGAAAGGGAACCTAACGAAAAGTTGGTAGATTCGATATTGTTAGCAACTGCGATTCATCGGCGAACCGGATCGTGTGAAATATAAGTCTCGGGAAGAACGTGGAGCAAAATTAATCTCCGGTTGGTAACGGAAACGCGCGCGAGCCCGGTTTATAGAATTGGCTGAGCCGGCTGCAGCGGCAGCCGAGTGCAGAAAGCGCATGGTCGAAAGGGCAGCCGACGCGAGAACGTCGAATGTCGTTCGGAATGAAAATTGGTATAGACGTCCCTCACCTGCACACAGCCCAGGCCCATATTGTATGACATCGCGAGATTCGGATGATTTATTACGTAATATCACAGCCGCGGGCGAAAGCCGGTCCGCTTTTTCTCCCCCCTTCTTCTACCACCTTTCGCGCCCGTGTATTTTCCCTATATCCCGCTGCTACGCATGTGTGTGTGTGTGTGTATGTGTGTACATTTTGTGTGTATGTGTCTTCTATTCCCCGTGTGCTTGTGTTAACCTTCCTCTTTCTACCCTATCGTTCCGTACACGTTGCGCGCGAGATGTCGATTGAAAGTGTGACGTTAAAGAATCCATTGACGAGATTGAGAGATCGCTCGTATAACTCTGTCACGGTTATTTTCCGGGGCCCCACCGATCGATTTAGGTTCTCGAGAGATCTCCTGAGAATGATATTTTGTTTTCTTCGTACAAACATTGTGAAAACGTTTATCTCCGCCTAAAAGCTCATGGCTTTTTTTAAATCTATTAACTTCTTGATATTTCTTTTAAAAAAACAATGAGCCTAGATTATATCAAAAACTATTTTTAGAGAAAGGAAAAAATGGATAAAACAAAATATTATACTTATATGTGCAATTCTGTTATAAAAGTTATTAATGAAATAACTGTACGTCATTTTTATATTGTTTCTACGTCATTCTTTCATAAGTCATTGTCAATATAACGTTGTACGTTATTCTACCTATCGTCGCTTGACAATCTTTATTGCAGTTACACGTTTCGATCTCGCGGGACGATTATCAGCTGCCAACGAGTGTAGTGCAAACGTTATTCCCCAATGATCACGCGGTAATATGAAACGTGTGCAATCAGCCTGCAATAGGGCGTACAGTTGTAAGCATCGCTTCAACGGTGGCGATGAGATGTTGAATGGTTACGCCGACGAAAATCAAGAGCATTTTCCAATTTTTGTCTGGATATGACGTAAAGCCGCCAGAATCAGAAATGCTGCCGCTACGTGATGGCGATACCGATTCTTCCGCCGGAAGAAGCGGCCACAACCGGAATGATAACAACGCCCACGACTTATCTCTTACATGCACTTTACGTCTCGCGATAGCTACTCAGAGATTCGAAATAACACGTCTTCCTTTAAACCTTTTCTAATATAACATAATACTTTTCAGTTCTCTTTTCTGTGAAGACTTTTCAAGTACAGTGACACGGTAGCGTCGAGATGCAAAATATATAGAAATAAAAAGTAACTTTATTCTCGATGCGATTTTTATAAATATAAAATATTTGTACTTGGCATATATGTATTAAATAAATTTTTTCATATAATTCTGTTGTATAAAATATTCCCAATACATATTTTATTTATTTTTATGATGTGTGTCCAGCAAATTAGAGATAATAAATATTTATATATGTAAACTATTGTATTTACAATTATAATATCTATATTAATTTGAAAAATATTTTCAAATTTTTTCAATATATAATAACTATGAAAATAAAATAATAAATTCAGATATTTCAGGGACACAATTCATAAATATAAATAATATCAAAATTTTTTATCATCTGATAGAATTATTATTTTGAGCTTAAGTAAAAAATAATTTAAACTCACCGATACGATGCGTAACAGAAGAGTTGGAGAGTATACGACACTGATCTGTAAAACACAAAAATATTTCCACATTATTTAGTGTTTAAAATATTTATTACTGTAAAAAAATTACACGTTATTAAATTTTTTTATTGGTCTTTCAAACAAAGATTCAGTAAAAAATATATATAATTTTCAAAAAGTTATCTACTTTAAATATTTAAGAAATTTAGATCTAATAAATAAAAGAGATCCAATAAATAAAAATCTGTAAATGTATAGAATTTTATTTATTATAAAAAATTATAATGATTAGTATATATTTATATATATCAAAAATCTCTAAATAATTATAAAAATATCTTAAACTAGATTTTATATATATTATAAAAATATGTTAATTTTAAAATATATTTTATTAAATATTTATTTATTTTAAAATAAATTTTATTTTTATGATATATCGTTAAGTATATATATATATATATAAATTATTATTTATAAATGATAAATATACACATATATACACGACGCACACATATACATATATCATTAATAAATTTTATAAATGACAAAATATTAAATCCATAGACTTACAGAAATAGACTGCGCTTCTCTATGCAAAAGACACTGTCTCAAACATTAGAAAGAGAGAGCGACACCGGTCGGATCTCTTTCTCTCTTTCAATTGTGCGAGAGAGAAAAAGATCCTGCCGCTATCGTTCTCTCTCTTTCTAATGTTTAAGACAGTCTTTTGCATAGGAGTGCACAGTCTATGTCTTTAAGTCTATGATTAAACCAAGATATAAATTACTTACCTCACAATTTAATCGATTATCGATTAATGCTGTTGCAGCTCTCCTTTTCTTGCTCCTTCCTCGTTTGTCCTTTATCGTTTCTGCGTAGCCGTTACACAACAAACACTCGCGAAGATTAATTAGGATTACCAAAATACAATCCCTCGACGTTAATTGCACGCGACACACATTTGATTTTATCGCGAGAGAATTAACGCGAAACAATCAACTCGGCGAAATTCACACATTAGAATTACGCACGATCCGTTTCGATTAATAATCGTTTTGACGCTTACGAGTCATTAACTGCTAATTGCAATAATCGTAGAGAATAATCTGGAACGCCGCTACTTTCCCGCTCGAGACTCGGCGCACGAATGATAAGAACATGGCGGTCGCATGTATAGCGTGATGTACGCCGCGAATCACGTGTGACGTCACACGCCGTGAAGCTTTCGTTGCCGGCGGTCATATGACGTCACGTTAAAGGTGGCCGCGGCACTGACCTAACGTCGCGAAATATTAAATACATTTTACGAGATGGAACATTCGATTCCTCGCTTGTTTGCTTTGTATTCTTTAAATTATTAATCAATTAGTAAGTAATTATCATGTATCGCGACTTTGTGTTACTCGAATTATTCCATCCTGCAAGAAATAATTCGATGAAAAAACTGAGTACAATTACTACCGAAGAGCGCGAAGGTGGAAGAAGAAGCCACGTATAACACGCATGTAGTACATACATATACATATTGAGTTCCTTACGTACGAATCGGCGGAATAATGTAATTGTTTCGTCTGTCGAAACATCGATACGCGTATCCTTTTCCCCTTCGAGTGTAGGGTATGGGCAGCGGGCCGCATTCCATTCCCCCACCACGCCGCCGCATACCGCAAACGTGTACCAAGGTCGCGCCATCTTGTCACTCTATTTCTTACATTCCATTGATACGCGTATTATTGTGCGCGCTCTCAACCCGAAAACATTCGGCGGATTTCATTAAAATAAGTGAGAAAATTGAAACACAATGTGAAATATAAAGTCAAGCGTCGTTTCGAGAAAACAATTATGACAAATATGAGAATGTATAATTGCTACTTCTCGTTAGTGAAATTTTTATTTAAAAGAATATAAATCGCATATAAATACATACTAAAAGACAAAATAGTAAAAAATAAAGTTTCGATCATCGCTTCCATATGTTTATAAATCATGGCACAAGTTTATAATCACACGGATTATCTCTAATTGTAAGTAATCTCTAATTATTTGCAGAAAATAATCGTATTGTCGTCTATTATTGTTAATACCTATCGCAATCATACGTAGATACAACATAATTAACGAGCAATTTGCGGAATTAATTAATACTTTATCACCCTTTATTAACGACTTGTAAAATCATAACGACTTTTATCAAAGCAGATATTTCGCGCGATATATTGATTTAAAATAGAAATCTACGAGAAAAGAGGGCAATTATAAATTATTACAATATTTAAAATATTGATTACATCTTTATATTTCTGTATATGATTTATATTTCACATTGCAATTTTTAACTTTGTGCGCCGATTTAATTAAATATAATTTATCAGATCGAAAGTATTACGCAAATCATTGGAAATAAGTAATAGAAAGTGGTATATTTTGATTGCTTATTAATAATTAATAACTACTTCGCGGGATTTATCTCAAAATGTATCGCGAGTGCAATATTATTTCGATTATTTTTTCTATTGGTATTTAACTAATTATATTAACATACTGAAGAATGAAATCGTGCATTTAGAATAATCTGGAATAGCTAATCATATTTTTAAATCTAATAATATTTTCGAATATAATGAACTTTTATCGAGTATAATAATTATTTATCTTTAACTTAAGAGACAAGTGATGCATATAAATTTGATCGTGCAATTTTCGTATTAATCGTAAGTTTTACATTGTTCTCTCGCGATAAAAAAATCATGTGTGCGCGTTGCGTATAATTAACATTCGATATACCGTGCAAAATATCATATGATGATATTCTAATGATCGTAAATAACAGTCTTCGCGAGTGCATAATGTTGTGTAAGTGCTACCCAAAGGAACAGCAAAGGACAAGCAAATCATCCGATCAAATAAATAATGGAAAGGAAAGGAAGGAGGACGGAATAACATCAATTAAGTGAACCATCAGGTAAGCAATTTATAATTTGCATAATTTATTTGTTACTTCTAAAATTAATTAAATGCTTATCTTCTTAATATTAATTTATTGTACATTATTTGTATTGTTCAATGCACACATAAAATATACTCTATCGACACTATTTTAAAATAATTAAAATATTTATTAAATATTTTAAATATTAATAATTTTCTAAAAATAATTAAAATATTATTTGAAATATTTATATTATTTATATATAAAATCTTTATTACATTTTATAAATGTTTATGTCTAAAGAAAAGCACTCTTTTTTAGCAATTACATAATTTTTATTAAATTTCACTAAAAAATTAATAAAAAATCCAATTACACATAATAATATTTTTTAAAATATTAATTGCACGCATTGTGTAGAATTTATTTAGGGAAGGCTGGATTTTAGATTGGGATGTGTAAATTATAATATTTATATTAATAATATTTTTTTATTTCCGCTCTTATATATCATTCTTACCTATATCGCAATTAAAATATCATTTTAATTATTCACACACTTAGATCATAGAAAAATCCTTTTTATCTCGCTTTTTATCTCTAAACCCCCGATGAAAAATTTATTCAATGGCGCGCCGTGCAAATGCACTATACATTAAAAGATTCGCTTTGCGTGACAGATGCGAAACATCGCATTCGGGTGGGGATCAAAGATTTCTCCTTCAATTTTGCTCTGAGTGGTACGAATAATTTCACCGCGGAAAGTGAGTCGCTGGAGCAAATAGTATTCGGCGTCGAATAAAATGCCCTTTTTTTTCGTGGGTAGTCTCCCCCGACAGAGGGGTTAATCGG